>NC_044384.1:54131486-54473629 GCF_006542625.1 Nomascus leucogenys | reverse complement strand
CAGAATACTATGGTGCCATGTATGTGTGGTCCTAAGTTATGTGTGATATTATCTAAAATATTGATGGCATCCAATCCTGGTTTTATTGGAAAGTGAAAAATTGCTAACGTAATACTAACGCGTACCCTAATTTGTTAAAGTTTTCTATATGGGTTGATTTTTTTGTTTCTTTCTCAAAATAGTCTACTTTGCTTTACTCTAAAATTGTTCTTTCATTTCCCAATGTTAGTATTTCTGTTGCCTTCCTCTATAAAGAGATAAATAAAACCCTTAGCTCAGAGATTTAGGTCTGGCTCAAGAGCCTGATACTTCAGTTTGGGATAGTACTGCATAGCATTTTAAGGGAGAGTTAAAGCACCAACCACCCAAAAGACCAAAAAACTATTTTAACCTAAATCTGTCAAATATTGACCTATACAGATAGGTAAAATGCTTTTGAAACATATCTTTAAATACTTTAATTTCCTCCCCCCAAGTTACCAAGGGGGGGAAGATCATTATGTCTCGAAACATAAACCCCAACATCTACCCATGACGCCAAAGCCATCATCTCTGAGCAGAATGCAGCAACTTTGTGAATATTTGGATGCTGTTGTTGATGATGGGGTAATAATGCATAAAGAACCATGTGCAAGGAATTCTACTAAAGACAGGACAAATATTTTCTTAGATCTCATTAAGGGGTCTTGAAGTCCAAGATAAAACATCACCCATTCCACCTTTTGGAGAGACAGATCTGGTAAGCAAAACTCCCACTGATTTCAGCATCCCTTACCACCATATCCCATGTGAATTAATCAATTATGTGGAATTGGTGAGCACTTGGCTTTCATTAAACACTGCTGAGTAGCCTCACAATTACTTTCCATGCTTCGTATATAAACTGACACCAAAAATGTAAACGTCCAATTCACCCGATAGAGGGTAGGCAGATGCTAAAGAAGGAAAACCAAGATTTGTGTTTCTTTGGACGATGCGAAAAAGCATAATTAGCCACCGCAAAAAGGTAAAGATGCCTAACTGATAAACATTTTTTCATGCTTAACAAAATTCATTTTGGGAATAGTAAACTACTATATATTCAGTTATTTATCTCCCAACTTTTAAATGTATTATTCTCATTCCTAAAACTGGAAACCAGCCACAATCAGAACGTCATTCATTTTCATTCAACAGTTTATTGAACATCATCATCCAACGAATTGTGCTGTCCTCCAAATAACCTATTTAACATCTCCTGAATAACAAGCAAAAACATATAAAGCTTATAAATTTTAGGTATTATTTACAAATAACCTGAATAGTAGTATAAAGTTTAAAATGAGACAGACCCTCCATTACTGAGTTCTATTAAGAACTTAAGTAGCTACATAATTAAACTTTCCATTTCGTATTAACATATGATTGATTTAACTTCTGGCTCTTTTCATGCATGGACTCCACAGCACCTACTTTTAAGATATTTTGCACTTTTCAGAATATCTTGCATTGGTGAAACAAACAATATCTGGAACTGAGAATCTTACTTGAAAAAAAGATTAATGTTTTTTCAACTGTTAATTCCAACAATAAAGATATTGCTAAAGGAGGGATTAATGTTAAAGGAATCCTGTGTCCATGAAACTTGACCTCAAAGGAATTAATTACAGAAAACACATTAGGTAGCAGTTCAAGTAAATCTCCAATTTTAAAATGTCAATTGCAAAGCATAAATTGTCTTTGATAAGTTATAAGTAATAGTGTCAAAGTTGCAATCTGGCATCTAAACCAATTACAAAGAGAATATTCTGCTCATAATTTTATGTAAATATCCTTAACACATGTCTACTTATCTGTACAACAATTTCATGTAATATTTTAAGATTTTCAACACTGATTTCGGATTTTTTTTAATATTGAAAGTTAGTTCAAATCTAGTGTATTACCTGCCTGAGTAATATGACTGTATCAGTATTACCTGCCTGAGTAATATGACTGTATCAGTCATATTACTTCACAGAAGCTTTCTTTTAAAGGAGGAGCATTTTTAACGAGACTTTTTAAAGTCCTATGAAAGGGCAGTTTAATCAAAATCCATCTGAATCTAATGTGTGTGTCTGTGTCTGTGTGTTTAAAATATAAAATATATGTGTGTTATATATGTATATACATCCACATATATACATATTAACACATTATTGTTAGAACAACATATAAGGGACTTTTAAATTAACATTTGTGCGAAGTATTAGTGATGCATTTGGAAAGGCAATATTTTTAGTCCACAAAAACTATACTCAGTTCCCAGTTCCTTTAATTGTCCACCATCTAATTCTCAGTAAGTTACTTAATATCCATCCCGCATACTCGTAACCATACTCTACCTCTTAATCTATGAAATGGGTAGCAATGTTTGAATGCAAAAGCATTTAAGAACGTCACATGGAAAAATCCACATTAAATATATAAATATGGCAAATGTATTTTGTCATTATGAGTAACAAATTCTATTTTCAATCTTTTTTTAGTCTTATTTTACTTGACTTCTTTTCTTTCATAAAATCTGAGTCATTAAACCCCTTTTAAAAAATTCTGATACAGATGCATTGAGGACTTTTCTACTTGGTGGTGGACTGTATCCAAAAAGATAAAGTTTTTTAAATGTACACTATACATTATTCATTTATTTTATAATACACGAATTCATTGAAATTTAAAGATTTAATTTCAACATGTATAGAAACATTTAAAACTAGAGGTTTCACACTGTCATCTTTTCTTACTGAGGCTTTCGAACCACTGCAAAGGTCCTTGTTGAGCCACTGAAACAATAAAAGAGAGAAAATATCCTTTCTTCACTACAGAAATTGTGAAAAGAGGGATCTTTCAGTAGAATAATATTTGCAAGCTACTTTTAAAGGTAACTGTGAAAGGTGAGGCATCATCTTAAGAAAAGAGATTGTAGCATATTAGAAAAACCAGATAGTATTCATTTGTGAATTCTAAAGAATTAAGGATATAGGTAAGTGATCTACTAACAAAAAATGAACATGTACCCTTAAAAGAGCCAATAAAGGAATAAAACAGTTGATAGAAATTGAATCTACCTTTTTAAGTATTGCTAATAGTATATATTTGTAGAACTTACTGGCATATGCTAAAAATAATTACTGTCATCAGAAATACAAAATTTATAGATAATGAAATAAAGAGGAAATAGTTATATTTCCTAAAAAGGCAAATTATGTTTCTCTCACTTAGAAAAATTTATTATAAACAATTTTTCATAAGTTATATGTCCCTAGATAATCATGCCTTTGGTGAATATTTTTAAAGTTTTAGAAAATGTACACAGTTGAATTAATTTTATACATTGAAAATAGAACATGTAATTTGGTTTGTAACCCCAAAACTTTAAGTTTTTGTCCAAATGAGCACATATGGATTTCTTTGATTGGTATAGTTTAATATAATTATTAAAATACCAGAATATTTGGTTAACACTGTAGTTTATAAAAATTAGGATATTGGTCATTAAAATCCAGAGATAATTAAAAGAAGCCCTATGACAATAAGTGGTCATCACAGTTAATAAAAAGGATAAAATTCAAATGTAAAAGTTAAAGACCATATACATAGCAGAGAAAAAATGTAGCCATCTGTGAGCACCAGCTCTTTTGAAAGATAATATTAAAGATTATTTGGATATCTCTTTACCATGATACAGTGGTAGCAGAATAAATAGGTTTATAAAACTTCTCTTCATTAAAATAAATGATCTATATTATGTTGTGTTGAATCTTATTTTCAAAGAAATCAAAGCCCTATAATCTGAGTTCAAATAATTTTTGAGGATATTGTTTTCTTTAGACTTCTAGGAAAATAAAACAGGTTTTTATAAAGCTGGAGTTTCAGAAAAGGGGAGACACTCATAAACTTTTTGTGTTATAATGAAAAAGAGATGCATTGTGCACTAGAGGCATGGTATAAATAACAGGATTTTAGGTGTAGAGTTTTTTCTTATACATGTTTGGAAATTGTTAAGAGTTAAATTGAATAAACTATTTGCTGTCCTACAGTTTGGAAATGCGTGCTCTCTATTACACAGATTAATAATTTTCAAAGAATCAGAACACAGTAAATTCACTTATCTGTGGAGTGTTGCTGAACAGCATCTAACCTGTCTTTGATGATTTAGAAGGTGCTTCATAAATTTTTGGTATCTTTGAATTAATATTTATGAACGTTCATTACCACTATAATCAAGACATGCAGAGATACCAATTAATAGAGAATTCTGATGACAGAACGCCATCTATACCAAGCTTGAACTGAGTACAGATGTTTCATTCTTGTCTGCCTACAGTACCAGTATTTTCAATTTGGATCGCTTCATGCTAAATATAAAATTTCCCCATTCAAAAGTATATAAACTTCTTTGCATATAAGTTTTTTTAACCTCTGTTTTTTCCTTTTATTCATAAAACCCTGTGAGGCCCTCTTAGTCAATGATCATCATCATAATTTCCTACTTGGTAATTTTCAGAGATGTTCATCAGGTTGATCAAAATATAGATGAAGAAGGAAGTGGATACAGATTTGAGACAGAAAGAGAGTAATCATTCTCAGTGTCACCTTTGATGCTACATAAACACTTGTTATTTGCCCTTCAACACTGGGGCTCCTGTAGGCTCAATTCACAATAAATGGAGTCAATATTCTTCTAAAGAAAAAATTCTAACCAAAAAGTTCCTATCAGAGTTTTTAATCACAGAGAACTTTGGCCCTTGTTCGTGACTTGTCCCCTCCCGTAAAAAAATTTAAAGTATCATTTCTTTTGACTAGTGGGGTTCAAAACCCACAATTGTTCTTTTTGACTGATGTTATCAACCCAGTGTAAACTCTAGAGACTTCATATATATACAAAATATATCCGTTTCTATCACATTATTTTCCCTGCAACACTGAAACTTTATGTGAGCAGTTTTTGCTCAGGTTATCTATATAGTATTATCAGTTCGTGGTATTCAAATCCCTCCTCGTTATCTCCCACGTGGTAATCTTTATGTTGCTGCTTTGCTGTTTTCATATCCTGCCCTTTTCTAAGGGATCACCTTTCTATTCCTTTTAAAGGGTATTGACCTCTCCCACTATCATTCAAAGCAAGGAAGATGAAACTTAAAGTGTTTTCCCAACTGTTCTTCCTCCTTTTCCTTATTTTTTATTAAAATTGTAACATAAAAATGTCACTCTGAAGAAAAGCCTTGGGTTCATCATTCCCAGCTCCCCTTCCCTGGGAGGTGAATACATTGCCTTTTAATCATGTTGGCCTTGCTTTTCCATAAGGCAATAAAAAAACAGTCTCAACAGAGGTTGCCAGTTATAACTTATGTATAAAAAATGGAATTAAAAACGTTTGATGAGGCAGAATCAGTTCCATAGGGACCCCCCTCCTGTATTTCCCAAGTTTTTATTTTATCCTTGCCCTCCTCTAGTCTCTCTTCTTAATTTTGTCTTACATGATCCTTTCTCCCAAACATAGCAATAGGATTTTAAAGAGGCCTCCTTTCCTAATTTTCCCATTTTTTCTTCTTTCTTACCAGCATGCCTCTGCATTTATTTTCTATCGACTCTGTACACTGGCCGTCTTCAAATATTCATTATAATTGGAAGTTGCAATCTACTTTCTCCTCTGATGCATCAACTGCATATGAACTGAATTCTCAGAGATTATTTCCTTTTTCTTATTGACTAGATACATGAACTGGCAAGTTCACTGTATAGTTTTCCGAATTGATTGATATTGCCAGTCCAGAAGCATACCTCTGTCATTACCTTATCCTTTTTATTTAATGATTTTACCTGCCTTCAAATTAACTGGTTTCCCCAATCATATTTCTAAATCTCCATCTCACATTTGGATGTTAAACCCGATGATTTCAAGGTTTAAAACTAGAGTATGCCTGTTGTGTGCAATGCTGCCTTCTGGGCACTCCCTAGAAACCCCACCCTGTCTCCCTTTTGGCGAATGTATTCAGTACCTTTAATCTTTCTCCTGTGAATTGCTTCTGACAATTACAATATGGCAAAAATGATGGCATGCCACTCCTGAGTTTAGAGTACAAAACTTCGTTTTGCTTTCCCTCTCTCAAACTCTTCCTTCTTGCCTCTTCTTTGTCTCTCTCTCTCTGTCTCTCTTTCTCTCTCTTTCTCTACCTCCCCCACCCCTGCCTCCATCTCCCACTCTGGCTCTTTTCACTTGCTTACCTGCCACCTGCCACGTTGTGAACTGCTCTAATGCAGAAACCCTTCTAATGAGGAAATGAGAGAAACGTGACCAACAGTCAGCAAAAAACTGATGCTCTCAATTTCACAACCTGTGAACAAATGAACATGCCAACAACTACTAGTAAGTTAGGAAACGGCTCCTTCTCTGGCCAAGCCCTCAGATGAGACATATTCCTCACAGCCTTGTGAGAGACCAATAGCTATAATGCCCAGCTAAGCTGCATCCAGATTTCTGACCCTCAGAAACTATGAGATAATAAATACTTGCTATGTTATGTCGCTTAGTTTGGTGGTGATTTGTTACACACCAATAGCTAGCTAATACACATGGTATTATATATGTGGTTTACATATCACACTCTCATTAGTCAGTATAAGTAGCAATAGGGTTTTAATGAAGTAGTGAGCTCTATTTTGTCAGGGCCTAGCATAATGCCTGAACCATAATATTTGCTAAAAATATATTTATTGAGTAAATGACCTACTGAGGACTTCTCCTTTATTTAAAACTTCATTAATCACCACTTAGAATAAGTTGGTGTTATCATTTGGGTTTCTTGGTAACTAATTTAGGCTAACTTAAGCAAGAAAGCAGTACAATGAAAGGAGAACAGGTAGCTTCCAGAATTGAGGAAGGCTGAAGAAGGAAATTGAGGGAATACGAGCAACAAGAGACGGTAAAATCCATCAAAGTTCAGTCAAGGTCCTGCTGCTGGGACACAGGTCAGGACATCATGCTGCAGGATGCTTGGACACTGCTGGACTTCAGATGCCAGTGCTGCCACCATGCATCCTCTCCAGCTGTTCTGGCCTCTTTCTATCATTTCCCAAAGCCCCTAAGTTCTGAGTGGGGCACCTGTTGGCTGAGCTGAGGTCACATACTAGTGCCTGCCTGCTACAGTGCAGAAAAAAGGACCATCTACTCACCCTTGATAAATAAAGGAGAGTCCCTGATTTTCCAAAATCACCCATGGTGGTGTTTTCCCCAGAACAGAAAGGGATCAGGGGCTGGCAAGTGCTCACACAATCAAACAGTAAATAAATTATTCCAGAACTCAGTAAGAAACTCACCCATTAGAGAAGCAGCTCTTAGAAGCTTTAGTATTCTCTTCCAGGTAATTTTGTTTTTTTTCTTTTTAAACTTTCTCACCAAATGGATTCCCTTTTTAGCACAAACTCTCTAAAATAATGGTCCGTGCATAAATATTAACTACTATTCCCTTCTTGCCACTCACTTGCCTTCTATTATAGTCCATTTTCTAGTCAGATGTGCGAAGAAGTAAAAGAGCACGTTTATGTGATTTCTTTTCTCAGGTATGAAAAGAAAGAAATTAACTTTTTTAGTCTGAAGAAAGAAATTTGCCAAGCACCCAGTGCCGGACCCAGTGCCCACTGTAAAGTCAATTAATGGGGTGTACCATTCTGCCACATTCCTCCAATAACACTTTGAGGTTTTTTTCCCTATAAGGTTTCATATGGTATCTCTATCCTGGTGGAACTAATTTTTATAAATATTAATCTTCTCTTCTCTTACCTATATTCTTAAATCATTTATTTTCAGCCCCAACAAAAACTCACCCGCTAAGACTAATCCTCATATTCTGTCTTTTTTCTTTATATTATCACTTGACATTTTTATGGGCCTCACTTCTCTCTTGTTTCTCAGATTTCTCCAACCTTGTGCTTGGGAGAGAAGGTTGCACTAAATGATCCCCTGTGCTCATTTCTCTGGATTTGTCTTCAGCTCTCTCCTCTACCCTCATCTTTGCTTGTGTTCCTAATGTCTTTATCTGTCAAGCAGCTGGATTTCTTTGTTTTTCTTTTTTCACCTTCTCTTTGTTTTGGCCTCGTTTTTTCTTTCTGCTCAGTCACTCCGTAGTCCTTTCTCCGCATCTTCTCATATTGAACTTCATATCTTAGTTCATCTCTATCTTAACTGAAGAACTAAGACAGTTTTTTTCCTTTTTCTTTTTCTACTTAATTTTCTTCATGTCAACTATAGTTTTTAACCATACATCATTAAATCAACACACACTTACATATTTATTCTGTGACTGGAACTGCATGATGGGATAAGGGGGGCCAAAATAATACATCAGAATTCTGCCCTCAGGAGCGCAGGGCCTAGCAAAGAAGGAAAATGGCTATAAAAACTATAATAAATAAGATATGCACCATCCTGAGGGGATTACCAAAATAGTTGAGAGCACGACAAATGGAGAGACTGTGCATAAGAAGGTTGAAGTGGGCTTCACAGAAGGGGTGACATTCAACCTGGGTCTTGAAGGATGGGTAGAATCTTGCCAAACAGAAATGGGGAAAGCTATTTCAGGCTCCATGTTTCCAGGCAAATGGGTTGCTTCATTCTTCTCTTTCTCACATTTGTAATGTTTCTCAGTACATGTAAGGATACAATATCTCCTCTGTCATACAGATTTATGTCCAGCTACTGTTTCCAAATAAATATTGCCTTTGACTCAATTAGCACAAAGCTCAGTCACAGGCTGGGTGCGGTGGCTGACGTCTGTAATCCCAGCACTTTGGGAGGCAGAGGCAGGCAGATCGCTTGAGGCTGGGCGTTTGAGACCAGCCTGGCCAACATGGCAAAACCCCATCTCTACTAAAAAATACAAAAACTATCCGGGCGTGGTGGCACATGTCTGTAGTCCCAGCTACTGGGGAGGCTGAGGCAGGAGAATTGCTTGAAACCAGTAGACAGAGGTTGCAGTGAGCCAAGATTGTGCCACTGCATTCCAGCTTGGGCAACAGAGTGAGACTGTCCGAATAAATAAATAAATAAATAAAACAAAAATAAAAAAACCAAACCAGCTCAGTCACAATTTTTTTCTTTCTTTTTCTTCTCTTACATATAGTTATTTTAAAACAAACTTTTGGAAAAGTGGCCCACTTCTAAACTACACACACACACATCTAGACTTTCTGGAATTTTAATAATCTATCTTGAATCATACAGTCTATTCATTTTAAAGCTGAGAGAGGTCTAAGGGGCATGAGAACTAACTTTATGCTTCTTGTTTACTGATACGGAAACAAAGTCTCTGATGCTAAGGGATTTGCTCCAAGTCACAGTTAGTTCACAGAAGAATCATCCCTAATTGTTTTATAAAAAGATGTATAACATAATTGTAACAAGGGCCATTGCAGGTGTTTCCATATTGTTGATAAATCATTTGGTCTTCCTCATATCAGAAACTTAATATGAGATACATTTTGCTAAATTTTTTTATTGTTGACTTTAGCACCTTTGCAGACTTAGAGAATTGATACATACCCAAAGTTGCCCTTTCTTGCCTTTGTTTTTTCAGGTAGTTATTTCTCTTATCCTAGGTCATTCCACACCTATGACTTTATTCATCTCTTTTTGTGGTGGTTTATGATTTGCTTCCTGATTTTTTTTTCCCCACTTGCTATTTAGAACCTTCTCAGGCCCCTCCAGAATGATCCTCCTGCCCTGCCTGGGCTGAGCTCATCACGATCCACCATTCCTCCCCATGCTGGTGCCCTGACCACCCTTTTGTGCCTCTGCCAAGCCCTACAGAGGGCAGGAAAGAAAGAATCCCTTGTAAGACAACTCCAGATGCTCCCTTCGCTTCAGCCCTGTGATTCCTTCTTAGAAGTTATATTCCTGTTTTTAGAAGGACCCACACAAAGTTTTCGTTTTTAAAAATGATTTGGGGGTAGCATATAAATATGGCAGTAATGAATACACAACTTAAAATGTGTACATAGATTCCTTTATCATAATAACATTCTTAGATTTATTTCTTCATCTCTCTAGAGACACATTTATCCATTTCTATCTCAGTATCTAGAACTTCACCTTTATGAGATCAGCTTCAGGTGGCTAGAGCAGTCTTTTAAAAAATACCAATCGTATCATGTCACTCCGTGTTTAAAATCCTCCGCTGCTTTTCCATTGCATTTAGACCGAAACCCAGGCGCCTGACCACAGCACATATGATCCTGCAGGATATGGCCCCTGCACTCGTCTGACTTCCTGCCCTTCAATTCGCCTCTCCTGCCTCACTCAGCTCATGCTACACTGACCTTTCCATTCCTTAAACATACCAAACTACTTCTCGCTCCAGGGCCTTTGCACTTACAGTGCTCTCTGCCCAGAAGGAGCAACCCCCAGAGCTTTGCCTGGCTGCTTCTTTCCAGCATCCAGCACCCTCTGTACTTACTCCCTAACACATCACTTCTGTTCTGTTTTCCTCGTGGTACTTATCACTAGCTGAAATTACTTTGTTCACTTATTTATTTTTTGTTGTTAGTCTCCTCCCTCTAGAATAGCACTATCCAGTGGAACTTTCTGCAATAATGGAAATGGTCTCTGTCATGCACACTGTAGTGGCCACTAGCTACAGGTGGCTATTGAGCATTTGAAATGTGACTAGTGAGACTGAGGAACTACATTTTAAAATGTAATTGAGTTGATTATTTAAATATTTCTCTGATTATGTATTTAGTTTTAAATTTTATTTAATTTAAATATCTGCATATGGCTAATAGCTACCTTATTAGATAGCACAGCTATAGAATATCAGCTCCCTGAAAGCAAGAACTTCTCCTTCTTGATTGCCCTTGAATCTCCAGCTTCTGGAATAGCAACTTGTACATAGTAGGTATTCAATAACTATTTTTTGACTGACCAGAAATGTTTTTGTTTTTCTTTAAAATAAGCTCTTAGTTCAAAGAAAAAAAAAAGGAGGTTTATGCAAAATTCATGACGTTCATGCAAATCACATGATATATCAGTCAACTATTACCACAATAATGCTGCATAACAAGCTACCTTCAAATCCAGAGCTTTCAAATGGCAATAATTTATTCTTGCTCACATAGCTCTATGTCAGCTTGGGTTCAGTGAATCTAATCTGGGCTTGACTCCAAGGGGCAGGCTGGGTCCAGACCTGTGCCATATGTCTCTCATCCTCCTTACACCAGCAAATTAACAGGGGCACATTCTCTTCAAAGCTATGGCAGAGGCACAAGAAAACAAGCCCAACAATGAAGCCTATTTTAAGCCACTGCTTATGTCATAAATGCTAACATCTCATTTGCTGAAGCAAGTCACATGGGTGAGTCCAAAGTCAAGGGAAAGGAAAGCACACTGCCTCGAGGTGGGGTGACATGGCGAAGGATGTGTATACAGCATGGACGAAAAATTGAGGCCAATGCTGCAATCCGCCATGTCTTTTAGAAGAGTCTCATATAAGAGATATGATTACAAATTGAGTTCCCATAGGATTAAATAAAAGTTTTTTTTTCAAGGTTTAGCTAGAACATACATAACATACACACAGATGCCCCACACAGAGAAATGAATATATGCTAAAGAAACAAACAAGCATTTTTCTGGGGACTCCAATTGAGATCAGGAAATTCATGTGAGGATAAGGCACATTTGGGAATTTTGTGAATGATGTGTATAAGAAAGTACACAGTGATATCTGTAAGCCCCATGATAGCAAGGGGGAAGTCCTGATCCACCGAAGATCGCTGAGACCACAAAAGTTGGCCCCAATAAGTGGCATATAGATTTCAATGTCAGAGTTGTAAGGCAATGTGTCTTCTGTAGAAACAGTGGTTCAAACATTTATTTTACATAAAAGATTATTGGTTCAGGCCGGGCGCGGTGGCTCACGCCTGTAATCCCAGCACTTTGGGAGGCCGAGGCAGGCGGATCACGAGATCAGGAGATCGAGACCATCCTGGCTAACACAGTGAAACCCCGTCTCTGCTAAAAATACAAAAAATTAGCCAGGCGAGGTGGCACACGCCTGTAGTCCCAGCTACTCGGAAGGCTGAGGCAGGAGAATGGCGTGAATCCAGGAGGCGGAGCTTGCAGTGAGCCAGATCGCGCCCATTGCACTCCAGCCTGGGTGACAGAGTGAGACTCCGTCTCAAAAAAAAAAAAAAAAAAAAAAAAAAAAAAATTTATTGGTTCTAGAAAGTCATTAGCATCTAGAAAAGGTATGCAGTATGCTGGCACATCTGCTCTCTTGGGGTTGTGGGGAAAAGCCTTGATTTGTGATGTTTGACAATTTCTGTGGTGGAAATACTCCCATCGTTTCCAATTTCAAGCTATCGATGTAATGTCACAGAATGCTGAGTTGGAAAGAGATGAGTAGAAGTGGCTCCAGGAGCTGGTCCAAGCTGGTGGCAGCACACCACCAAAAAGGTTCCTATGTGCTCTTCCACAGACACAAGTATGTTTTGTGCAGCTTTATCCAAGAAGTGAACAAAATACTAGAAAATACCAGCAAACCCTTTTATAAAGTCATTGGGCATCTCCTGCTGAAATATTGCTGCAATTCTGGTTGTTCCACTTTAATAAAAACCTAACAGAGCAGGAACAGGTCAGGGAAAAGGCAAATAAAATAAAATAATGATGGAAGGATTTCTGCAGGGCAGTGTTAGCCCAGGCAGTGCCATAGTGTGAATTAGATGGAGGTGTCCTCCCTGGTGGACATAACCCCACACCCCCTCACCTGAGGAGGAGCGTGCCAGCTGGATTTGAGCCAACACTCACCTCCTCAGCAGTCTCCCTGTGCAGACCAATCTGTACAACCACAAGGGTTGGCCCACTGCTTCTGTGAAGGGTTAGAATAGTTTTCTTTGGCCTAGAAAGATCTGAATGGTGAGCAACTAGTCACATGATAACATTGTTTAAAATTGTAAAGGATAATGTAAAATATATATATACACATATACACAGAGAGATTGGGAAGGAGAGAGAGAGAGAGATAAAGAAGAGTTTTGCTTATTCAACTTTGGAACACTAAAATTAGGGACACACTTTGAAATTGAATCTGCAGGATTACAGTACAAAAAAAAACTTTTAAGCAATTGTTACTTTTTACAAATAAGCCTTTGAAAGTTATACTCCTAGATTATAAACTAAAATGTATGTCTTCTAAGGAAGAGTTCCAATGACCAAGGATAGAGAAAAAGAAGACTTCATTGTTCAAAATATAATCCAGTATTTTAAAATTCATACGTGCATGACCTTGAATCTGGATCCCAGAATCCTGATGATCTGTTCCTGTTGCATGCCCATGCCTACCTCTCTGGGACTCTGCTCCTGGGAGGTTCCCAATGCCACCCATCTTTCCTGAATCATCAGTTTTTCTCCATCTTCTCTCCCTCCTTGGCTACCCTGCAGCATCCAGCTCTGATGCCCACTCACTCCCTGGAATTCAACACAGAATTCATAGAGAGCTTATTATGTGCCAGGCACTGTATAAAGTCACAAGGAAATAAAAATCATGTCCCTCAATTAGTGTAGATAGGCATGTAAATAAGTAATTTCCCAATAGTATGATAAGTACAAAGAGATGCAGCTTCTTGATCCTTCAGGAGTGTGTAGAACAGAGCAACTAGCACCATTTGGATATAGAGAAGCAGGGATTTCCTTCCTAAGAAAGAACCTGGGTTTAAACGATGGCCAAAAGTTTTGCTTTCCAGATAATATAGAAGACATGATATTCCAAATACAGGGGGCACAATATACAAAGGATGAAGATGTGAACAGGCGTAGACTTACAAGTAGTCTGGAACTGCAGAGTGAGAAGGGCGAATGGAAGTGCAGGAGGTGGTAAGGCTGTACTGGGAGGCAGGACAGGAGCAGGAACAGGAGCCCCTGAAGGATGGAAGCAGGGAGATAATAGGATCAGATCTGTGCTTTGGAAAGATCCCTATGGTAGGATGTAGAGAAGGGGGAAAGAGAAAGGTAGAGTCTAGACTAGTCGGGGGACTATTAAAGTGAGCCAGGCCCTTGAGGGCCAGGGCTCTAATTATGGGTCTTGTCAGTGGCCATAGAGTTGTAGGTCACTCAGGGGAAATCTAGGGGTTGAACTTAACCTTGGGGGGTAGTTGGGTGGGAGATGAAGGAAGGAATGATGACTCCCAGATCCCTGGTTTGGGTGGAACAGCAAATGGAAATATCATCAACTGAGTTACAATCTAGCAGAGGCAGAACAGGTGTTGAGGAGGCAGTGAGCTTTGGTTTGGTTTTGGACTTGTTGATAGGAGCAATGTTCTATATTGCAGCAGTCCCCAACCATTTTGGCACCAAGGACCAGTTTTGTAGAAGACAATTTTTCCAGACTGGGGTGGGGGGAATAGTTTTGGGATTATTCAAGTGCATGGCATTTATTGTTCACTTTATTTCTATTATTATTGCGTGGTAATATATGATGAAATAATTATACAACTCACCATAATGTAGAATCAGTGGGAGCCCTGAGCTTGTTTTCCTGCAACTAGATAGTCCCATCTGGGGGTGATGAGAGACAGTGACAGATCACTAGGCATTAGATTCTCATAAGGAGCTCGCAACCTAGATCCCTCATACACACAGTTCACAATAGGCTTAATGCTTCTATAAGAATCTAATGCCGCTGCTGATTTGACAGGAGGCGGAGCTCAGACAGTAAGGTGAGCAATGAGGAGTGGCTGTAAATACAGATGAAGCTTCACTCCTTCACCCACCACTCACCTCCTTTTGTGTGGCCCAGTTTCTAACAGTACTAGTACTGATCAGTGGCCTGGAGGTTGGGGACCCTTACCATATTGGATACTAATAGAAGAAGATTTAAAAATCTGAGCTTTGCCCCTTAGTTGCCTGTTGTGCCCTAGGCAAATTGTCTCACTTCTCTGGGTTTCAATTTTCTTACCTGTAAAGCTTGGGACAATGCCTGGCGTGTAATATTTCCATATTATCTGATTTCTCCAACAACCCTGTGAGGTATGGACGAGTATACTTATCCTAAAGAAACTGAAGCACCAAGTGACTTGCAGAATTATAGTTGTGTATATAAAATCACTTTGTAAGATGAAATTCTTTATATGCTACTGTAGTTTTTTCATTCTGTTGTAGTCACTGCTACAACAATTCACATATAATTGGTCTTTAGTTGTCCCGTGCATAATAATGATTTTCAGTTTCATGATAACCTGAGAACAAAGACTGGTCCTAACTATCATTTATGCAGAGCAGTAAGAACACAGTAGATTCTCAATTCATGCTTACTGATGGATTGAGCCTATGGAAATTGACTAGCTGATCAACTGGAGCTTTCTTTCATAGTTCGTTCTACCTTCATCTGTCTCCGAATGGCTTTTGCCCCAAGGGAAGAAAAACAGAATTCTTGATTTAATATGCAGTATAGCATATTAAATATTAGATAATCTATGCATGGACCATTTTATACATTAGTAGGTATCACAATATTCTGGATTGACCATGTTTTGAAATGGAACTCTATAAAGCTGGAAATTAAGAAATATTCTTTTCAATTTATGTTGGCAGTAAAACAGAGTAATATGATCATGCCGAAAATGTCCTGGCTCTGCTACAGAATAAAAAGTTGTTTTTAAAAAACTGACAACTTTGAGCACAAGGCAGTTTCTGTTTTTACTTTACCCTCAAGAACTCATTGCACCAAGAGCATGAACCCATGAGAGTAATAAAATAATTATAGCTTTATTTTACTATATTCTTACACTTAATTTGATCCACTAATGTCTGCCTAATTCAGGTAGAAAAAAAATGAAACTGGCTGGATAAAGCTGATATTTTCTTATAATCTTAAAGTCTCTCTGCAGAGACCTTTGTCATCATTTACATATTTCTTTTTTTCTTTTTTTTTTTTTTTTTTTTTTTGCGACAGAGTCTCCCTCTGTCTCCCAGGCTGGAGTGCAGTGGTGCGATCTCAGCTCACTGCAAGCTCCACCTCCCAGGTTCAAGCCATTCTCCTGCCTCAGCCTCCCGAGTAGCTGGGACCACAGGTGCCCGCCACCACACCCAGCTAATTTTTTGTATTTTTTAGTAGAGACAGGGTTTCACCATGTTAGCCAGGATGGTCTCAATCTCCTGACCTCTCGATCCACCATATTTCTTAATAAAATTTCCTTCAACAGTCTTAACACTGAGTGCACTAGTAAACCCAACATTCACCAATAAGACACCCTCAAACAATATTCCATTTACCAAGTATTGCTTTCTTCTGAACACCCTGTGTCTGTGTGCAACCACTGAGAATGACAATTTAAGAGTTAGGCAAATAGCATTTGATTCTGGAGTGTTAATAAGGATTGACAATCTTTTCTCTTTTTTTGGAGGGAGAGAGAAACAAATATAAGGATTTGAAAGGAGAACTGTAAACCCAGTTCAGTATAGAAACCTGTACAGAGATTTCATTTTTGAAATGTATCCAGTTCAAGGGTTAAATGAAAGCAAAGCAGTCACTTTAACCGTGTTTTTGAAGAAAATAAAACAGCTTGATGTAAGTTAAATGAAGGGAGTCTATGACTTAAAAGAAATGGACAGATAGAGAAAAAGGTCACCAGATTAAATTTTCCCTGAGGGAAAAGTCCTTCTTTGGAATCATTAACCTCCTTCTAGGTCACTCCTGAAAAAACAGCAGGAAATCCTCCCGCGAGAGGAAAGATGGGTGCATCCCGGCTGCCCACTGACCTGGGAGGCAGCCCTGGAGTCTCCCAGTTCCCCTTCAGGCGTGCCTGATTTTAAGACCTCTGTTTTAAAGAAACAAGATCTCTTGTTTTTGAGCTCTGAAATCATAAAATATAAAGTATGTCTTTAACATGAAAAATCTAATGCTGTTTCCCATAGAGAAAGGAAATACACAAAAAAGGATAGCAGTTGTCTCAAAATTGCAGTGATTTTGTCAGGTTTTTTTTCCTTCTTATTTCCCCAAGCTTTCTATAAGATTTTCTTATATTTTAATTTTTAAAAAGCTATTTGTTCTTTGCTTTAAAAATATGCAGTTCTTCTATATCTGTATAGATTGTTGTTGCTGTTGTTAACTATATCAGGAGGGTGTTCCTGAGTGGAGCAGGGAAGCTTTTTACTTAGTGTGTATTGACTGTTCTTTCAACATATTTTCCACAATTTCTGTTATTTATATACTGATTTATAAAAAGGGGACATAGGTATATTAATAAAGAACTTTTGAGACTAAAATGAAATTTATTTTTTGAAACAAAATACAGACATGTCCTAGCTAAATTATTTTTAAATATCTCTGTCTTCAATGTCTTTTTTTCCTACACTGAATTAAGAATAATTAACAATGTATGGTTGTTTAAACAACATTTAGTTAAAAGAAATCTGATCTGTAAACTACAAACCAATTTTGAACCCCAAGCTTTCCTGTCATAATGGACCACGGAGTAAGACACCATGTTAAAAACGAGATTTGGCTAATTACAATGCATGAAACAGGAGAATAAACCAGTAAGACTAAAAGCTCTGAAGGGTACAGGGACCCACTGTGAGGTTCCCCCCAACTTTTGATGCCTAAATCAATACTAAGAAAAGGGAAAAAATATTTTTTAAGAGTTTCAAGGGAAAGAAAGATTCATAAACCACTCACTGCTATATAGCAAAACATGAAAAATGCTCTGTCCAAGTTTTGCAGGTGATTTGTATATGCTTTTCCAGATTGGTTCTAAAGCAAAAGAGAGCAACGATCTTAAAATACAGTGAGGCAATTTCGCAGTCCCTGGAGAATAAAGAGAAACTGAAGCATCAATGAGAAAGAAAACTAAAATGCACTTTGTGAATCCTAACACAGCCTAGATGTTGGCACGGGGCTTCTGCTAAACTCAGGTACCGCAGGACTCATTACCTTTTTGCTCATGTTCACACATTCAATAGCCAAGAAGTAAGAATCTTAGTATGCATGTAAGTAACTTATTATGTAACATAAATTGGGTACAAAGGTAACAATTTCCTGACTGGGGTATGGTAAGAAAAAGAATTGTATGGCTCACTGTTTTCTAGCCAAAACGCATTTCTGAAGCAGGAAATCAAAAACACATCACAAACCTTACAACTAGACTAAACACATTAAATCTGCTGATATTAGTAACTGTCACGAGGCTGTCAGGCTCAGGGAGCCGCAGCTACTGACAGCTACCCACTCCCTACCTCTAACACACTTTTCTCAGATTCTTTGCTGAAGAAAAGTGAACAAATATTCCATTGTTGCTGCTGTTTATTAAAATGGTCCCTTGGAATTCCCTGCAGACACTGCTTAAACAAAAATAACGAATGGGACACCCATTTGATGCACAACACAGATCTGAACTGAGAAGCAAACTAAAAGGTTTCAAGTGACATAGGCCAGAACACGTCTGAGTACCCCCAAAAAATAAATCACTAAAATGTCCATTCTCTAAGCTTCCTTTGTTTTCATTTGCTTCGAAATGCATCTTACTAACTCTTCACTCATTTTACCTTAATTTCACCTTTCTCCTTCAATAGCAAAATCAAATCGTTTTAAAATTCTGAGGATCTAAAAGATACCCAGCCACCCCCACCCCAAAAGAGTATTGGTTCTGTTTCAGATGGACTTCTTAGATTGCTGAGGCTTCATGAAGTTTAGATCTGAATGGCTTTTTAAATAAGGCTTGTATTTCTTTCCTGTCAACTTCAATATGAAGGGCAGATGTCTTTTAACATCAGTTAATTGTTGGCAGAGTATGTGACTCATTTATTCACAATGCCAGACTTAGTCCTTGCTAGCTGACTTCTTTGTTTACAGGGATTTCTTTCCCACTGCCCACCAACCAGAAGCCCACTGTTTCATCTGGTACTAGATTAAGGAAAATGTAGGAATCTGCCTAATAAGGGGACATATTGTACTCAGAGGCAGGTTTGCCATGGTTATCCGCCTTTCTTCAGAAACCACCGTCAAGAAAATGCATATTGAACATTGTCCAACGCTTCAGGCTATGTGGAGCTAAAACAACTATAAAGGTGCCAATTGTCACCTCCTAAAAAATCTTAAGAACTTAAAATTGAATGGTGTGTATTTCATGTGGTTCTTTTACCTTTCCTTTGTTCCCTATCCTTTCTCAATCTTTCCCTTCTGTTTTCATTTATCATGAAGATTTAGAAAGATGCTGATACTAAGGAAGGATGTATGAATAATTTTGTGACATTGTTGAACGGATGATCCTTGATCATTTGCCACCAGTGTTATAGAAATTGTAGTTGCAAAATGAAAAGATGATTCTAGTATGAAATAAAATTTCAAAAATGAGTCAGCTACAGGGAAGGAAAGACAAAGGTGGAAAAGAAAAACCTCATGGTAAAATGTTGTATTTCCATTTGTTTCCAGTGCCTTACTGATGTGAGGGGCAAGTAGGAAGCTAATACATCTCACTTTAGCAGTACTAATTGTTTGCATTATCACAATAATCAAATGCAGCCATATTAATGTCTCTGGTTATTAACTTGATTTTTACACATTAAGATTTAGATTTAATCCCCTGAGACCATCTATTAATGCTTTTAAAGTTGAAGGGTTTCAACAGTTTTAAGTTCTTTCCCTTCTTTTAGCTGCAGGCAGTAAAATTTGAACGTGTGTGGAGTTTTGTATTTTGCATTCCTGGGGGATTTTCAGAGACAGTGCTGTCAAGGACCATGAATCATGTTAATACATAGCAACCTCTACAGCTATTAAAATGTCTGCAATAATGTGATTATTTTAAAATGGAAAAACTAATATCACATGTGTTACTTAAAGATCAACTATTCTTTTAAAGTCACAGACAGAATGCATTTGGAAGAAAAAAAATGAAATTGTTTTTGTATGCAGCCAAAATGTGAAATGTCTCATCTATTGAGAAAGAAAACTTTCAGCTCCTTTTACAAAATACATCCTTACTGAGCTTCAGGTCAACAGAGCATAAAAATGGCAAAAAGTCCAAGATCAATAAGCATGAAAAGCTGTTTTATTTCTGTTTGAGCAAGTTGTAGCGACAATGACCTGCTGGAACAGTCTCCAGTTTTATGCTTTCATAGTCACAGAATGATGACATCCAAGCAGAAAACAGAGCTTGGCCTGTTCTGATGAGCTGTCAGTGTGGAGCCAACATTACAACTTGCCTTCCATTGGTTGAGGGCTCAGCCTTTAGAAATTTATTAAAATTATTTTAGGCAGATGCATAGGTAAACATTATCCAGGTCACTATATGGGGCATTTGTATCATACTAATACAAGAAGAATAAGAGCACATTTCTTCTCATTGCTTTTAAAGGGATCTAAATTACTGTAGCCCTCGTGGTTTCTATGTTGATTTTTAAAAAGTAAGGATACAAGTTAATGTGTGCTTGTTACAAATATCTCATTATATCAACAATACCAGAGGCCTGAAATAATCTACCCCATAAATGATCAATATTTCTAGGATTGTCATGATATTGTCTTATTTCTGAAATTTCTTTCTCAAAACAGTATGCATGTTACTATGTATATTTCCTATAAAGAATATTTTTAGGGCTAGGCACAGTGGCTTACACCTGTAATCCCGGCACCTTGGGAGGCTGAGGCGGGCAGATCACTTGAGGTCAGGAGTTTCAGACCAGCCTGGCCAACATGGTGAACCCCCAAATCTACAAAAACTACAAAAATTAGCCATGCGTGGTGGCATGCACCTGTAAACCCAGCCAATCTGGAGGCTGAAGCATGAGAATCACTTGAACCTGGGAGGCAGAAGTTGCAGTGAGCCGAGATTGTGCTCCTGCACCCCAGCCTGAGTGACCGATAGAGATTCTGTCTCAAAAAAAAAAGAATATTTTTATAAACCTTATATTGTATTATTTTTTGTCTAAGAATAAAAACCAAAATCTCAGTTTTGGTTTTTGAACACAACAATTTATCAAAGGGTTTAAGATGATACATATGGCAATTTTCTATTGACAAGGGAGAAAGATTAAATACTTTCAAATTATCTCAGACCCTGAGCAATATATGACCCTTTTTGACACCCGCTTGAAACATTTAGGTGCATTCAGAAAAATATAATCAGGAGCTGTTTCATTTCTTTTTATTGAGCAAAAGCCTTGCCTCATTTCCAATATGCTTCCTTGGTATTGATGACATGCATACACATTAATTGTTCAATGGATGAAGAGTGCCAAATCACACTCAACTTCTGTTACTTAGAGATCAGTACACATGCAGCCTGTCTGGAGTTGAAGTCAGGCTAAAGGACTGACTGACTTTAGAGTCCCTGGAAGAGCTACTTTTAGGCATTACCAGTATCCATCTGGCTGGAATGTCATTTACAGACCCTAACATGCAGCTGAAATCCTAATCAGCCTTCTAAAAATGATCTCACTATCATAATATTCAGGGAAGTCAAATTACCTAGAAACTGCCCTACTCTTTTGAGTCTTAGAATGATACTAACAATAGGGATAAGCAGTGATAAAGGATGTTCGCCTTTGTTTCATCAACTATTTTGAGATGTTTACACTAAGAATTCCACAGGTATAAAAATGGAACTGCCCTCCTAACAGTGTAGCGTCATATCTCACTAACTGGCCCTGCCCCTTTCCTCAAATCATAGGCTGCTCCTTGTAGGGAGAGCTCAGAAGCCAGAGCAGAATTTTCTGTATGAACTTGCCAAAGGCAAGAAGAACCTATTGCTTACAGAGCCAGGTTCTGCATAGATGTGACTTCCTGTGTCCTTACCCCAACTCTGCAGGGCTGTGTGCCATTTTACAGACATGGGAAGGACTGAATAGGCTCGATAACTTGCCCAAAGTTACACAATTTGTAAGTGATGAAATGGGAACTCAAGTCTAGGTCTGTCATATTTCAAAATTCATGCTCTTTCTAGTAAATCATGCTGCCACCTGCCTGGGATTGAGGTCTGTAACTTCATGCATAGGGCCCTTTACTCTTTTAACATGTCAGAGCTGGACCAAGCATGGAATTTGGACAGGCAGGGCTTTTAGAGTCTAAAGAAACATTGTTCCAAAGCCCAGCTCTGACCCTTACTGCATGGGCCCAGACAAGTTGTTAGTAATGGTAATAATAAGACACAAAAGAATGATAGCTACTATTCTCCAAGCATAGGCATGACATCAGGTAAGGGACAAGACACTTCACAAAACAGCTAATGTTACAGCAACACTTTGTGGTCAATATTGTTTTCCCTATTATCAGATAAAGAAATGGAAGGATAGAAAGGCATGAAATTTGCATAAGGTCTTGAAGCTAGTAACAGCTTCTGCTCTGATTCTTGGCTCTACTGATTTCTTATAAATTATAGAATATCTTAGAGCCTCCATATCTGTAAAACAAATTTGTGGGATTGTTGTGCTTATTAAGTGAAATAACATATGAAAGATTCCCAGTGCTATTCTAGATGAATCACCCATGATCAAGAGAGGTTGATTTTTTCATTCCACCACCAAGAAAATAAAAGTGTATGTTCCTCAAACACTCCGCTCAGCCCCCTTGCCATGGCTAAGGCTGTTCTTACTATTCCTACTTCACTGTAAAACTTCTGGTCTTTCTTCATGTATCCTCTCAAAACTAACTGTCTGCTCTTCCCTTTTAGAGGCACATGGCGTTTTACACATATTTTTGTTTATTACTATCTCTTCCATTGATACGGACAGGAAACAAGGAAATACTGGGTAGAAGAAGGCAGTTCCCTGGCAAAGGCCCCACCCTCAAGCCTGGGACCCTGGCCCTAAATGGGAACAGGCATTGCTGTTTCTGGGCCCCAAAGTTGCCTTTTGGCCTGCCATGCCCCCCTAACCTGTACCCATATAAACCCGAAACCCCCAGCTCCATGAGGAAACAAACAGAAGAGCAGAAGAATGGCCGAATGGTGTGGCAGAGAGAAGAGAAGGAGCATCTGAACACCAAGAGGAATTTGGCTGGAGAGAGGAGATCGGCCTCTGGACAGTTGAGCTCCAGGGGAAGGTCATCTTCCCATTCCATCCCCTTCCCAGCTCCCCATCCATCCCACTGAGAGCCACCTCCACCACTCAATAAAACTCCCACATTCACCATCCTCAAGTCTGTGTAAGATCTGATTCTTCCTGGACACTGGACAAGGACCTGGGTACCAAGAGGACACTGAGCTGGTTAACACTTAAGCCATCTGCAGATGGCAAAGCTAAAAGAAAGCACCGTAACATGTGCCCACTTGGGCTCTGGGAATCACAGGCACCCACTCCTAGATGCTACTGTGAAGCCAGAGCCCCAAGGTGCTTGCTCCAGCTCCTGCACCTGCCTGCCTACATGCTCCCCCTCCTGTAAGGGGTTTGTGTGCACACAGCAGCCACAGGCCTGTTGCATATCCTGAGAGGGCAGTCAGGGAACTCTCCCATTTCACCATGACATCAGGCTGTTCCAAGGCACAGACAATACTTTTTTTCTGCTTTCCTCAATACTAATTTTCTTCAGCACTTCTAAAACTCAGCAGTCATTCACCAAATTCTGAGTAAGTGCTCACACTCATTCAATCAATGTTTACTGAACCCCCATATAAAAGCATCTCTTTACTGGATCTGAACAGTGGCTGACTGAGGGCTTCATGAATTTTTTAGAGGTGTCACAGAAGAACATTATCATAGAGATAAGGCTACTTATTAACAAACTTCATTCCTTACCTCCCCAACTTAGATGGGCTATGAGCCTGACTGAGCCTCTTGCTTGTAGCAGTGTGTGGGTGATGATAATAAATATTGGTTTGAAGCTTCCTTGTTCTGTCTATAGGTTAAAGTGAG
Organism: Nomascus leucogenys; assembly: GCF_006542625.1. Taxonomy (NCBI): domain Eukaryota; kingdom Metazoa; phylum Chordata; class Mammalia; order Primates; family Hylobatidae; genus Nomascus; species Nomascus leucogenys. The sequence goes on along the minus strand of NC_044384.1, from coordinate 54,449,772 downwards.
TTAACCTCATTTGCAAGTGACGTTCTCTGACCTCATTTTTAATGGATGAGTAAAAAAGAAATGGCTGAGCAAATATCTAAAATCAGCATCAGCAAATACTATTTCCTCTATTGTAATTTAAATGGGATAATTAATAATACACCCTATTCTCATTGGTTGGGAGCTGAGCCTGCCCGAGCTCATGGAGGAGAGCAGGCACACAGGGTGATGATGTCTTAAAATTCACCCAGCCCTTCCCTTGTCCTCAGTAATCACCTAAATTACCCCCTACACTACACTACAGGATGTGTGGAATTGCAGCACACATCCTGTAGTGATTTCCAAGACCTCACCATTCTCCTCTTCAGGAGTTCTATCCTACTTGGGAGGCAAATTTGCCTTCTCTGAAATAAACAAATAAAAACAACCAATAAACCCCAAATGAGACAACTTGAGTGAGCTTCCCTAGTTTCTCTCCTCTCCAATCCATTTTCTGGTTCAATATCCATCTTCTCTTTTCACTTCTTTTTCAGATGATCAAATCTTATTTATTTTAAGCTGACCTCATCAATGACACTCTTTTAATCTCTCTTATAACCTCGGCTGTCTCAGATCTGTCTCATCTCCCTGGCATCTTTAGTTCCTCGCTCTGTGTTTACTCAGTTTACCCTGCTTTTCTTTTCTTTTTTCTTTTTTTTTTTTTTTTTTTTTTTTTTTTTTTTTAGACAGAGTCTCCTCTGTCGCCCAGGCTGGAGTGCAGTGGCACAATCTGGGCTCACTGCAAGCTCCACCTCCCAGGTTCATGCCGTTCTCCTGCCTCAGCCTCCCGAGTAGCTGGGACTACAGGCACCCGCCACCACACCTGGCTAATTTTTTGTATTTTTAGTAAAGACGGGGCTTCATCGCATTAGCCAGGATGGTCTAGATCTCCTGACCTCGTGATCCGCCCTCCTTGGCCTCCCAAAGTGCTGGGATTACAGGCATGAGCCACCGCGCCCGGCCTACTCTGCTTTTCAAACGTGACACTTTTCCTTAAAGTGAAGTCCCCAAAACTAGCAGCAACATCCCCTAGGAACTCGTGAGAAATGCAAATTCCTGAGGTTCCCCTCCCAGCACCAGACCTGTGGATTCAGAAATTCATGGGTGGAGTCCAGCGGTTCTGTTCAACAGACCCTCCAGGCAATTCTCAGGTGCTTAAGCTTGAGGACTGCTATCTTTTAACAAAAGCCTCAGTGGGTCTCTCTTTGGAGCTACTTTCAAGTTCTCTTCCTTCTTTAACTGTCAAAGTTCTCTATCAAGCAATCTTCACCAATTGCTTTCTCACCTCCAATTTTTAGACTCATCTAAAATCCTGCTTTCACAGATCACCAAATTACTTATTGCCTGAGCTGAGTGGTGAAACACACCCTGGAATCAGAGATAAAAAACCTGGCTTTGAATAGTGGTTCACTGCTGTCCAGCTGTGTGACTTAGGAAAATTACTTACACTCTAAGCCTCAGTGTCTTCACCTGCAAAGTGGGAATAATATTTTCTTTGCTGGGTTGTTGTGGAGATTGAGATAATTACATGAAAGTATTATGCATAGTATGTAGTACAAGCTTAATAAATGTTTGCTGAATTCAAATTTAAATGGTATATACATTTGTGCAGACTTTAGAAATAAAAACTTTTAGAGATTTCATGGGCAATGTGGTGAAAGATATGTGTTAAAAAACTGATTAAATACTCATTTACATGACATATCTTAATGACTTTGGAAGTGTAATGTTCACTAGGTCAATTAACCATACTTTTAAGAACTGCTAAATATATATTTTCTATGATATTGAGTAATTTGTACTCATTTCCATATGGGGTTTCCATGCTCTTCTTTTGGCCTCAATATCATTTGAATGCCATTTTTACTCTATGGAAAATTAGCAGGAACCAGCAAGGAAACATTGTTTAGTATTGCTTTTTTCATTTTCATGGAACTGAAACCAAATAAAATACATTATAGCAAGAGAGATTTAGAATAATCCCTGTAACCTCTTTTTTTTTAATTTAAAAAAGAAGCAACTTGGGATTCCTGGGCAAGATGGCCAAATAGGAACAGCTCCAGTCTGCAGCTCCCAGTGAGACCAACACAGAAGGCAGGGTGATTTCTGCCTTTCCAACTGAGGTACCCGGCTCATCTCATTGGGACTGGTTAGACAGTGGGTGCAGCCCATGGAGGGTGAGTAGAAGCAGGGTGGGGCATCACCTCACCAGGGAAGTGCAAAGGGTCGGGGAACTCCGTACCCTAGCCAAGGGAAGCCGTGAGGGACTGTGCCTTGAGGAAAGGTGCACTCTGGCCCAGATACTACTTTTCCCACGCTCTTCACAATCTGCAGCAGGAGATTTCGTTGGGTGCCTACCCCACCAGGGCCCTGGGTTTCAAGCACAAAGCTGGGTGGCCATTTGGGCAGACACCGAGCTAGCTGCAAGAGTTTTTTCTGGTACCCCAGTGGCACCTGGAATGCAAGTGAGACAGAACTGTTCACTTCCCTGGGAAGGGGGCTGAAGCCAGAGAGCTGGGTGGTCTTGCTCAGTGGATCCCACCCCCACAGAGCCCAACAAGCTAAGATCCACTAGCTTGAAATTCTTGCTCCCAGCACAGCAGTCTGAAATTGACCTGGGACACTCGAGGTTGGTGCAGGGAGGGGAATCCACCATTACTGAGGCTTGAGTAGGCGGTTTTCCCCTCACAGTGTAAATAAAGCTGCTGGGAAGTTTGGACTGGGCGGAGCCCACCACAGTGCAAAAAGGCTGAAAATTCCAAAAATCAGAATGCCTCTTCTCCTCCAAAGGATCACAAATCCTCACCAGCAAGTGAACAAAACTGGATGGAGAATGAGTTTCATGAGTTGACAGAAGTGGGCTTCAGAAGGTGGGTAACAACAAACTCCTACGAGCTAAAGGAGCATGTTCTAACCCAATGCAAGGAAGGTAAGAACCTTGATAAAAGGGTACAGGAACTGCTAACTAGAATAACCAGTTTAGAGAAGAAAATAAATGACCTGACGGAGCTGAAAAACACAGCGTGAGAACTTCATGAAGCATACACAAGTATCAATAGCCGAATTGATCAAGCAGAAAAGGATATCAGAGAATGAAGATCAGCATAATAAAATAAAGTGTGAAGACAAGATTACAGAAAAAAGAATGAAAAGGAATGAACAAAGCCTCCAAAAAATATGGGACTATGTGAAAAGACCAAACCTTCATTTGATTGGTATACTGGAAAGGGACAGGGAGAATGGAACCAAGTTGGAAAACACACTTCAGGATATTATCCAGGAGAACTTACCCAACCTAGCAAGACAGGCCAACATTCAAATTCAGGAAATGCAGAGAACACCACAGAGATACTTCTCAAGAAGAGCAACTCCAAGACACATAATTGTCAGATGCACCAAGGTTGAAATGAAGGAAAAAATATTAAGGGCAGCCAGAGAGAAAGGTGTGGTTACCCACAAAGGGAAGCCCATCAGACTAACAGCAGATCTCTCAGCAGAAACCCTACTAAGTCAGAAGAGAGTGGGGGCCAACATTCAACATTCTTAAAGAAAAGAATTTTCACCCCAGAATTTCATGTCCAGCCAAACTAAGCTTCATAAGTGAAGGAGAAATAATAAAATCCTTTACAGACAAGAAAATGCTGAGGGATTTTGTCACCACTAGGCTTGCCTTACAAGAGCTCCTAAAGGAAGCACTAAATATGGAAAGGAAAAACCCATACCAGCCACTGCAAAAATATACAAAAATGTAAAGACCATCAACATTATGAAGAAACTGCATCAACTAATGGGCAAAATAACCAGCTAGCATCATAATGACACAATCAAATTAACACATAACAATATTAACCTTAAATGTAAAGGGGATAAATGTCCCAGTTAAAAGACACAGACTGGCAAATTGGATAAAGAGTCAAGACCCATCAGTGTGCTGTATTCAGGAGAACCATCTCATATGCAGAGACATACATAGGCTCAAAATAAAGGGACAGAGGAATATTTACTGAGGAAATGGAAAATGAACAAACAAAAAAAAGCAGGGGTTGCAATCCTAGTCTCTGATAAAACAGACTTTAAACCAACAAAGATCAAAAGAGACAAAAAAGGGCATTACATAATGGTAAAGGAATCAATGCAAAGAGAAGAGTTAACTATCCTAAATATATATGCACCCAATACAGGAGCACCCAGGTTCATAAAGCTAGTTGTTAGAGCCTACAAGACTTAGACTCCAACACAATAATAGTGGGAGATTTTAACACTCCACTGTCAATATTAGACAGATCAAGAAGACAGAAAATTAACAAGGATATTCAGGACTTGAACTCAGCTCTGGACTAAGCAGACCTAATAGACATCTACAGAACTCTCCACCCCAAATCAACAGAATATACATTCTTCTCAACACCACATAGCACTTATTCTAAAACTGACCACATAATTGGAAGTAAAACACTCCTTAGCAAATGCAAAAGAATGGAAATCATAAGAAACAGTCTCTCAGACCACAGTGCAATCAAATTAGAACTCAGAACCACACTCAAAACCACACAACTACATGGAAACTGAACAACCTGCTCCTGATTGACTACTGGGTAAATAACGAAATGAAGGCAGAAATAAAAATGTTCTTTGAAACCAATGAGAACAAAGACACAATGTACCAGAATCTCTAGGACACAGCTAAAGCAGTGTTTAGAGGGAAATTTATAGCACTAAATGCCCGCAGGAGAAAGCAGGAAATATCCAAAATCAACATCCTAACGTCACAATTAAAAGAACTGGAGAAGCAAGAGCAAATAAATTCAAAAGCTAGCAGAAGACAAGAAATAACTAAGATCAGAGCAGAACTGAAGGAGACAGAGACACAAAAAACCCTTCAAAAAATGAATCTAGGAGCTGGTTTTTTGAAAAGATTAACAAAATAGTTAGACCAGTAGCCAGACTAATAAAGAAGAAAAGAGAGATGAATCAAATAGACACAATAGAAAACGATAATGGGGATATCACTACTGATCTCACAGAAATGCAAACTACCATCAGAGAATACTATAAACACTTCTACACAAATAAACTAGAAAATCTAGAAGAAATGGATAAATTCATGGAAACATACACCCTCCCAACACTAAACCAGGAAGAAGTCGAATCCCTGAACAGACCAATAACAAGTTCTGAAATTGAGGCAGTAATAAATAGCCTACCAACCAAAAAAAAGCCTGGGACCAGATGGATTCACAGCCAAATTCTACCAGAAGTACAAAGAGGAGCTGGTGCCATTTCTTCTAAAACTATTCCAAACAATAGAAAAAGAGGGACTCCTACCTAACTCTTTTTATGAAGCCAGCATTATCCTGATACCAAAACCTGGCAGAGACACAACAAAAAAAGAAAATTTCAGGCCAATATCCCTGATGAACATTGATGCGAAAATCCTCAATAAAATACTTGCAAACCAAATCCAGTAGCAAATTAAAAAGCTTATCCATTACGATCAAGTCAACTTCATCTCTGAGATGCAAGGCTGGTTCAAAATATGCAAATCAATAAATGTAATCCATCACATAAACAGAACCAATGACAAAAACTACAGGATTGTCTCAATAGATGCAGAAAAGGCATTAAATAAAATTGAACACACTTCATGCTAAAAATACTCAATAAACTAGGTATTGATGGAACATATCTCAAAATAATAAGAGCTACTTATGACAGACTCACAGTCAATATCATACTGAATGGGCAAAAGCTGGAAGCATTTTCTTTGAAAACCAGCACAAAGCAAGGATGCCCTCTTTCACCACTCTTATTCAACATAGTGTTGGATGTTCTGGCCAGGACAATCAGGGAAGAGAAAGAAATAAAGCGTATTCAAATAGGAAGAGAGGAAGTCAAATTTTCTGTTTGCAGATGACATGATTATATATTTAGAAAATCCCATCATCTCAGCCCCAAAACTCCTTAAGCTGATAAGCAAATTCAGCAAAGTCTCAGGATACAAAATCAATGTGCAAAAATCACAAGCATTCGTATAACCAATAATAAACAGAGAGCTAAATCATGAATGAACTCCCATTCACAACTGTGACAAAGAGAATAAAATGCCTAGGAATATATCTAACAAGGGATGTGAAGGACCTCTTCAAGGAGAATTACAAACACTGCTCAAGGAAATAAGAGAGGACACAAACAAATGGAAAAACATTCCATGCTCATGGATAGGAAGAATCAATATCATGAAAATGGCCATACTGACCAAAGATATTTATAGATTCAATGCTATTCCCATCAAGCTACCACTGACTTTCTTCACAGAATTAGAATAAACAACTTTAAATTTCATATGGAACCAAAAAAGAGCCTGTATAGCCAAGACAATCCTAAGCAAAAAGAACAAAGCTGGAGGCATCACACTACCTGACTTCAAACTATACTGCAAGGCTACAGTAATCAAAACAGCTTGGTACTGGTACCAAAACAGTTATATAGACCAATGGAAAAAAACAGAGGCCTCAGAAATAACACCACACATCTACAACCATCTCATCTTTGACAAACCTGACAAAAAGAAGCACTGGGGAAAGGATTCCCTATTTAATAAATGGTATTGGGTAAACTGGCTAGCCATATGCAGAAAACTGAAACTGGACCCCTTCCTTACACCGTATTCAAAAATTAACTCAAGATGGATTAAATATTTAAACGTAAGACCTAAAACCATAAAAACCCTAGAAGAAAACCTAGGCAATACCATTCAGGACAAAGGCAAGGGCAATGACTTCATGACTGAAACACCAAAAGCAATTTGCAACAAAAGCCAAAGTTGACAAATGAGATCTAATTAAACTAAATGGCTTCTGCACAGCAAAAGAAACTATCATCAGAGTGAACAAGCAACCTACAGAATGGGAGAAAATTTTTGCAATCTATCCATCTGACAAAGTGCTAATATGCAGAATCTACAAAAAAACTTAAACAAATTTACAAGAAAAAAACAAACAACCCCATCAAAAAGTGGGTGAAGGATATGAACAGACAGTTTTCAAAAGAAGACATTTATTCAGCCATCAAACATGAAAAAAAGCTCATCATCACTGGTCATTAGAGAAACGCAAATCAAAACCACAATGAGCTATCATCTGATGCCAGTTAGAATGGCAATCATTAAAAAGTCAGGAAACAGCCGAGTTCGGTGGCTCACACCTGTAATCCCAGCATTTTGGGAGGCTGAGGCAGGCAGATCACGAGGTCAGGAGATTGAGACCATCCTGGCTAACCCAATCAAACCCCATCTCTACTAAAAATACAAAAAAAAAAAAAAAATAAGCCAGACATGGTGGCGGGTGCCTGTAGTCCCAGTTACTTGAGAGGCTGAGGCAGGAGACTGGTGCAAACCCAGGAGGCGGAGCTTGCTGTGAGAAGAGATTAGGCCACTGCACTCCAGCCTGGGCAACAGAGCAAGACACCGTCTCAAAACAAAAAAAGTCAGGAAACAACAGATGCTGGAGAGAATGTGGAGAAATAGGAAAGCTTTTACACTGCTGGTGAGAATTTAAATCAGTTCAACCATTGTGGAGGATAGTGTGGCAATTCCTCAAGAATCTAGAACTAGAAATAACATTTGACCCAGCAATCCCATACTGGGTGTATACCCAAAGGATTATAGATCATTCTACTGTAGAGATACAGGCATACGTGTGTTTATTGTAGTACTATTCACAATAGCAAAGACTTGGAACTAACCCAAATGCCCATCAATGATAGACTGGATAAAGAAAATGTGGCACATACACACCATGGAATACTATGCAGCCATTAAAAAGAATGAGTTCATGTCCTTTGCAGGGACATGGATGAAGCTGGAAACCGTCATTCTCAGCAAACTAACGCAGGAATAGAAAATCAAACACCACTTCTTCTCACTCAAAAGTGGGAGTTGAACAATGAGAGCATATGGGCACAGGGAGGGGAACATCACACACTGGGGCCTGTTGCGGGGTTGGGGGAAAGGGGAGGGATAGCATAGGAGAAATACCTAATGTAGATGACGGGTTGATGGGTGCAGTAAACCACCATGGCACATGTATATCTATGTAACAAACCCACATGTTCTGCACATGTATCCCAGAACTTAATTATAAAAAAAAAATTACATAGCATTGGTACTGCCAAAAAAAAAGAAACAACTTTATTGAGATATTATGTACATACCATAATATCTATCCATTTACCATTCAATGGTTTTGCTGTATACTAACTTTTAAAAAATTTGTAACCTCTTTAATCTCCATAAATCTGGTTTCCACCTTCATCCATCGGCTGTAAAAGGTGCTTTAGTTGTTCTTCACCAATTGAAAGAAATCTGTTACTCTTCTGAGGATGCTCATCTTCACAGCCTCTCTGTTGTATTTAGTGTGTTTATTGCCCCCTCTTGGAAATATTGATTGTATGACAAGATGACATTTTTGAAAGTAACCAGTGTTTTCTTTTTTGCCCTCCAAGTTTAGCCTTTCTGCTGCTCAGATTGCCCTCACACCACTTTTAGCAGGTTATTGGCCGGGGTTCATGGTCTCAGAGAAGGAGTATGACAGGGTAAAAAGCAGAAAGAAGACTGTGAATCCCTGGATTTTAAAAATTCTTTTTCTTCTTCATCCAAAAGCCTAACCTTTCAGAGAATTTAAAGGATTAAACAGAGGTAAAATATCAGATTAAGAGAAACAGGTATTTTCCCTTGGGTATAGACAAAGACTCCTTCAATGTGGGGTAAGAAGAAAAGTTAGAGGCAGCAGATGAAAAGAGTAGTTCGGTGAGTTTCAAAGATAGGGGTTCGGCTAGTTTGAGGGCCATGAGAGCAGGGAGACTGCACCCTCTTTCCCGGCAAAACCTGCCTCCACCCCAGACACTGTAAAACCTTTGAGAGAGAGTGGTCGCCTGCCTCCTCTAAGTTGACAGGGCCATAAAGAGTCTTGCAGACATTCCTGGGCTCTCTCATCCTGCAAGAAATCCATGGTGGAACTGTCAGGCTGGAAGAGGAGCTACAGGCAGTAATGGGGATACAACAGTGAGGGGCGCTGGAGTACAATGGCGTACAGTCACTGAGAAAGGGAACAGATGTCTCAAGGATCACATAAGGCCATCTCCATAAGCCCCTTGGAGTTTTGCGAACTCCAGAGAAGGAGGTCAGAACCACAAATTCAGCAAACTGAAGTTTCTGTCTCCTCTGGCAGAATGGAGGTTCATATGGAAGTTAATTTAAATTATACAAGAATAAAATTATACCTCTTTTATAAGTTGCTAGTGGACTAGTAGCAGTTAACATCGACTTTATGTTGCAGTCCCCCAGTACTGTGGAATTCACTTATGCTCAGAATATACGACACCTATCTTCACTGTAGGGCCCCAAATACATGCAGTGAAAGGCCAAGCTCATAGTGAAGTTTCAAGAATAGTTCCGGATGGAACCATTTCTACAGCACTAGTAGGTAAATTCTAGAGGCTGTTTTCAACTCTTTTCAGCTTCTTTCAATCCTCAATCCCCACCCCATCTCTACCCATGGCTCTCACTTGATGGTCCACGGCTCAGGAATGTGTGTGTGCCTGGCACTGTGCTGAGCACAAGGAATACGGCTGCCCACAGGACAGATGTGGCCTCAGGGAGGTCTGGTGGATATTTTAAAACATTATTGCACAAACGTTGTATTTATAATCAGTGCAATGAATATACATCGTTATTTACAATGGGAGCCTATAACAGGGAGATACTAACTAGACTAGATGTATTAGTCTGTCACATTGCTATAAAGAACTGTCTGAGACTGGGTAATTTATAAAGAAAATAGGTTAGATTGGCTCATGGTTCCTCAGACTGTATAGGAGGCATGGCCTCAGGAAACTTTCAATTATGGGGGAAGGCTAAGGGGAAGTAAGCACGTCTTACATGGCAGGAGCAGGAGGAAGAGAGTGAAGGGGGAGGTGCTACATGCTTTTAAACAATCAGATCTGGTGAGAACTCACTATCACGAGAATAGCAAGGGGGGAATCCACCCCATGATCAAATCATCTCCCACCAGGCCCCTCCTCTGACACAGGGGATTGCAATTAGACATGACATTTGGGTGGGGACACAAATCCAAACCATACTGCTAGGTGTCTAGAGTAGTTCTCCCTGAAAACATGGCATTTAAGGTGAAACATGAAAAATGAGTCAACGTGGGATAAGCTAAGAGAATAGGATGACAGAGTTAGTGTTTCAGGCATAAAGAACGCTATGAGCAAAGGCCCTAACGGTAAAAAAATCCATGGCATCCATCTTATACAGAGGAGGCCAATGGGGCCAGCAGGCAGAGAGCTGGCGAACAGTAGCATGGAATGCTACGGGGATAAGCAGGGCCATGCCATGCAGCCACACACAGCCTGTGTTGGAACAGCAAACCTGGGCCAGGCACAGTGGCTCACACCTGTAATCCCAGCACTTTGGGAGGCCAAGGTGGGTGGATTGCCTGAAGTCAGGAGTTTGAGACCAGCCTGGGCAATATGGTGAAACCCCATCTCTACTAAAATACAAAAAATTAGCTGGGTGTGGTGGAAGGCATCTGCAGTCCCAGCCACTCGGGAGGCTGAGGCAGGAGAATCTCTTGAACTTGGGAGGCAGAGGTTGCAGTGAGCCAAGACCGTGCCACTGCAGTCCAGCCTGGGCTACAGAGCGAGATTTGGTCTCAAAAGCAAACAAACAAACAAACAAACACAGCAAACCTGTATTCCAGGAGTGAAGGAAAACTCTCAAGACATTCTAAACAGGGGAGAGACAAGGGCAGATTTGAAATTTGAAATGAGCAACTGCACTGAGATACCATTTCCATCTAACGTATTGAGAAAAAGTAAACAATGTGATAATGACCAGGACTGGTGAGGATGTGGCAATTAAACACTCTCACATGTTGTGGAAGCAAATGCAATTTGATGCCTCCTTTTTGAAGAACAATTTAGAAAATTTGAAATGACCAAATGGTTTCACCATAAGAAATATAACCATGAATATACTCTCAAAATACCACGATTTAGTAAGACAATGAAATTCAATGAAGCATAATCTTTTATTTTTTAAGACATGGGGTCTTGCTATGTTGCCCAGGCTGGCCTCAAACTCCTGGCCCAAGCATTCCTTCCACCTCAGCCTCCCAAAGTGCTGGGATTACAGGTGTGAGCCACCACACCCAGCTCCATCATCTTTAATATTAATCATTTCAACAACAAAAACTGGAAACGATCTAAATGTTCATCAGTAGGGAACCAGCTAAACAAATCCTGATAACAATCATAATGATTAAATACTAATGCTGCAGATCTGTTTGGACTGATATGGAAGATCTTAGAGATATTGAAATCTGTGTAATATAATTTCATTTGCATACATACTGAATGGCAGCTAGATATGTATGAAGATTATAAATTAAGATTTTTATTAGCTACTTTTGGGCAGAAGAACCAGAGGTGATAGATCAGAGAAACTTATTTTTGGTTTTGTTTGGTTTAGTTTCTTTTACAATGCACATGTGTAGCAGACACAGTTCGTTGCCTTTCCTCCATCCATTTCCCACACAGTCCTTGTCAACAGGAACCGGCTGGTGTTCAGCCACCATCTCTCAGGGATGGCGACCCTATTCACAGTTAAAGGATAGATTGTGGGTAGTCTGAGAGTCTAAGGTAATATCATTGGCTTTGCCAGTTTGGGGGTGGGTTGTGATTCAGGTTTCACCAAAGGAAATGGGAAGCAGGCCTGCCAGGGGCCTTGGGAGAGCTTGGCTCACTCTTAAGAAGGCACCAGAAGATGATGGTCCTTCTCTGGCATCTGTGCTGCTGCAGCTGTCTTGTGACAATGAGGGAAATCAATCTTAAGGTGACATCAAAGCTGAGACTGTCAGAGGGAAGAGCTTTATCAGAGAGATGAATCTGTATCACTGGTGACTTTTTTTGAGCTATAGATTATACCAACCATGGAGCCCCTTTCTGGACTTCCTGTCATGAGGAATAATAAATGTTCTTATTGTTTAAAGCATTACATCAGGGTCATTACTATTTGGAATCAAAGTCATCTTATTTGATATGACATGTTCAATGATTTGATGTAGCAGGGATATAGCCCTTGGATGAAGGAATAGGATGGGGCAGGCAGACTGCTGGGCAGGTGGCTTGGTGGAAACCATTGCAGTGGCCAGACTGGTGATAGCAACGACTCCATCTGTGGGGATGACTGCAAGCTGAAGAGAAGGAAATGGGTTTGGGATCTAAGTTCTCTTCTCTTCCCTCCTTTCCACTTTCCACTTTTCTAAATTAGTCAGCATATATGCTCAACCATTTGCCACTCACCCCACTCATGATTTTGAAGTGCCTATGAGAAAAACAAAGGGGCAATCAACCCAATTAATCACTGCCAGATAAAAGCAGAAAGCAAGACATCAAAACGAAGACAAATATTACATTTTAAAAAATCCTCATTGAGACCAACTATAGTCATTGAGAACCTATCCTAGCTCTGGGGTTCAGATTTATCTATATATTCACCTCTTCACACTTCTAGCCTTTTAAGGAGGAAGCCCTCAGTCCTTTACACAACCAGCATCTCTATCTGTGCTCTTGTTATGAATCCTGAGGTTTTAACAGAGTTATTACTTCAACTAAAAGGATTAGGACACCAGAGACAATCATATTAGTGACACTGGGAAAGTTCCTAACTTTTAAAATAGGAAGAATGAGGGCCAGGTGCAGTGGCACATGCCTGTAATCTCAGTACTTTGGGAGGCCAAGGCAGAAGGATTGCTTGAGCCCAGTAGTTTGAGACCAGCCTGGACAATATGGCAAGACTTTACAAAAAGAAAGAAAATTAGCCAGGCATGGTGGTATGCACCTGTGGTCCTAGCTACTCAGGTGGCTGACGTGTGAGGGTCCCTTGAGCCCAGGAGTTTGCAGCTGCAGTGAACTGTGATTGTGCCACTGCACTCAGCTTGGGCAATAGAGTGACACTCTATCTCTAAAATAATTTAAAAATAAAAATAAATAAAGTAGGAAGAATTAAAAAATTTTAAAAAAAAGGACTGACCCTCTTCCAACAATGGTTTGGTAGAGCCAAAGATAGGAGTTACCAACTTCAAATTTATAAGGCCGTTCACTTTCTAAGAATCAAGACAAGATTTACTTATCTCTATGTAAACTAAAACCACAAAGGAAATAACTAAGTCTCTCCCACTCTGGATTGCCAAACACAGGAATAAAATCTAGGCAAAGAAGAGGAAGGGTATCCCTCAGTCCCCTACACACTGCCCCCCATGTAATACATCTTTATAAACTATCAGCAGGAGCCTCAGAGTTTCATATTTTATCAAGCCACATGTAAGGAGGTGGGAAGAGGATGGAAAAGAGGATTTACTTATGGTCCCAGAGATTTACTTGTACTTTCAGATTCAGGTTACATTCTACAATCTCAAGAGCCATTTTATGTGTTTCCGCTACGCTGTTTCTTTACATGTGACATGAATAGACATCTTTGCACCAGAGGCACTTTAGGATAAACCCCTGGGACATGTTTCAGTGGGACCTCACAGGAGTAAAACATTGCTATCCAACGCTTACCTAGAAGATCAAATTCTTAATCAGAGACCTCCACTTGAAGACCACATTTTCCTCTATAATCTTCTGAAAGACTTAACTGTCAGCTAGCTTATATGGTGATTTCTTAGCTTTTTAGTATTTTTCTTTCCTCTCCAGTAACACGATTTTTTTTAATAAGTGCTCTCCCCAGGGAATTAATTATTACCTTGAAGAGTATATTCATATAGTTCCATCAAGATATCTTAAAAATTATCAAACTCCTGACAGACACACTGTGCAGCTTTTAAAAATCATGTAATGTACGTGTGTAGATTTTTTCCAACTCTATTGAATCAGAAAATTTTTATTTGGGGATAGAAGACATTCTCTTTATCTTTTTTTCCCTTCCTTCTCGCTCTCCCTTTGTTAAATGCAAAAATCAAACTCGCTGGCTGCTAATATCCAATGTGCATGTGCTCGTGCACACAGATGTGTTATAGTCTTGTGTGAGAAGAAATCTATGTCACAAAACGAAAGGAGCTCTATGGACATGGGGACTCATCTCCAAGCTGGCATTTGTTTTGCAGAGAGGAGGCTCATTATAGCACATCTTGTTTGCAGTTTATAAAACTTCGACGAACCTGGTAACCATGCAGTACCTCACTGAGAAGCAACCATCTACCCTGGTTTCCATATCCACATGAAGAAACATAGAAAAAGAATGGAAAGGTGGGCCAGGCACGGTGGCTCGCTCCTGTAATCCCAGAACTTTGGGAAGCCAAGTCAGTCCAATCACCTGAGCTCAGGAGTTCGAGGCCAGCCTGGTCAACATGGTGAAACCCTGTCTCTACTAAAAACACACAAAAAATTATCTGGGTGTGGTGGCAGCTGCCTGTAATCCCAGCTACTCTGGAGGCTGAGGCAGGAGAATCACTTGAACCCAGGAGTTGGAGCTTGCAGTGAGCCGAGATCACACCACTGCACTCCAGCCTGGGTGACAGAGCAGCACTCCATCACAAAAAAAAAAAAAAAAAAAAAAAAAAAAGGTGGCAACTTCTAAAACAGCAACAGCTGCAGCCCTTTAACTCATGGCAGATCAGACCTTGTTATGGTACAAATTACATAAAATGCCATGAAGCCTAATATTGGGCACTTGGAATTGTATGCAGTGACAGGAGTTAAGAACAGAGCTGCAGGGACCTCGACCTCACGAACAGGGGTTTGTGTGAATATATTTGGAAAACACAGGGAAGGAACCTCAGCAGCCATTCTGTGCCTAGAGATTAAAGGCAGCCCTGTGCAGTGATGTTGCATGGGTGGCACAGGCTGTTGTAGGGAGGCAACTTGAGGGGCACCTTTAGGACATGGCTTACTAATGGTATGGTCTCAGGCCAGCAGTCTAACCTCATTGGTTTCCTCGACTAGAGCTATCTAGGTCTGTAGCAAACCTGCACTGGGATTCAGGAGCATGGGACAATGACTCTAAGTTGTGGGACTTCTTCCCCTCCCTAGGTCTTTGATTGCATGAGTTAATTTGCGTGGGGAAAGAAGACCTGTAAGGAAGAAGTGCTTTGCTTGAGAATCTTATATTGGAAGAATAAGAAATAGAGTGAATCACCTTCCTCAGTCAATCCAAGGCTGTGGTAAGGGCTATAGGTGGAAGATAAAGGAGTTGTTTTCAAAGGGGCTTTTTTTCTTCTTCTTTTTCTTTTTCTTTTTTCTTGAACACTTGGTGAACAAGCAATGTGGTTCAGAGCTTGAAGCACTAAATGCCAATTGAAAGTTGAGAGAAACACGTCCTTTCCATGTCTACAATAGATCAGCAATGGATGTTGGGTGTGAAACCTTCCAGCATCAAGAAAGGCACTTGATACAGAGAAACCATGTTCCCAAGAAGAACCCTGGCAGCAAGGCAGTGGCAAGGGGCCTTCTTTGGGTGGTCAGATAGCAGAGGCTACCTCTCGGGAAGCTGAAGAATATGAACAGAATATGAAGCTGAAGAATATGAACAGGTCATAAGTATATGACCATGGGGAGATGCCTCCAAATATGCCCAGGGGCCAGTGTCAGGAGAGAACTGAGGACCTCCGTAATGCAGACTGGAGCCTCTGTATGAATACAACCTACAAGTATTAATATCACCATAATCTCATTCACACCTCATGGCCAGTGGGATCTGGAAACATTCAGATGACCTATAGTGAAAGGAGGCTACTAGTATTCTCTCAAGCAGTCTTAGTAAGGATTAGTAAGACAACCTAGGTGAAAATGCTAGCACAGCACCCGGGATGGAGTAAGCACTCTGCTCATTTTGTTTCCAAGCCTGACCTTATTTAAGAGACTTCTATAAAGATCAGTCTAGAATATTCATTCCTTACTGTCATTCTATGCCATAGGTGATATGTACCTCATTTTTTTTCATATTATGGAAACATAAACAGAAATAAATGAATTGCATGCTAATTAGAAAGGTGCTTATTATTTCACTCAGGTAACAAATAGCTTGGAAATAAACAAGTGAAATGGGGCTTTGCAGGATCTTTCAGTTCATTAAGGCAGTAGCGTATGAAAGAAATACTTCAGTGGTTCTAGAGGTGTGTATCATTCCATGGGTTACTATACAAGCCTGAAAAAAGATGGCTAAAAGGTAAAGTGAGAACAAAAAAAGAATGTTCTCTAAGGTCACAGACACACTAAGGGGTTGAAATAAAAGAACTGTATGGCATTATATTCTATTTATGATATTTCACTAAGTTCTTGTTACACTTGGAAAAAGCAGTCTCAACTTTTTATGTGATACCAGTCAACAGCCCTATTTGGGCTGATTTCAAGGTCATTAATGAGTTTCAATTGCCCCCCAAAGTCTTTTTTCCACTTGATTTCTAGTGCTTGGAAATTGTCCAATAGAATAAACACTTCTAGATTAGAGCAGAGATGGCAGATTTATCACCTTCTGTGTTCGTATGTGCAGACATCACTAATCAATCACTGTTCTTTTCTGCTGAGTCACCTTTCTCAATGCAGTACTACAAGCAGCCACTTCCAACCAAATAGTTAAAACCATTTTCCATCTATCTGCCTTAATCCCTTGCTTTCTATGAAAAGGAAAATATTTGAAGAAGAATACAAATTTAAGTTATCAGTCACTGACAACTAAATGTTAACCAAAAAAAGATTGAAAGCAGCACTTGCTCTGGCATTAATGGAGAGAACTCAAGGGCTCTGGAATAGGAGGAGGGGAGCGGCAGAATCTAGGAGCTCCCTAAAGATAGACTTCACCTACTTAACAACTTTGCCTAAGGCCAGTGCTGCCAAAAGGACCAGTTCTCTCCAAGGCATCTATTTCAACCATTTACTATCAAATAAAACTTACAACTGGCATATGAATTCTTAGGCCAAGGGCATTTTATTTTTTGGAAATTTAAAGTACTTGTTGGGTAAACTACTTTAAAAATTCAAGAGCCACAAAATAATCCCAGAAAGAACAATGCAGGGGGAAGGTGAGTAAGGTGTAGCTCATTAAAGCGGGTGCTGTGTGTCTGAACATTGTGCACGCACAGGTGCTCTTGGGCACGCATACTTGCAAATCCCATCTACTTGCATAGTTAACAATCCTCTGCAGCACACTGGCAAGCCAACAGGGAAGGGAAGGCAAGATCAAACACGTTTAGAAAGAAATTTTAGAACTTGAGCTTATGGCCTAGAGGGAGTAACAGGGACCAGAGTTGCTTTCCCACCAGAAACAGCCAAAAATGAACAAGACATACGAACAACAGTTTGTAAAACACTGGACATCAGGCATCAAAGAACAGTGACCTTGAGAGATAATAAACAAATGAGAGGAGCCTAATATCTTCCAAGCTTTCTGCTCTGAGAGGATCTCCAGCTGTGGTGCAAGGAGGGGAGAGAATCTCCAGCCATGGTGCAGAGAGTGGAGTGAATCTCCAGCTGTGGTGCAGAAAGGGGAGAGAATCTCCAGCCATGGTGCAGAGAGTGGAGTGAATCTCCAGCCGTGGTGCAGAGAGTAGAGTGAATCTGCAGCCGTGGTGCAGGGAGGGGAGAGAATCTCCAGCCGTGGTGCAGGGAGGGGAGAGAATCTCCAGCTGTGGTACAGGGAGGGGAGAGAATCTCCACCCATGGTGCGGGGGGTGAGGGAGAGAATCTCTAGCTGTGGTGCAGGGAGAGGGGAGAATCTCCAGCCATGGTGAAGGGAGGGGAAAGAATCTCCAGCCATAGTACAGGGAGAGGGGAGAATCTCCAGCCGTGGTGGAGGGAGGGGAGAGACTCTCCAGCTGTGGTGGAGGGAAGGGAGAGAATCTCCAGCTGTGGTGCAGGGAGTGGGGAGAATCTCCAGCCATAATGCAGGGAGGGGAGAGAATCTCCAGCTGTGGTGCAGGGAGGGGAAGGAATCTCCAGCCAGAGTGCAGGGGTGGGAGAAAATCTCCAGCCATGGTGCAGGGAGGGGAAACACAGGCACATGCGGAAGACTTCCTGAGTGGAGGAGAAAGACCTGAGAGTCCAGGGAAAATGGGGGAGCTAGAGTTTACATGACAGAGTGTCAGAGGATAGCTGCCTAGAGAAGAACTCCAGAGATCTGCAGAGAGTCCCCTTTGAGTATTTAGCTGAGTGCTGATCAGCACAAGCACATGAAGGCATTCTGGGAGACTGTGAAAAGAATTGTCTGAAAGAATCAGATCACAGTTTTCCCATTTTGGCACTATTAACGTTTTCGGCTGCACAATTCCTTGTTGTAGGGCTGCCCCGTATAGAGTAGAATGTTCAGCAGCATCCCTGGCCTCTACTCACCAGATGGCAGTGCCACTCATCTCCCACTACATCCCACTCACGACAACCAAAAATGTTCCCAGGCATTGCCAATAGGAGACATTGTCTTTCACTTTCAGACATTAGGAGGCAAAAATGGAAAACCACTGGAATAAAGGAAACAGTGTCCAGTGCTGGGAATAGAGCTTGTTCCCACAAGCCAGACTGGAAAACTGGAAGAGTCACAGGACACTGGGTTAAGGACACACGGATGGGTCTTGCCTCAGTAGTGAGGAGGAATAATTAGACCTGGATTGACTGCTGTGGGAGTCCAACCGGACAAAACCTTAAGAGGAAAGACTAACAGAAGCAAACTATTTGCAAGCTACTTAGCTGCATTCCTGGGCAAAGCTCAAGAATATTTTAGAAATGTGAAAGTATCTAGCACCCAATAAGGTAAAATTTACAATGTCTGGAATCCACTTACAATCCATAATGAGGAAATCAATTAATCAATCAAAGCTGATGCAGAACTGACACAGCTATTAGAATTTGCAGACAGGAACATTGCAATAGTTATTAAATTTTTATTCTATATGATCAAAAAGTTAACAAGAGACATGGAAGTTTTTTTTTAAATCTGATGTAAAGTTCAAAAAATGAATATTATAAAATGTGAGAATAAAAACTACAGTGGGTGGCATTTTTGGCAGACATCAAAGAAGAAAAGATTAGTTTATTGGATGATATAATTATAAAAGCAGAGAGAGAAGGAATATTTTTTAGAATGAACAGAGCATCTGGGAGTTGTGGGAAGACAAAAAGGGGCCTAACATGTGTGTAACTGGAGTCTCCAGAGCCGAGGAGAGAGTGAGGACCACAGAAAAATTTGAAAAAAATAATTGCAGAAAGTTTTCCAAATCTGATGAAACCTACAAACCCACAAATCTAAGAAGCTCAATGAACCTTCAGCATAATAAACACCAAGTAAAATATGCCAAAGTACATCACAATCTAATAGCTCAAAACTGCCAATAAAGAGAAAATCATACAGAGGAAGAAATATGGATGATAACAGATTTCACTTCAAATGAATATAAGTAAGAAGAAAACGAAGCAACATTTAACAAAATGGAAATAAAAAAACTATCAACTTACAATTTATACCCAGCAAAAGTATCTTCCAAAAGCCAAAGCAAAATAAGGGCATCTTCAGAAATACAAACACAGCAAGGATTCATGACCAGCACACCCACATTATCAGAAATATTAAAGGAAGTCTTTTAGGTGGAAAGAAAATGTTCCTGTATGGAAATATGGATCTACATAATGAAATGAAGAATGTTGGGCTTAGTAACCATATGGTAACTATGTAAGATTTTTTCTTATTTAAATCTCTTTAAAAGATCATTGTTGGGTTTTATAACATACATAAAATGTATAACATCAATAGCATAAATGTCAGGAGGAGAGAAATAGAAATATACTCTTGTAAAAGTTTTATTTGTGAAACAGTAGAATATCACTTGAAGGAAGATGATACATGCGATAACCCCTAAAGCAAAAGCTGAAATAATAAAACAAAGAGTAGTAGCTCATAAGCCAGCAGAGGAGATAAAATGGAATCACAAAAAATCAGATTATTACCAACAAAACCAGTAAAAGAGTAAGAGAACAAAGATGAGACGAGATGAAAAAAAAAGCAAGATGATTTTGCCAGTTATGAGTTTATTGGTTCTCAATTTTTAAAATGGGCAAAAAATTTGAACAGATTGTTATGGACTGAATGTTTGTGTCACCAAAAAGTTTCACATATGAGATCCTAACCCTCAATGTATATGAGGAGGTAGGGCTTTTGGGCAGTAATTATATCATGAGTCTGGAGTCTTTAGGAATGTGATTAGTGCCCTTCTAAAAGGAACCAAGAGCTCTCTCGCACACTTCCTACCATGAGGATACAATAAGAAGTCAGCTGTCTGCGACCCAGAAGAGGGCCCTCACCAGAAGCTGATCATGCTGGCATGCTAATGTCAGACTTCCAGCCTTCAGGACTGTAAGAAATAAAACTCAGTGGTTTTTAAGCCACCCAGTTTATGATATTCACTGGTATGGTATGTTATAGCAGCTGGAACAGACTTAAGACACAGATCCTATAGAAAAGATGATACATAATGGCAATACAAAATGAAAAGATTCTCAATGTCATAAGTCATTAGAAACTGAAAATTAAAGTCAACATGAGATACAATTACACACATATTAAAATGGCAAAAAATATAGTATGTGATCTCACTTAAATCTTCAAAAAGGTGGGGGCCAAATACAAAGATATAGAGAATGAAACAGTGGTTCCGTGGTTACCAGGGTCAGGGTAGAAGGAAGGAAATGAGAAGATGTAGATTAAAGGGTACAGAGTAACAAATATGCAGAATGAACAAGCAGAAAGATCGAATGTAGAACACTGGGACTATAGTTAGTAACAGTGTATTGTACTCAGGATTTGCACTAAATGAGTAGATTATAGCTCCTCTTGCAACAGATAAGGGACATGGGTAACTATCAGATGATGGCTATGTTAATTTGTTCCACAACAGTAATTTTTTTTACTATATATATGTATCTTACAACATCATGTTGTATACCTTAGTATACACAATAAAATTTATTTTAAAAAAGAAACAAAATAAATATTAAAAGACTGACCATACCTGGTACTGATGAGGATATAGAAAAACCCGGAACTGTCATACATGGCTAGTGGGAATGTACAATGGCACAACCATGTTGGAAAACACTTTGGAAGTCTTTTAAAAAGTTAAACATACATCTCTCATATAATCCAGCCATTTCACTGCTGGGTATTACATTCATATATATTTACATGTTGATAGGAGCTTTATTTGTAATGGCAAAAAACTGGAAATACCTTATTGTCTCCATCAACTGATGAATGGATTTTCAAAAACTGTGGTTTAGCGATATGTATGAGTATATTCCATTGCTCAGCAATAAAAATGACTTATTGATACACACAAGAATGAAAGTCATGATAATTACACTGACTGAAATAAGCCAGGCATAAGAGTACACTATATGTTTCATCTATTTAAAATTCTAGAAAATGAAAGTGAATTTCTAGTGGCAGAAAGCAGATCTATGGTTGTTGGTAATGGGACATAGGGAGGGAGGTGTGGGAGGCAAGGGATCACAAGAGGAAACTTTGGGGATGTGAACATGTTCATTATCTTGATTGAGGTGATGTTCTCATGGGAGCATAAATATATTAAATTGTACACTTAAATATATATACTTTAGTGTATATCAATTTTACCCAAATAAAGCTGTAAAAATGGAAATTATAAGATTTTCTAGGAGACAGCCTAAAGGATTATATTTAACATTGATACTTAGAATAAAGACCGGGAGATCTGAGTTCTAGTTCAACTTCTGTCTTTGATGTGTATAGCTATCTTGTGACAGGCAGATAAATTCTGTCGATCTTAGTTTCCTAACTTGCAGACAGCTGATTTAGTGATCTATAGCATCCTTACAAGTTCGAACTCTAGTAATGGATAAAAGTGAATAGGAGGGAGTTTGAGTAGTGAAGCCCAACCTGGGTTTGAATTTCAGCTCTATCACTCATTACTTGTGTGACCTGAGATAAATTATTCAACCCTTCTAAACCGTTAGAGAGTAAGCTCCACCAGGAAAGGCTGTATTGTTTTGTTCACTCCTGCAACCCAGGGCCTGGTATAGATACTGGCATACAAATCAATGTTTTCTTTTTCGGCAAAATGAGAATATTAATAAGCCTCCTTGTAGCAGAGGCTGTTGATGTCCCTCAACCTCCATATCCCATTGTTCCAGTTCTAGGTTTAACTTTCGCACAGGGAGACAGCCTCTGCCATTCCTCCCACCTCAAGCACAGGAAAGGCACCCAGGGCAGACATTGTCAGGAAGGGCAGCGGGCACAGTGGCCAAAGGTTTTTCAGGAGCTGGCTGTCCCTGGGGGCTTTCTCAGGGCCAGTAGGCTTCTCACTTAATGCCCTGAGAAGCCATGGGGAGTGAGAGGCAGTGGATTAATGTCCCAGCCTCCCTGCTTTCTGGTAGGACAATTCTGAGGCCTGGGTCCTCAGTGAGACTGAGCCCCAGTTGCTCACAGTGGGACGCTACTCATCCTACATCATTTCCTGGCTTCTCACCTTTCCTTGTTTGATTTCCCAGTCCTTCACTTGTGCTTCCTGGGATCACTTCCTAAATGAACTTCCTGCCTCTATGCCAATGGTAGAAATCCAAAAGAAGGCACCGTCTCTTGTGGATCTTGTAGGGATAAAGTGAAACAGGATGCATAAAGTGCTTCGCCTACTGTCTGATGGGTTTGTTTTCTGCTTTTTGATTGGTTTTGATTTGTTGCTAGTTTCTTTCAGAGATCCCAGAGAAAGTGACCCTGCTAACTTTGAGTTAACAAGAATGAAGGGGGAAGGGAAATCTGTGTGAGGAAAGACATGTGCCTGAGAATTTATAAAAGCAAAATCAAAACAATCTAGAGAAAAAGTCCATGCTATGGACTGAATTGTGTCCCCCAGAATGCATGTTGAAATCCTAAGCTCCAATGTGACTGTATTTGAAGACAGAGCGTTTAGGAGGTAATTAAGCTTAAATAAGGTTATATGGGTGGAGTCCTAATAAAGTAGGACTGTTGGCCTTATAAGAAAAGAAATCTCTCTCTCTCTCTCTCTGTCTCTCTTTCTTTCTTTCTCCACCTGAGCACAGAGAAAAGGTCATGGAAGAACACAGCAGGAAGGCAGCCTTCTCCAAGCCAGGAAAACAGCCCTCACAGAGAACCTAATTGCCAGCACCTTGATCCTGGACTTCCAGGCTCCAGAACTGTGAGAAAAATAAATGTCTGTTGTTTAAGCCACCCAGTCTGTGGCCTTTGGTTATGGCAGCTTAAGCTGACTAATATACTCACGTACCTCAAACCCTATAAAGCAAAATATGAACCTGACTCAAGAGGAATGGAGATTTTTTTAAAGCTAAAATTCCAATTACATTATTGCAATCCAAGTGAATAAGGAAAGTTGAAACTATTCAAAACCAAAGTGAACCAAACAAAACCAAATCAACATGTAGGGTTGCTGGATTTAGTGAATACATTTTAGAGGAGATGCTCAGTTAAATTTGAATTTCAGCAAAACAACAATTTTTTTAGTATAAGTATGTCTCAAATATTACACAGGACATACGTATACTAAAAATTTATGTGCTATTTATCTGAAATCCAAATTTAACTGGGTGTCTTGTATTTTATCTGGCAAACATTGATGTGACTGTATAGTAAGCTCTCTAAGGAGCTCAAGTTTTCATAAAATGTTAAGTATAAAATGTGAAAAAAATGAAAGATTGATTTTTAAAGCAAAGTGGCTCACATTGCTGGAATTTTATGAGGAATTCTAAAACCCAGACAAGTTGAGGCTCACAAAACAAATTAAAGACAAAAACAATGTTTTCTAAAAAATTCAAGAAAAGCAGGAAAAATGCTGACTCCCCTACATGGAGAAAGTGGTAGAACGTTGACAGTGATAGGAGACAGCTACTGAACGGGCATTCTGCTTTGTATTACTCACCAAGAAAAATGCTCTTAAAAAAAAAAAGCCAACTAACAGTCAGGTGAGTCAGGAGTTATCAGAGATGTCTGTCTCATCACCTTCAATGCACTAAGATTTATGTTCCAAATTGCTAAAATAAATGGAAGATGTGATCTTACAGACGGCTCTGCAAAATCTCAGACAATGAGAGAAAGAGGTGGCAGAAAACCGAAGCCAGGCAAATGTTCAAACTTTCAGGAAGAGGAAGCAAGTAGGCAACACAGGATGTTACTGAGCGGGAAGTCCAGGATATTTCTAAGATGGGTTGCTCCAAGGAGCAAGTCAGGCCAAATGAACTTTATTTTCTTTGTTGTTAGGATTATTAAAGTAATGCACTGGGAAAACATTATAAGGGTAATGCACCTAGGTTTCAACAAGGCATTTGAAGAATATTTTCTATGATAACCTCATGGACAAGAATGAAATATGGGAATCAGTTTTCTGTGGCTCTGAACTTAAATCTCACTTAACTTTGTTCATCATGTCTCAAATAAAGTTATGCTTACCAGATTTGCTGTAAACAAAAAACTGAAAAGAATAGTATATTAATTGTATTATTTTGGTTGTAAGTAAAGAAGTTCAATGTGAGGCTGGACAAGGTGACTCACGCCTGTAATCCCAGCGCTTTGGGAGGCCAAGGTGGGCAGATCAAAAGGTCAGGAGTTCGAGACCAGCCTGGCCAACATGGTGAAACCCCATCTCTACTAAAAATACAAAAAATTAGCCAGGCATGGTGGCAGGCGCCTGTAATCCCAGCTACTCGGGAGGCTGAGACAGGAGAATTGCTTGAACCTGGGAGGTGGAGGTTGCAGTGAGCCGAGACCGCACCACTGCATTCCAGGCCAGGCAACAGAGCAAGACTCCATCTCAAAAAACAACAAAAAAAAGAAAGTCAATGTGAAAGAACTAAAACAGGGATTAATTAGAAAGGTATCAGGCATATAACAGAACTTCAGGAATAAGAACTGGAAGGAGCAGAACCAGGAGAAAGTATCAGGTATTTGCTTTTGGACATGTGAGTCTGAGATATCCTTAGACATCTGATAAGCAAGGCAGGCAGTAGGAGTATGGGATTACGGGAGGGTTCAGGATCAAAGAGGCTAGAGATAAAACGTAGGATTCATTGTGCATAGATGGTATTTCAAACCAAGGGACTTGATGAGATCACTTAGGAAGGAGAAATTGAGGGAAAACAGAGGATCAG
Organism: Nomascus leucogenys; assembly: GCF_006542625.1. Lineage (NCBI taxonomy): Eukaryota > Metazoa > Chordata > Mammalia > Primates > Hylobatidae > Nomascus > Nomascus leucogenys. Next base: position 54,424,554 of record NC_044384.1, on the reverse strand, counting down.
AAATAGAATCCTGAGGGTTGGGGAAAATGCAAAAGACAGCCAAGGAGGCTGAGAAGGAGGGATCAGTGAAATAAAATGAAGACCAGGGGGTTTGTTCAAGAGACGAAAGGAAAATGTTTCATGCAGGTGATAGCTCGCAGTTATGTCAAATGCAGAGGTTGAGTGTGATGGGAACTGCCATACCATGTGATCACATAGTGACAAAGGAGAGGGAGGAGCAGCTCCTCTAACAGGGCGCTGGCAAGGCAGTGCTGCAGGTTTCCACCACATGTAGCTAATACAATAGATTAAAGCAGAAGTCAAACTTATTTTGATAAATTGTAATGAGAAGCCTAAATCACCAAATAAAACTTAAACATGATAAATGCTAGGTCTGCATTTAGATTCAGACTAGAAACTATAAACTCAGTGTATATATGCATACAAAAGACTAAAAGAATATGCCTCCAAACATTAACAATTATTACCCAGAAGTGGTGGAGCTATAGATATTTTTGTTCTGTTTTATATTTTCCATAATTTCAGAATTTTATCTACAATAAATATTCATTGCTTTAGTAAACAGAAAAATATCATAAGTGTTATAAAATACCAATTAGGTATAAATACGGATGGGAAGAGCTTGTTTTAATTTATGCAAAAAAACCCCAAACCCTGAACATGTTGAATAAGAACTTGGGTTGCATTAATAAAAGTATAATATTCATTGCTCTATTAATTCATCTGGAACTGGGAAAATGGTACAGTTTTACTATTAGAAAGTACACAGAAAATAAGAGGATAGGGAGGAAACTAGAAAGCATAACATGGGAAAAAATCGAGGAAAATAGAAATGTGAATCTAGAGGAAAGATGTAAGTCAGAGTGGTAAATATGATGAGTTAGCGTGTGGTGAAAAGAATCAGATACACTCAGCTCCACTTGTATCTTGGCAAGTCACTTGTTTCTCTGACTCCCAGTATCCTGATTGATGAAGTAGCAATAATCTTCTGCTTAACGCTGATTTTTAGGTTAAATACAACAAGGTATGAGTTACCCTCTTCTCTGGCCGAGAACCCTTCGTATGCAGAGCTCAGGAGCTCCTCTCTGAGTTATCTTTTTAAAAAAATTACTCACATAGAAGCATTGGTGAGTTATGTAGATTTCACTGTAGATTGCATATGGTAGGCGACAGACACAGCACATCCCAGAGCAAAATGCTTAAAGCCCCCATCTCACACTGCTGTTCTCTGCAAAGTCTTTGCCACTGTGGCAATTGGGTAGCAAGTCAGGATGTGTATCAGGGGATTCTTCTCCCACCAAGACTCACTAACTTCTCTCTAACCCTCCAGGGTACCAGGATCTTCAAGTTCCTTTGCCTTCTTCCATGAGAAAATTCATCCTCTCCCAATTCCTATCTTGAAACTTGAAAAACAAAACTTATGATACTCAGCAAAACAAGGATCTGCTCATGTAGCAGAATCTACCCTCCTTAGTAAACCTATTTCTGTCCTGAGTGTGGCCTTTGGGATCTCAGAATCCCACCGCTACCTCCACCAATAAGTGCTATTTTGTCATGCAAATGTGTTCGGTGCTCTCCCCATGAAGGGTTTCAGGTGAAGAACCTTCTCCCATCCACTTACATATATAAAATATCTACCATAGTGCTGTCACCCAATAGATGCCAGAAAATGTAAATAGTTATTCTTTTCATTATGATGACTGTCTTTAAATATTTAAAATGCTATGTGGAAGCAGAATGTGAAGACCTATTTTTGATAGCTCCCAAGACCCAATAGGACCAACTGGTATGTCACTGGGAGGTAGAATTGGCTCAGTAGAAGGCAGATATTGCCAGCAATTAGAACTATTCAATAACAGGGTCTTCTTAACTTGTCTTGAATTGTCTGATCCAAGACAGAAGAGAGCAGGAGACAGTAGATGGGAATTTGAATGAGTTGACCTGAACTTTGCCTCCTGAAGAGACATCTGCTGATCCTGTGAAAAGTGCCTGAATGGGTGAATGGGTTTTCCTTCTTTCCTGTTTCTTCCCAGTGTCACCACAATCTAAGGTTACTTTTTTTTTCTTTTTGAGACAGGGTCTCACTCTGTCATCCAGGCTGGAGTTCAGTGGTGTGATCACAGCTCACTGCAGCCTCGACCTCCCTGGCTCAAGTGCTTCTCCCACTTCAGCCTCCCAAGTAGCTGGGACCACAGGCATGTGCCACCATGCTCAGCTAATTAATTTTTTTTATATAGAAATGAGATATTTTCATGTTGCCCAAGCTGGTCCCGAACTCCTGGGCTCAAGGAATACTTCTACCTTGGCTTCCCAAAGTGCGGGGAATACGGGTGGCCTAGAGCCACTGTGCCTGGCCAAAGGTGACAGGACCACCATAAACCTGATTCTTTTTGGATTTTTTTTTCGAAACAAAGTATCACTTTGTCACCCAGGCTGGAGTGCAGGGGTGCCATCTTGGCTCACTGCAACCTCTGCCTCCTGGGTTCAAGCGATTCTCGTGCCTCAGCCTCCTGACTAGCTGGGACTACAGGCACCTAACACCACGCCCGGCTAATTTTTGTATTTTTAGTAGAGACGGGGTTTCACCATGTTGGCCAGGCTGGTCTCAAACTCCTGACCTCAGGTGATCCACCAGCTTCGGCCTCCCAAAGTGCTGGGATTACAGGAGTGAGCCACTGTGCCCGACCTAGGTTTGGTTGTGTATAAGACACACAGTGACAGAAATCTCCCCTGGAAGGGGTGGAGTCAACATAACTACTAGTTTCCTGACACTACTTCAAAAGCATCAGGGAGAAAAGAAGAGTTAATGCAGCTGTTGAGGCCACTGAAATTGTAGGATACAGAGCTGTGCTGTGTGCTCGGGCCTTGGTGGCTACAATGATCAAACCCAGGGAGGGGTGAAATGGGAACCAGATTCCAGGACACCCCAGGGGCTTTCAAGATACACTTATATTTGCCATTTTCCAATTTTTTCAGGGTGTGCAGAATTAGCTCAAAGTCTTCCACATACCAGTGTGGCTTTGCCTGTAATATAATCCTTTTAAAAGGTTAAGTTAATCTTGTTACTGTTGCAGCATTTCAACCTAACGGTGCTCCATGCACAATCTAATTGGATTTTTATGGGTCTTTATTTAAAGAAATTTGTTTAGTGACAATGACAATTGGAGTATTACATGTAGGTCCCTTTTGTATAATATTGAAGCGAGATAGAGTACACACACGTAGGCTGGGATAACAGATTTCTGATAGGTAGTTATTACCTAAAGCCTGTATCAGTTTAAGCACAAACCATACAGGAACTTATGTGTTCAATGATGTTGACTCTGTAAAATTAGAGCAAATGGATAGGTAGGTCTGAGATCACAATACTGGGAGGTTTCATGCTATGCAATAAGCAAGTCATGTGACTTCTACAGAAAATTCCACTCATTTCAATGGTGAATTGGGTACTACGTTGAATTTTTAAAGGCTATTTGTCCTAAGAGATTATGAATTTATACTGCCTCAGGTTGTATTCCATCATTATAAAAGTGCAGGAGTTCTCCGTAAAGTTTGTTTTACCAGCCAGAATTGGGAATTACATCTCTTGCAATAAATTCCTTCACATTGGCAGTTTGACATTTCAGAGGTAACCCTTGGCTTAACTGGCTGCAGGTAAAAATTAGAGGCATAACTGGTTTTAATAACAGTCTCTGGGTCTACTTATTTCAAAGTACTTAGCCAATGACATCCTTCTTTATGTAATATTTTTTATATTCCATGAAGTACATTTCTAACTTTTTTTTTGAGATTTTAAATGGTTTTGTTTGCCTTGTTTTTAGCTTGATTTTGCAAAATTTAACTCAGGTCTTTCCTTAAGAATGTGGTAAATGGACACGTTATGAAAGAAAATCTGGCCAGGTGTGGTGACTCATGCTTGTAATCCCAGCACTTTAAGAGGCCAAGGCAGGAAGATCCCTTGACGTCAGGAGTCTGAGACCAGCCCAAGAAACATAGCAAGACCCCATCTCTATAAAAAAATTTAAAATTCCAGCCTGGTGTGGTGGCATATGCCTGTAGTCCCAGCTACTTGGGAGGCTGAGGTAGAAAGCTTGAGACCAGGAGTTCAAGGCTGAAGTAAGCTGTAATTGCACCACTGCACTCTAGTTTAGACAATAGAGCAAGACTCTGTCTCTAACTTAAAAAACAAAGAAAGAAGAAATAAAGAAAATCCTACTGATTTTTTTTTTTTGGAGATTTCAGATCTAGGTTATGCTTTAAAGCCTTCATTCTGGAAGCTGATAGAATTGCACTGTGTGTAAATTTGGGGTTAATTATTTTTCCCAGGTGTTTCAGGGATTATTCATATTAATTTACGAAACTGGAGGATGTATAAGTGTTTTCTTGGAAATTCTCATGATCATAATGTAAAAGAAAACAGGAAAAGCAGAGTGTGGGAGAGAGTAGGAGGAAAAGTGTAGCTTAAGAAAACAGAAAATATGATTACCATTTTAGTTCTCCCTGGTGATGGGAATAGGAGTAGGAAAAGATCAACTCATAATTGGGAAAAGAAATTTGATTGTTAGAATAAGAGATATAGGGAAAAAAAAAAAAAACAAAGTATGTTTCCTACTCCTTACTCTCTACTTAACACAACACTTCTGACGTCAGATGTCTAGGGATTATTTCCCCACACAGCAAGTAACTCTGCAGTGAATGCCAGCTCGGTGTCCTCCGATTCAGTTCTGGCACTATCTATCTGCAGATAGTGTCAGATCCCACAGGTTGAAGGCTCGGTCCCACAAGACTGCCCCTGACTTCAGATGCTAATCGCAAATAGCAGGTTGTCACCTATGCTTCTGACTGGCTATAAATTGGGGTTTCCATGATCCCCTCCTTGGGTTTGATTAATTTGCTATAGAAGCTCACAGAACTCAAGGAAACACTTTACTTAGGTTTACCCATATATTACAAAGAACATTTTAAAAGATAAAGATGAGCAGCCCTATGGAAGAGATGCATAGGGTGAGCTATGGGAGAAGGAGTGAGGAACTTCCATGCCCCCCTCCAGGTGGGCAACCCTACAGGAACCTCTACATGTTTAACTATCAGAAAGCTCTCTGAACTCAGTTATTTTGGGTTTTTATGCAAACTTCATTACATAGGCATGATTGATTACATCATTGGCCATTGGTAAGCAATTCAACCTTCAGCCCCTCTCTCCTCCGTGGAGGTAAGGAGTGTGGCTGAAAGTCCCAATCCTCTAATTATGCCTTGGTTTTCTGGGAATGAGCCCCCATTATGAGGCTACCAGTCATTCCTTTCACACACAAAAGACACTCTTATCCCTCTGGAAACTGGAAAAAAACGACCATATATATATATAATCCTATATGATATATATGGCACATATCATATAATCTTATTACAAATCATAATATCACAGTTAGTGAACTTTCTTTTCCAAGACAAAGAGCAGTGACAGTCAAGGGAAGGGATAGGACATGTGTGCTGTTCCATGTGCCACTGAAAATTCTACCTTTGCAGCCTTTCTTGGAAGGATTAGAAGGCATCCACAATCCATTTTAAAATTTTTAAATAAACTTTATTTTAGAATGGTCTTCTAGCTAAAGAAAAGTTATAAATAAAAAAGTTAGCCAGGTGTGGTGGCATATGCCTGTAATCCTAACTACTTGGGAAGGTAAGGCAGGAGAATTACTTAACCCGGGAGGTGGAGGTTGCAGTGAGGGGAGATCATGCCATTGCACTCCAACCTGGGCAACAGAGTGAGACTCCTTCTCAAAAAATAAAATATAAAAGAAAATAAAATAAAATAAAGAAAAGTTGTAAAGAGGGTTCAGAAAGTTCCCATATCCCCTACATCCAATTTCCCCTCTTATTAACATGTTATATTAGATAGTATTTTTATTATAATTAATGAATGAATATTGATACATTATTACCCAAAGCTCATGCCTTATTCAGATTTCCTTAGTTTTACCTAATATCCTTTTTCTTTTCCAGAATTCCATCCAGGACACCACATTACATTTAGTTATTACATGTCTTTAAGCTTCTCTTGGTTATGACAGTCTCAGACTTTCCACGTCTTTTGTTATGTATGAGGAGTACTGGCCAGGTATTTTATAGAATGTCCCTCGATTTCAGATTGCCTGATATTTTTTCCCATGAGATTGGGATTATGGGTTTTGGGGAGGAAGACCAAAAAGTAAAATGCCATTCTTATCACATCGTACCAAAGGCACACACTATTGACATCATGTTCACCTTGTTACCATGTGACGTTCACCTTTATCACCTGGCTGAGATAGTGTTTGTCAGGTTTCTTCAGTGTAAAGTTATTCTTTTCTCCCCTTTTCTATCCTTTACTCTTTGGAAGAAAGTCGCAATATGCAGCTCATACTTAAGGAGAGGAGAGTTATTCTTCACTCATTGGGGGCCATCTGCATAAATTATTTGGACCTCTGCTGCACAGGAAATTTGTCTATTCTCACTGACTTATTTATTGATTCAATCATTTCTCTATAACAGTATGGACTTATAGATATTTATTTTATATTTTGGATTGTAATACAACACTACTTTCTTTTTGTTGCTCAAATTGTTCCCACTTGGGCTATTGGGAGCTCCTTCAGTTCAGTTGGCTCCTATGTCCTTTGGACATCCTCCCATCATTGTGTTTTCTTTCTTTTCTTTTTTCTTTTTTTTTTTTTTTTAGATGGTGTCTCACTCTGTTGCCCATGCTGGAGTGCAATGGCATGATCTGGGCTCACTGCAACCTCTGCCTCCCGGGTTCAAGCAATTCTCCTGCCTCAGCCTCCTGAGTAGCTGAGACTACAGGCGTCCGCCATCAAGCTCTGCTAATTTTTTGTATTTTTAGTAGAGATGGGGTTTCACTGTGTTAGCCAGGATGGTCTCGATCTCCTGACCTTGTGATCCGCCCACCTCAGCCTCCCAAAGTGGGATTATAGGTGTGAGCCACCACACCCAGCCGCTTTCTTTCTTTTCTTGAGCACTTTCTTAGTTTCCGATAGTTCAAGATCCTCTAGTCCCATCTTGTATATGATGCTTTCAGTTCTAGAATCAGCCATTTCTTCAAGAAGCACTCATTTCTCTTGTTGGAGAGTCTTATTAGAAATTAAGGTCTGGGTGCAAGGTGTGCCATTGGAGTGTTGTTGCTTTCAGGTTCTCTCAACTGAAAAGAGCAAATAAACGTATGTGTGTACGGACCTGCTTGTGTACACATATCTCTAAATATTTCTGTACATCACCATCTGTATGTACATTAAACTAAACAGAAGTTTGTACCGATGTCTTCGACTTCAGTCTTTCGCTGCATGCATGGCTCATTCTATCTTCTGCCCCTTGCTTATCTGTAAATTCCCACTCCAACAGTGAAAAACCCGATTCTCATTACTCACTGTCTATTTATTTCATTGTTCAATTCCAGCACACATATATAGTGGTATCAGAATTATTCTTACCCTCGGGGAAACAATTTTATTAACTAGAGTACCGTGCTTGTGTCCAGTTCCTTTTGCTGTTAGTCTTACAGACTCCATTCATTTCCAAAACTGCTTAGGTCAGCACCTTTCCCCACACCTCCTTCAGTGAAGTTGCTCCATGGATGTATAATACAGTTAGATTTTCAGGTCACAGTCTGCATTCCATCCTGAGACCCCTCAACCTCCTAAGTGATTTGTTAACACTTGCACACATTAGGTTTCATTTTTTTATGCCATAAAGTTTTATGTGTTTTGACAAATGCATAATACCATGTATCCAATGTTACTGTATCATATGCAAGAGTTTTAGTACCCTAAAAAGTCCACTGTGCTTCACCTACACAACTGTTCTCCCCAACCCCACTCTTTTGTGACCTCTGGCAACCACTGATTTGTTTATTAAGTCTGTAGTTTTGCCTTTTTCAAAATGTCATATAAATGGAATCATAGACATATGTAGCCTTTGAAATTTTTAATTGAGGTAAAGTATACATAACATACAATTTACCACCTTATCCACTTTTAAGTGAACAGTTCAGTGGCATTAAGTACACTCATGTTATGGTGCAACTATCACCACCATCTGTGTCAGAACTGTTCACCTTACAAAACATAAACCATGTACCCATCAAACATGAACTCCCTTTTCTCCCGCCCATGGCAACCACCATTTGGCTTTTTGTCCCTATGGATCTGACTACTCAGATGCTTTGTATAACTGAAATCATATAGTGTTTGTCTTTTTGTGACTGGCTTATTTAACTTAACAAAATGTCTATAAGTTTTTTCCATATTTCAATATGTGTCAGGATTTCTTTCCTTTTTAAGGCTGAATAGTATTCCACTGATATATTGATGCTATAAACACAGATGTACAAATATCTGTTAGAGTCTCTGCTTTCAGTCCTTTTAGTTATATATCCAGAAGTGAAATTGCTGGGTCATATGGTAATCTATGTTTAATTTTTGAGGAACTGCCATACTGTTTTCTATAGTGACTGCATTATTTTACATTCCTACCAGCAGTACACAAAAGTTCCAATTTCTTCATATTCCTGCCAACATATGCTATTTTCTGTTTTTTTTTTCTAATAGTTTTCCTAATAGGTACAAAGTGATATCTCATTATGGTTTTGATTTACATTTCTCTAATGATTAGTGATGTTAAACATCCTTTACTGTGTTTACTGGCTGTTTACTTGCCTTTGGAGAAATATCTATTCAATTTAGATGCTTTGCCTCTTTTTAAATTGGGTTGTTTGGGTTTCTTTGTTGTTGAATTGTAGGAATTTTTAAAATATATTCTGGCTATTAGCCACTTATCAGATATATGATTTGCAAATATTTTCTCCCATTCTGTAGTTTGCCTTTTTTATTCTGTTCATAGTGTCTTTTGATACATATAAGTTTTTAATTCTACTGTAGTTCAACTTATGCTTTTTCTTTTGTTGCCTGTGCTTTTGGGTCATATCCAAGAAATCATTGCCAAATCTAGTGCCATGTAGCTCTTCCTTTATGTTTTCTTCTATGGATTTTATAGTTTCGGCTCTTACATTTGGAACTTTAATCCATTTTGAGTTAATTTTTGTATTAGTATGTAGCTTTTTAGACTGGCTTCTTTCACTTAGGAATATACACTTAAGATTCATCCATGTCTTTCGTGACATGGTAGCTCATCCATTTTTGTTAGTAAATAGTATTCCATTGCATGATATACCATAGTTTGTTTATCCATTCATCTATTAAAGGACATCTTAGTTGTTGCAAGACTTTAGAGATCATTAAATAAAGCTGCTATATTTATTTTTAGATGTTGATACAAACGTAAGTTTTCAAATCAGTTAGGTAAATATCCAGGAGTACAATAAACTGCTGGGTCAAGAAGTAAGATTATATTTAGCTTTGTGAGAAACTGCCAAACTGTCTTCCAAATAAATTACACCAATGGCACATGCATCAGCAAAAAATGGGAGGTCTTATGGTTCCACATTCTTACTAGCAATTGATATTGTCAGTTTTTTGGATTTTAGCTGTTTTAATAGGTATTTATTGATATTAATTTTTAAAAAGTTACTGCTTTATTTAGATACAGTTTGTATACCATAAAATCTACTCCCTTCACATATACAATTCAGTTTTTTTTTAAACTGAATTGTGTATTCACAGAGTGGTACAACCATCATAACTATCTACTTTTAAAACATTTTCATCATTCCAAAAAGAAAACTCTTCCCCATGAGCAGTCACTCTCCACTTTCCTCTCCCCTACCTCTGGCAATCATGAATCTACCTTCTGTCTCCATATATTTGCCTATGTTGGACATTTCCTGTGAATGTAATCATATAATATGCGGCCTTTGTGTTGGGCTTCTTTCATTTAACATAATATTTCAAAGGTTGATCCATGTTGTAGCATGTATCAGTACTTCATTTATTTATTTTTTTGAGACATGGGCCCTTTCTATGCTGCCCAAGCTAGCCTCAAACTCCTGGGCTCAAGTGATCCCCCCGCCTCAGCCTACCAGGTAGCTGGGATTACCATGCTTGGCTTAGAACTTCATTTTTTTAGCTGGATAATATTCCATTACAGACATACCACATTTTGTTTATCCATTAATTAAATGATGAATATTTGGGTTGTTTCTACCTTTAGGCTATTATACATAATGCTGCTATGAACATTTGGACATATGTTTTCAGTTCTCTTGGCTATCTACCTAGGAGTGGGATTGCTGGATCATATGGCAACTCTATTACCTTTCTGTGGAACAGTCAAGCTGTATCCCAAGATGTTACATTATCTTACATCCCCCGCACCCAGCAATATCTGAGTATTCCAATTTCTCCACATCCTTACCAACTCTTGTTATTGTTCACCTTTTTTATTATAACCATTTTAGTATATGTAAAGTGGTATCTCGTTGTGGCTTGATTTGCATTTCCTAGTGATTTTGATCATCTTTTCATATGCTTGTTGTCCAGTTGTATGTCTTTGTTTTTAAGAAATGTAGATTCAAATCCTTTGCTCATTTTTAAGGTAGATTATTTGTCTTTATATCATTGAGTTTCAAGAATGTATATACTTTAGATACAAGTTCCTTATCAGATATATGATTTGCAAATATTTTCTCTCATACTGGATTGTCTTTTCACTTTCTTGATGGTGTCTTTTGTAGCATGAAAGTTTTTAATTTTGATGAAGCTCAATTTATATATTTTAGTTTTGTGGATTGTGCTTTTGTTGTCATATCTAAGAAAGTATTGCTTAATTCGTGGTCATAAAATTTTTTTGTGTTTCCTTTTAAGTGTTTTCTATTTTTACATCTCTTACGTTTGAATCTATGACCCATTATTAGTTATTTTTTATGTAAGTAGTGATGTACCATTGTTTTATTTGCATTCACCTTCTGATAAATGATGCTGAGCATCTTTTCATACACTTATTTGCCTTCTGTATATCTTCTTTGCTATGGTGTCTTCAGATATTTTGCCCATTTTTAAATTGGGTTCTTCTTTTTCTTATGTTTAGTTTTAAAGGCTCTTTGTATATTTTGAATATAACTCCTTTATCAGATATGTGGTTTGCAAATATTTTCTTCTAGACTGTGGCTTATCTTCTTATTCTCTTAACAGTGTCTTTCACAAGCATAATTTTAGAAAAATTAAGTCCAACTTACCAATATTTTCATTGATTATGCTCTTAATGTAACATAAAAAAACTCACCATCCAATCCAAGGTCATGTAGATTTTCTCCTGTTTTCTTCTAGAATCTTTGTAGTTTTTCATTTTACATTCATGTCTATGAAGCATTTTTAGTTAATTTTTGTGAAAGATAAAAAGGTCAGTGTCTAGGTTCGTTTTTTCATATATGGATGTCCAATTGTTCCAGCACCATATGTTGAAAGACTGCCCTTTTTCTATTGAATTGACTTTGCACCTTTGTCACAAATCAGTTGATTATATTTATGTGGTTTATTTATGGGCTCCCTATTCTGTTCCATTCATCTGCATGTCTATTTTTTCACCAATACCAGACTGTCTTGATTCATACATCCATTTTTTCATTCATGTAGTTATCCATCCATTCATTTATCATATCCTTAATAAATATTTATTATCTTCCTCATGCAAGATATTGTGCTAATACTTCAGACAACAAAGATGTTTTAGACATGGTAGCTGACCTCTAAGAGCTGTCATACGGTCTGGGAGGTGGGCTGGAGATGGTTGCAACCCCCACACAAATTGTGTAAAACAAATCACAAGGTGAAAATGCTATAGGAGATGCACAGAGTAAAAGACACTTTTCAAAGAGGCTGATATCAATACTGACTTAGAATAAGGAGATTTGAGCAGGGACTTGAAGGATGGATAGGATTTAAATAAGATTGGAAAGTGGCTGTGTCAAGGTGAAAAGAACAGAACAAGCCAAGTGAGGGGGAAAAGTACAAAGTCTAACAGCTGTGTCCAATTGAAGTACAATCAAAGCCATGTGTGCAATTTTAAATTTTCTAGTAGCTGTACTAAAAAAGAAATCCTTGAAATTAATTTTATATTTTATGTAACCCAATATATCCAAAACACTGTCATTTCAATGTGTAATCAATTTTAAAATCCTGTATGTAGATTACATTTATCAATTTGGAGCAGCCACATTTCAAGTGCTGAACAGCCGCGTGTGAATTGTGGCTACTATATTGAACAACACAGGCTTTGGAGGCCAGTTGTGAGAAGAAAGTTTGCAAAAGTAGGTTGGGTCCAAATTATGCAGAAACTTGAATACTGGGCTGAAGAATTTGAACCTGATTCTGTAACTTATGGATAAACACTGACACTTGAGCAAGTAGTGACTCCTATTAATACTAACAAGGTGCTCCTCCCCTGGACTGGCAGTCCTAGATAGGCACTCAATACAGGTGTACTGAATGGTTGTTGAATTATCAGAGCAATACTTTGTGGAGATTTACTGTGGGTATATTTAAGGAGGTGGAATTGAAAACTTGGAGGACTAATGCCTAGGTTGTTTGAATTTAAACCACATGATACAGAAGCTCTTGGTTGCTTTATTTAATTTTTGCTTTCTGCATGAGGAAAATTACTGCCTAAAATATTATTTAGTGTATGTATGACAATCTTTTGTAGTGTTGTATTCTTTGTTGTATTGAAGTGTGACTAGGACAGGCTTATGTTTTTGGTAGCCTTTGGGGATGGGTCTGCTTACACATTTCAATTGCTTAAAAAAAAAGAAGTGGTTTTCTTAAGGGAAATGGGTAGAGTGACAGGTTGAAGATATGACTGTTGTATACATTTTTGTTTTTTTGAGAATGCTCTCTTGACAGTAAAGAGCTGGGAGCCCTTTAAAATGAGGGTGGTAATAGTGTTAAAATCCCAGTCCTTAGCTGGCTGTGAAGAAAACCAACCAGGTTACTTGGATTTGTTGTGATTGTGGGTGCCACCCTTCTTGCCAAATCTATTCTCACAAACTAGCAGTGGATCAGAGCTGAAAAGCTTTCTGTTTTTTATTTATTTCTTTTTCACTTGAGATCATTTCCAAAGACTGATAGCGAAATATCTATCAAGAGGCCATGCTAAAATAACAAATGTAATATTTGCCTGCAGGGGGTATGTGTGGGTGTTGCATTTTGGGCCTGTCAAACTTGACAGTGTCCTTTTAAGCTTTTCAAGAGAAAACCTTATAGTAATAGAGCCACATTTTCCATCAGCTATGACATATTTCTTCATGTTAATCCTCAGATTTGGTTGTACTTTCTCCTTTGTAATTAAGCTAACTTGGTTTTCAGAGGCTCGTGGTTTTAATATCTTTTTTTGTGGAATTGAAACAGCATCAATTTGGATTTTAACTCTTTTATTAGATTAGTTTTTAATTAGTTTTAATTCTTTTATTAGAATTAGTTATAGATGTATAGGCATACCTGGTAGCATTTATTAACATCAGCCTCAGAGAGCTTTGCAGGCTTTTCACTGCTGCTTTTGTTTCTTAGCACAGTAAACGGCTGTGAGCTGGGTCTTTGTTGCCAGGTCATGGTTGGAAAATATCAATTATTACAGAGCATGTGTGCATTTGAGGAATTGTCTCCATGTAAATAAGAAGGGCATTTCACTGGAGTTGCTGCACTTTTAAGCCACGGTCTCAACACACAGGCAAAAATTTTACTTTGGTCCCCTAGAAAATGGAAGGTAGTGGTGAGGGATGGGGGTGTCTTTTTCCAAGGAAAATTCTTGAGTAAATGCAAAGTCTGACATGATTTTGTGAGAGGTTTCTTATTTAATGATGTAGTAAAAGAAAATAACACTACTTTAGTGCTTAGCAGTAATTAAATATAAATTGCTCCAGTCAAGAAGTGGTTTCAGAAGTAATATACCTAGTGGCTTTGGAACCAGAAGTTAGGTTTAAATTCTGGCTCCACCAACAATTGCTGTGTGGCCAAAATCTTTCTAAGACTCATTTTTTTTTTGTCTGTAAAATAGGTTAATAATAGCAACTTCGTAAGATATTTGTGAGGTTTAACAAGTAACTATATTCAGTTCCTAGCACATGCCTGAATGGTAGTTATTGGTATGAAACAGTGCTAAATGCTGTGTTTGATTTGCAGGCCAAGAGCTAATTTGCTCTTTTCTTTTTGATTGTCTCTCTGGAATGACATAGAGTAAGGCAGTTGTGGCGACCAACTCTGTCTCCTGAGGTGGGATCATAATTGGTGGATGACCCCAGCCGCTCCCTTTCTGGATCCACCACTGTGACTACACAACTTCCACTGCCTGTTCTTGTCAACAGCTGAGTGTGGTGGGAATCCTAAGGCAGGTCCATTCCAGCAAAACAAACCTCCTGTCCCATGGGCAACCTTGGCTGGAGGACTCCACAGTGACTTGGCTGAACCTTTCTTAAAACTCTGCTCAGTTGCTACCTCTTTCGTCCCAATCCTCCTTCCTTCCACAGGTGCTGGAACCGTACAACTCTCTGCAAGTGCCCCTGCCTGCTCCAGCCGCATCCCCTATTTGCTCTTGCAGGGCTAATCCCATCTTGGAACCTCCTTCTTGGCTGGGCTGAACTAATGCTGCAGTCCATGCCTGGTTTCCAGGCATTTGTAACTTAGAGTTCAATTTAATTAAAAATAATAGTGCTTCCAAGGAATGCTCCAGAATTAAACCAATTTAGGTCCTAGAATGAAAAAGAGGATAGAATTGAGAGGACAATGCATCCAGCCAAAAAAGAGACAGAAAGACTGAGAAAATAAGGTGAGAAGAGCATTTCCCCCTGCCTCAATTGTAGTGCCTTTCCCATTTCCGTGGTGCTGAGCCCATGCCAGGTGCAGATGCCCTCAGCAGGACGCCCTTCCCTCTGGCCTCTGTCTCCTGCACCACTGTCTTCTTGCCCCTCACTTAGCCCTGAGTATAGCCCACTATCTAGTATTTCAAGTGAAACAGGTCCTTTGATTTGTGTTCCTTGAAGGATGGAAATGCATTTTTGCTATTTTCCTATCCCTCTTAGCTCCTATCACAGAGGGCTCTTGGTTTTATTTGTTGTTGGCTAAAAAGACAAAATCAAGAGGCCCATTAGTGCTCAGGATACAAGAACGCTGGGCAACTCCCAGTTCATGCTCTCTGTTGGGAGGGTCCCTCTGGGTAGGCCCCAGACAACCTTCACGAACAGGAGGTTATTAGAAGTGTTACCACTTAAAATATATATGTTTTGCCTTAGTTCATTAGAGTGTTCAGCTATTGATCCCACTCTGATTATGATGAATCTATTTGGCTTTATGCTGAAATATTTTCCTGTAGCGATGAATGATGTCACTTTCCCTTCTCTAAGTTCTAAGGGGTAAATCTGTTCAATAAAAATAATCAAGAAGATAAAGAGTCACAATTTGGAGAACAAGACTGAGTTGTAAGAACAATGTTGCCCCAATGTTGGGGGCAACATTGGACTCACAGAAAGGGGAGATTACATTTAGTGGGGCTCTGGGGCAGCCTCGTGGGGGAGCACCACAGGCTCTGACCCCGAGGAGGGGCAAGAGAACGCATAGAGGCCTCTGGAGATCAAAGATGCTTCCAGGGGTGGCCGTTAGATTCACCACGTGTCTGTCATGGAATTAGACATGCCGGCTACCCCACACTTTTATTCCCTGGCCTCCCTGCTGGCTCTCTGAGTTCAAACCAAAAGTGCATGGGGAGGGGGGCCATGGGGGGATTGAGGAGGGCTGATGGAAAAAGGCAGCAGAGAGCAGATTTAGACAGTTCCGTTCACAAGAAGGTGCTTTCGCTAAATTCTCCAGCAGAAATGGGGGAAAAAAAAAAGGCCTGGTGTTTCACACAATCCCTTTAGGGGCAATTTTATCTCACTTTGCTAAAAATTGGATATGTCTTCCTAAGTCTTCCAGAGCCATTGGCTCAGCAAGAGTTTGAAGTGTTGTGGCAGCGACCCTGACTTTTTCCCTTGCCTCATCCTCTCCCACTCACCCCCTGCCTCTATTTTTCTCTTTTATGTGGATCTATCTGTGTCTAATTTAGATGGCAATTTCCTTAGTACTGTATGTTATAGTGTCTAGCATACTGTGAGTACTTATAAATGTTAAATGATAATAATGATAATAGGAGAGCCCTAAAGGTGCCAGCTGCTTCATTTCACTTGAGAGAAGAGGGTTTTCACTGCAGACTGTAGTTTAAAAAATAAGGGCAGTGGGGAGGGAAGGCATGTCGGCTTTCTTAGGCAAGGAGGAGGACAGAGAGAGGCAGATAGGAATTTGCCATATAAAAGAAAATGAATTAATAAAAAAATGGTCAGCTAAAACCTCAGGATGGAAACAAGAATTCAGTACCTGGTATTGAGTCTCATAACCCTTTCAAAAATTGCTTGTCCAAAGTCTCAAAGAAATTTGAAACATTGATAACCTAAAAAGGATGCTGCATCCACTTTCAGCCATGCAGAAGGAGAGCTGTGGGGAGTGAAAGACCCCCGACTCAGGCCTCAGAACCCCTAGCTTCTAGCCCTGATTCTGCAGCTAACTGGCTCTAGAACATCTGTTGAAATACTTAACTTCTCTATTATCTACTTTCCCATTCACGAATGAGGGATGAGGCCAAAGCAGGAGACACTTTACTAAATAATCTCAATGAGTTCTTCAAGTTCTGAAATTCTGTGTGCCACTGGCTAGTAGCTGCATGATATCTACCATTTTCTTGAACATTTACTATGTGTTAATCTATCAGTTTCATATATATTCCCTCAATCAACACTCCACTCTGCAAAAAAAAAAAAATGTCACTATCTGTAGTTTACAGATGAGGATACAGAGGCAGAGAAAGAATAAGGACTTGCTCAAAATGCCACAACTGGTGGTAGAAGGAGGAGTCAACACCATCCTTGTCTGAATCTGAAGCCAGTGTGCTGACCCACTTTGCTACCCTCAACAATGGCCTCTCTTGAGCCATCCCCAGTTGGCCCCATGAGTTGAGCCTGGAATGCACAACAATGTTCTGGATGTGCACAATAAAACACTGTTCAAACTGGAAGAGTCTCAGAAATAACTTAGGGTAGCAACTGTATTTAGAATATTCAATTCAGCCATACCTTGCTCACAGAGTCTGAGATTACTTAAGAAGACACTGATTAAGCACTAGACAGTACTATATATACCAACTGATTTAATCCTTACAGCAACCCTATCATGCTATCCTGAATTTTACAGGTGAGAATTCTGTAGCACTGAGGTTGACTGTATCCAGGCTAGATGAGGGTGGAGGTGGACTCCAGTCCCATCTCTGGCTCCCCAGGACAGGTGCTCCTCCATCACACTCTACTGCCTGCCCAGCAGCTCTCGCGGTTACTCACTGGCCTAGTTCTGTTTTGCTGGGGGTTGCAGGGAGGTATGGATGCAATGGAGACAGAACTCAGTCTCCCCCGCTTTTCACTTTTTCCTGCCCCATGTGCACCTTCAGGACTAAGATGTGCTGGACTCTCCTCTCTTCTCTTTGTGATGATGATGCAGGAGGCAGGGAAATAAGAACAAGCTACACTGGTAGCTCTTGTTTGGAATAAAGGAAAACATTGACAGAAATTCTCCTTTCATGATGGAGGGTGGGAGCGAAACAACTCACATTTCCTCCTCCTTCCTTAGCCAAGTGCTTGCCTGCTCCACTGGGAGCAAAGGTGAGGACTTGAGGTTGCGGAAGCAGCCACAGCAGCCCATCTACTGGCTTTGCTGGTGGCCTTGTTGCTCAGTCAGTGGGGAGAAGAGGCCTCATCTCTCCTTCGGAAGGGTGCTGGGTGACCCCTTAGACCTCATATGTCCTTAATACAGAGAACAACTGAGGAAGCTGGGTTTGGCTACCTTAAATTTAGATTTTGCAGCAACAATCAAAACAAACCCACTGTCACTGCCCTTGTTGTCTGCACAAGAAAAATGACAGATGCAGATTCCCAGAGAAAGACGTTTTGACAAATAACAGCCATAAATAGCTGAGGATGCTTCTCATTTTATGTTGCATCCTTCCCTTTCTTCCTTCCTAGTCTTCGTCATTTGAAAACTGTCATTAAGATGTGTTCATTTTTATGTGGTATTTCTATATATATTGATATCAAAAGAACTTGAAGTTATATTTTGCTACAAGAAAAAACAAGATGAAGTATAGCATATATGTGCACTTTCATTATTTGTTACTAAAATATATATACGATATACATCTATTACATATCTATTTTTTTAAAACAACAGTAAAAACAAGCCTCTTTCTAGATGGGTACAGGGGACAAGCCCAGGGCAATGCATGCAGCCAGTGTATGCAAAGCTGTCTACATAAAAACCATAGTAAGAAGCAATATCCCTTAGTTGTTCCCCACCGCTCCAGTTGCTTGGCCCAAGGAAACACTTGTAAATTTAGACACACACATAAGTTTCTTAGGTATAAAAATGTACATACACAGACTAATTCTGGAAGAATAAACAAAAATTGCTACAAATAGTTGTTTCTAGGAAGGGACACTGAAATCAGGGTCCTTTTCATTATATGCCCTTTTTTGATATTTTTAAACTTTTAAACTTTTTATTATTTGTGAAAAGATGATTGTAAAAGGAAAATAATCCAAGTAAATCATATTTACAGCAGAGAAAAATATATCACATTTTCATAGCGAGGGCTTGGTACTCGTGTCATGAACCTCTCCTTGCCCTCTAGAAGCATATTAATAGAAAGAATAAACTATACGGAAAGAAGAGAAAAAACTATATTTCACAATAACCACCCCTGCCCCCATCCTGCCCCTGCTACTGCTGTGTGCAGGAAGAGGGTCTGCCGCTGGGCTCTCAGAGAGCAGACACCTCCCTTCCCTCCCTGGTCACCATGGGTTACAGATGCAGAGACAGGCAGAAACTCCACAGATGGGGAAATGGGGCCAGGATGCTAATTAGGATGCACATTGCAGAAGTGAATAGGAAGCCTAAAGATGTGTTTCAGGATGGGTCTATCCTGGCAGCACTTGACCCTCAGCCATTGGAGCTTGCCTCACTCGGTATAATTGTCCCCTGTACCCGACAAAGAAAATATGTTCCTTACACCATTCCAGCAGTTCAGCTGAGAATCCACATCAGTGACTGGCAAAAAAGAGAACCACATTCTGAAGAGAACTTGCACCAACTTGGCTGGGATTCTGCGTTGGGGGTCCACTTGGGACTTATGCCGACAAATAGCAAGCAGTTTGCCACTTTTTAACCAAGCTCCATTTTCCTCTTTATGACAGCCTGGAAAGGGAAGGAGCCTGTCTTCTGGAAGAGGTCAGTGTAATTTATCGCTGGGGAATGGCTGCATCATGCTCACTCCTTGAGCAGAAGAAGGCCTTTATCAGCATTTGATGTGCATTTGATGTGCAAAGCCAGGGTGTGCCTTGAGAGGAGACTATGGGCTCCTGCACATGTGTGCATTTGTGCTGTTGCAGACCTCCCCATTTCCGGGCAGTGGCCCTGACCTGAGCCTGCTCCTTCTCTTCTTTATCCTGATGGAAATCCCAGAAACAAACATGATGTTTGGTTCTGGATAAAGATGTCTGGGGAAGGCCAGGAAAGATAGGGTAATGGGAAGGGAAAAAGCCAAGGCAGAACGAGAACATATAATAAACGGGAGCGTGTGGAATGCGCACCACCTGACTTAGCCAGATGCCTCTAGAGGGAAAGCAAAGGAAACAGCTAAATGCCTTTATATCCCCTGGAGTCTTCAAAGGAAGCCTGCAAAGCGGGGCATCTGAGTAATCCTCACTCGTTTAATATCTGACGCGTTTGCATCTGTGATGTGCACGGTAAATTAGAATTCCTGGTACAAGAACAGAATTTTAACTGCTAAAGTTAACACAGAGGTCAGGCAGCCTTATCATCACCTTATCTTATCTCATATGGTGTCGGGATGAATATCTGGGGACAGGGGTGTTGTGGATCTTTTCCTTCAGGAACATTAGGAAAAGCCATAAAGAAAATGATTCCAAACTCAGCAGCCTTCTGTGGGGAAGGAAGGTTAGTTCTGCCATCAGCCCCTTCCACGGACCATCCAGATTCCCACTATTAAGACAGTTTAGCTGTAGTCTCAGTGCAGGTGCATTGTTACTTTAATTATTTAGGATGCAATTTCTGGGCCCGAGGAAGATGGATAGCACATCTCAAAGAAAACAGACTTCCCCTCCAAACACACCACTACTAAATTCTTCAGCAAAACAATGACAATGGATTAAATAGTATGTTTTTTAGATATTGTTAACTTTATTTTCAGAGGAAGCACGAACATTTTGGCTGCCTGGGCTTTGGGGATCCACTTGCCATGGAGACATGAAGTCTAGATTTAATCAAATCATGCAGTGTGAAGTCCACACAATATTATTTTTCTTATACTAGGCTGAATGCTTTGATTATTATTCACTCTCAAGTTACATTGGGAAATGAGATCTATAATATTATCATGTTTATGCTGCTGGCCAAGGTCTTCTGAAATATGTCAGCAATTATTACCCCATTTTATAGATTAATAAAATGAGGCAAAAGCAATACGTTATTGATGGAAAGAGGAAGAATTTTATACATGTGTACACATATACACAGTCCTAAGGCTTCATCCTTAAAGTTAAAAAACAAAATAAACTTTATCTTCTTACAAAAATAGATTTTTCTCCCAGACAAGTGTGAATCCAGCCTAGTCTGAAATTAATTGGAGGTCATGTCATGATGTTGAGTTTTATTTGTATATTATCTTTCTAATTTTATCTTTTGGAAAGGAATGATAGAGTTTCTTGTTTGGAATAAGGGAGAAAGTCTTGAATAGACTTAGAATATGACCCAGTGAAGAAATTTTAAGTATGCTAACATTCCGAGTGGACTACAATGCCATTTGACTGGGATATTGACTTGAACCAACTCTAATATATTACTATTTTTGACAAAGATTTTGTTATTTCTCTAGACCTGAATAAAACTGTCTCCTACTTAGCCAATACTGCATTCTAACTTACACAATATGCATCTCTGAAAATTAGCCAGAGATGGTTTCTGCCATTGATCTCAGGATTTCCTTGGTGGAAGTCATGAATACTTTTCCAGATTATTGACCTCTGCTTTGTTCTGGATTCTTCTAAGCCAACACAATTCCTATGTCTCTCACTAGAATAATTCATAGAAAGAGGAGAATGTGTTCCAGAAGTTATGGAGAGATTTCCCTCCAATAACCCACTGCTAGAAAATGGATTCCTTCTTCCCGAAAGCTAAACCCACACTAATTTATATGTTCCTGCAACATGATATCGGGTCCTGGCTGAATAAGAAACTACACCAAGTCCTATATACTCTGAGGATATTCAGGTCCAGAGTTGTACCTCAGAGGGGCCGGGCATTTGCCTTTGGTCTGTAAAGACTAGTAAGGAACATCTGTAAGTTTTTGCCCTTGTTCTATAGCAATGAGACTTTGTTTACTTTCAACGTGGAGGCCTAGCCTGCTGGCAATAGCATGAGTCAGGCAGATAACTCAGTAAACCTCTCAACCCCATCTAGTTGAAGAGGAAGAGAAGTTTCTCTAGAGTCTGGAGGAAGGGAGAGGAAAAGTACCTCTGGCCACCTCTTACTTGCTTGAAGGCATTGGCCACCCTTCCCTCTCCCTCCTGCTGAGACCTAACTTGACCATTTCACTGTTCATTATCACCTCCCACAGGGGTGGGCAAAAACAGGGGGAAAAGATGAAACTCAAATTCACCTATTGGAGGTGCTAATTCTTGACTTTCACACCATGCTAAATTGCTTGGACGCTTTATTGGACAATTTACAGTTGTTTTTCTAAACCCTTTGGTCTACCAATGAAATGTGTATTCCATACTTTATCAAGGAACTGAAACCCTTTCACCCAATTTACCTAGCAGTTCATGAGAGATTTTTGAAAATTACAGGACTCACATACCATATTCCTATAACATAGCTAAAACTAACTCAATTTGTCTGTGTTAATGGAGGAAAAGGGTAAGATTGGAAATTTAAATTAAAAAAAACAACAGAAAAAACTTATACTTCTTGACCTCCTTCTCTCATCACAGCTCACATCAGAGTCACTATGGTGGAATAATAGACACTGGAGACTGGGAAGGGTGGGAAGGTGGGAGCAGGGTGAAGAATGAGAGATTACTTAATGGGTACAATGTACACTATTACACCAAAAGCCCAGATTTCATGACCACACAGTGTATCCATGTATCAGAAATGTACTTGTGCTCCCTAAATTTATACAAGTAAACATTTTAAAAGAAACAAAAGAAGTCACTATTATGGTGAAAAAGATTAAGTTTAATGTTATATATTGTCTGGTGGAGACACCAGTAAGCAACCAAATGACCTAAAGCTAGGGAAGGGGAGGGATACAGGGAAAGGGAGGGAGACAGAGAAGGAGCAAAGGGCTTGTAAAACTCACATGTTGGATCATTAACCCTTGAATAACTGAGAGTCGGTTTGAGATAATTTGTGCTGTGTTTGTCTAAAAAGAAGTCATGAAAATTGTTACAGTCAATTGCACTGAACAAGCAGCAATACACTTGCTAACAGGCTATGTCAATACTGTAATGTAATACTTAGCTGAGATAGTAGGGAATGTAGACAACATGGATAATTGAAACACACAAATAATTCCAAAACCTGATATAAACTGATAGTTGCAACTGCTTTTTCACAAAGGTGCTGACAGGCACCAATACTCATTCAGTTTTATCTCTGTTCTCATGTCTCTCCCAACACCTAGAGGGAAAGAAGTAGAAATAAGCCACAAAATGACAAAAAGGAAGATCACAGAAGTAAAAAAGAAAAGTGAGAAATATAAGTATAGTTCATGTTATTGAGTAGCAGCACTCGAAAGATTGGGAAATGACTGGACTGAATTTGCATCAATTCATGATGTCTCTGTGTAATTTGCTTTGACGAAACAAAGAACCACTGTAAGCCTCCTAAGAGTAATATTTTCCATCTCTTTAAGGTTTATAGGTTTGAACTCTCAAGACCTGTGCCCCTGAGGCTGTTTGTTGTCCTGAATACTTGGCCTACAATTATGGTAGACCCAATTCCAAGGCCTGGACTAACACACACACATTCACCTGGTGACACTTTACCTAATTTCAACAGAGGCAGGTAAAAGTGAGCATCTTGATGGAAATTATGCCAAATTTGAAATTCACAGATCCTGTTTCAAATCCCAGAGCCACTCCTTGGATATGGGCTGTTGGGAAAGTCACTTAAAAGTTTTGAGCCTTCATTTACTTGTTTTTGAATTAGGATAATAATATCCCACAGGATTACTGTGAGGATAAAATGAGATGATATATGTAAATGTGTTTCATAAAATAGAAGTGTTATGTAAGTCTTAGTAGATACTATAAAGAGGAAAAAAATTGCATGGCACATCAAATGAACCGCTCCGATGGTGCTCAGGTTCTAATGCTAAGCGAACATTTGGGAAATTTGACTAAAATGCAGATTCAGGGGCCCATCCCCAAGGATTGTGATTCAGGAGGTCTGGAGGCAGACCCAAGCATCTTCATTCTTAGCAACTGCCCCAGGTAATTACAGAAGTGATCCATGGAGCACCTTTCAGAAACACTGCTGTCAGCCACCAGTTGACACATTCTGGCAAGAGTGACAGAAATAGGAGATGGGAAACTTCCCAAAACCATATGGAGCCAATGCTGCTCTCCTCCCATCCTCCTAAATGATGCTCTACTATCGCATTCACGGCTGCAATCCACAACTTGTCTCAGTCATCTCTTCTGTCTCTAAGCAGGCATTAGGAATCTATTATCCTTCTTTCTGTGAGTTCCCCTCACCACTCCCTAGGGTCCTTTTTCTTTGTGCCAAGAACACACATTCTAGGTTCCTAAGTCTCTCCAGGTAGGTACCTCACTCAGAATCTGTCTTTACTCTGTTGTTTACTCTTAAATTTCTCAGCCTTCCTCCTGCTTCACATTTTGATGTGAATGGCTTATATGTGCCATCGAAAGGCTGCTGATTGGGTCAAACAAATGATCAATTCCAGATACTTCTCATCGTTTCAAAGAGATAAATGAGACATTTGAACTACACGCAGGAGATTATTGGTAACTCTATAAATTAAGTGTCTGCACATTATCATTATGTCAACTGATTCCCGCCTTCTTTGTGACACCAGTCTTGCTTCCTGGGGAGGAGTCATGGCTCAGCCACAAGAACATGCCCAGCATATCAGAAGACCAGGGCAGGGAACTTGGCTCACTATGTCTTAAACACTCACAAACCCTGTTCGGTGCCTGGTGCCATGAGGTCAGCAGTGGCTGTGACTGTGCTCTCTAAAGGGAATCAGCCTTCAGTTACACCAGCGTAAACATGCTAGTTATAAAGATTTATGTGAAGCCGCATAGGGGTCCTTTTACTACAAGTGGTCTATATCCCTGATTTCCTCACGAAACAAAAGTGAAGTTCAGACTAGGTCTGGGCTACATTCTTAGTGCTTAAAAAAAAAAAAAAAAAAACTATGTGTTCATTAAGTTTTCTTTTTCCCTTTCTCTTTAGCGCTAAAAAATGTAATACAAAGTATTCATTTTACCTTTATTTTTCAAAATAGAATACAAATATTTTGGAAAATCTAATCCACACATTTTAATAATAATTCTAGAGAATTGGCTATGTCAGATCCAATTCACCTTTTAAGGTAATTATTAGAGACATATACTTCTGTCTATTTCATCTTAATTAAAGATATTACAAGGGACTTGTTGGTTTATTAAAATAATTTTAATTATTCATCCCTAAATTAAAACCCCTAGGAATAAAGCCATAATCATTTGGAGAACCCTCCAAAAAGTTCTGATACGAAATTATGAAAAGAAATATTTCAAAACCAGTTTTAAAAGATGAGAAAAATATGTGAGGATAAAACATAACATTATCTACTCACCTCTTTGTAAATGCCATAGAAAATTATCAAAGCATTTTCAAATACTTGGACCTAATAGTCCCCACTCCTGAAAAGGCCAGTAGAAGATTTGGAGGACACAATAGCTAATTTAAACATTTTTAATGGCTAATAAGGATTCTAAATGGTATCATCAAAGAATGATAAACTCTCTAAGTATCATACACATTTGCACCACCGTTAATGGGTTTATGGGCCTGGATTTGTAGGGTTAATGATAGCAAAAAATATGAAATCTTCACTGAAATAACAGATTTACTCAGCCAAATTTGATTGGTCACTGTGGCACTTGTCTCACTGCCTTCTTTTTAGGAAAGGAGATCCAAAGCCAAATCAATGTGTCTAGCTTGTCATCAGAACTTAGAATTCATTCTGGCCAAAATTCTGTCTGCAAAAGTATGACTCAAGTGAATTAAAGTTCAGAGCTTCTTGAATTGAATGGGCTGTGATTGTGCAAATTTAATTTTAGATAATGTACCAGATTTAGACATGTGCTTTCAGGCTTTTATTACCCAGAAGGAGAACAACTATAGTGTTGTGCCATAGAATAGCACTGCCCTGGGAAGGCAGAAACCTGCAAAGTGGCCCCTATCCTGCCATGATTAGCTCCGTCACCTTGGGCAATCCATGTGGCCTTGCTGGGCATCGTGTGAAAAATGAAACGGTTACACTAGATGATCTCCAAGGTCTCTCCAGTTCTCAGTCCCTCAGTCTCTCAGGTGGTATGAACACCAAATTACTTTGGCAAATGGCTTATAAATCCATGGGAGCAATGGGAGGTGAATACCACTTGATTGACAAGTGTCAAAAGCACTCAAGGGTTTTTTTTTCTGCTTTTTCTTTTCTTTACAGGATGGGGTGGGTGATGGCAGTGTATCTTGTTGAATTTACAGAAGAGCTAGGGCAATCCACCACGACAAAGGGCAGATTAGAAGGTTAGAAACTGGGTGGGTGGTAGGCACTAACATTCATGAAATACTCACTGTGGAGCAGTCATGATATTCAGCGTTTTTCAACAAGAAACTGTGTAAACCTCAAACAGCTGTGAGAGATGAGAGTGGTCATCACTAATTTTGTAATGAGAAAAGCAAGCCTCAGAAGCATCAATAACATGTCCAAATCCTGCTAGGACTTCAACCTGGAGTTCTCGGGCTCCAGGGCCTCTGCCAGCAGGATCAGGGAACAAGATAGCCCCACAGAGGTCCTGAGAAAGCCTGAAAAGTCAGGGGTCAGCTCTGGACAAAGAAGAGTGCTATGGTTTGAATGTTCCCTTCAAAACTCATGTTGAAATGTAATTGCCATTGTAACTATATTGAGAGGTGGGACCTTTAAGCAGCTATTAGGTCATGGAGGTTCCCTCATGAATTAATTAATGCCATTATTTCCAGAGTGAGTTAGTTGTCATGAGGCTGGGTTGTTATAAAAGTGAGTTTGGCTTGATTTCCTCTCTCTGCTTCATGCCTGCTTGCTTGCCCTGCTGCCATGTTATCACACAGCAAGAAAGCCCTCACCAGATGCAGATGCAGATGCAGCTGCTTGATCTTGGACTTCCCAGCCTTGAGAACCATGAGTCAAATAAACTTCTACTGTTTATACTTTAGCCAGTCTGTGATATTCTGTTATAGCAGCAGAAAATGAACTAAGGGAGGAAGTGAACACAAATACTTTTTGCAAAGGAGGTGAGAATAAGAATTGGGGTGCCCTGCCTGCCATTAGGAGTGCCTTCATGGGATTTACGCCTGGTTTCTGAAATAACAGTGTCATTATTTTAACCTAGAAAACATTTCTTCACCTTAAACTGCAGGTTTAATTCTACTATAGCTCATAACCTATTATAGGAATTTAACAAATTATATAATTGTGAATGTCAGATGCAACAACACTATTCTGTACTCTAACAAGAAGCTTTGGGTAATTTATTTAAATATTGATATACTTGTGGTATTATTAGAAAGTTCTTTAGTGTTTTAGTACAAAAAATAGACTTTTCCTTTGACCTAGGAATCCATTTATTGTAAAATTATGCCTCACCACAATTAAAAATGAAAAAGATATTCATTTTATATTTATATTTTTCTGTTTATAATTTATAACCTACCTCTTTCTAACAAAAGGGTTAAGGCAAGTTATAAAGCTACTGAGTCTGCAGGTGAGAGTAAAATAATTATAATTGTGAGGAGAGGAGGAATGTGGGAGCTGGGAACTGAGCAAGGCGTTAGAGATATAAGCACTTAATCAATAAGAGGTGACAGCGGCAGCACCAGGGATGAGTCTCATTTGAGGTCAACAGGACAAGAGTCTTTCTGCTCTAGGGAAAGCAACAAGAAATAGTAAAGTGATAAAAAGGCAGAATGAGAACTTACTGTGACATAGAAAAAATAGTCTGCAATGTGTTTAACTGGATAATTTTAGGGAAATTCAAGTCAATTTAACCCAACAAATGCATTTGAGCACCCACTATGGGCACTCTCATGAGAAGATCAAAAGTTGAGTAAGAAAAAATTTTAATACTCAAGGAATTTACACTCTAGTTATGAGTATAAGAGGAAGATAACAGTTAAGAACTGATGTTTATATTCGTGGAAACAAATGATGGAAAGGAATATTGAAGAATAAAATCCAGTTGTCAATAAGCTCATTTTTTAGCAAATAAATTATATGTAATCTATAGCAGTGGTTGGCAACATTTTCCTGTAAAGGACCAGATAGTTCATATTTTAGGATTTGAGGACCAAGAGACAAAGTTAGAAATGTTGGGTAGGCACTTATATATTAAGAAAGAAAACTGACTCACACCTGTAATTCCTAGCACTTTGGGAGGCCGAGGTGGGTGAATCACCTGAGGTCAAGAGTTCA
Organism: Nomascus leucogenys; assembly: GCF_006542625.1. Lineage (NCBI taxonomy): Eukaryota > Metazoa > Chordata > Mammalia > Primates > Hylobatidae > Nomascus > Nomascus leucogenys. The sequence goes on along the minus strand of NC_044384.1, from coordinate 54,396,726 downwards.
AGTCCAGACTGGCCTTTATGGTGAAACCCCATCTCTACTAAAAACACAAAAAATTAGCCGGGTGTGGTAGTGGGCACCTTTAATCCCAGCTACTTGGGAGGCTGAGGCAGGAGAATTGCTTGAGCCCAGGAGGCAGAGGTTGCAGTGAGCCAAGATCGCACCACTGCACTCCAGCCTGGGCAACAAGAGCAAATTCTGTCTCCAAAAAAAAAAAAAAAAAAAGAAAAGAAAACCACTGCCCACCTCATCCCAAAGCAGACACACTCTGCAACCCAGTTGCCACCAACTGAAGAGATTCTAGGGATTAATCTCTGTGTGGGTAGGGATGAATTGCATACAGATCTCTGTGTGCAAGTCTCTCTTCCCCCCAAGAGCCCAGTTGCCTCAACTTAGGCAGCTGGCTCAAAGGGAGGCAACTCACTAAATTACTGACTCCTGAACTGGGATTCTACGGCCCAGTGCTTGGCAGCTAACATCAGAAGAGTCTCTAATGTGTAGATGGCAACCTGCGCAGACCCTGGGTTGGAGCACTGGATGCCAGTGGGAACAGGGGTGAGGGGAATGACCTGGCTAAGTCTCCAGTGCTCAGTGTGCTAGCAGGGCCATACAAAAATACGGTGGTCTGATTTATAAAGTAAGAATCCACCTTTCTCACTTAATACGATCAAATGATTTAAAATCTGTAGTATTGGGAGAACTGGCTAACCATGTGGAAAAGGATAAAAATTAGATACATTTCTCAAAGAATATTTCAGGATAAATTCTAAGTAGATTAGTGATTTAAATGCAAGTAGCCAAATTACAAAGCACTAGAAGGCATGTAGACAGGTATAGATAGATATGGACAGATAGGAAGGCAGGGGGAGAGAGAGAGAGACAAGGATGCCCTCTGCTATTTAATATTCTGTTGGAAGTATTAGCCAATGCAGTTAGGAATGGGAAAGCAAAAACAAAATCATAAGAATTGAAAATAAAAAGGCAAAACTATGTTTAGTTGCAGATAATATTATATATTGTAATACAAATTGAAAAGAATCCATGAAAAACCACTACAAACAATAAGAGGACTTAGTAGTGCTATAACATTGTAACTTTAGCAGGTTATAAAAGTAACATAAAAATCCTATACATACAAACAAAAATTATATAATCAAAGAGAAGACCCACTAACGACAGCAAAAATGAAAATAAAATACCTAGTTGTAAAATCAGCAAGAAATGTCTAAAACCTATATGGAATTATATGACACTTCTGCAAGAGATAAAACCAACATGAACACATGAAAAGACATACAATTTACTTGAATATGAAAACTCAACATTATAAAGTTGTCAGTTCTCCCTAAGTTAATTTATGAACTTAAAAAAATCCCCATAAGAATTTCATCAGGTTTTTGGAGATCTTTTTCTTCTAAACTTAGAAAACTTGCTTATAAAGTCCATTTGGAAGAACAAGCAAGAATAACCAGAAATATCATGAAAAAGAAAAGTAACAAGGAAGGGCCTTGGTATATCAGATATTAAAATAGAAAATAAAGCCTTGGTAATTAAAAATATTTTGATATTAGCATATTAATAGAAAGGGCAATGGGATAGGATAGAATATCTGGAAATAAACTCACTCACGTATAAAATGTATATAGTAAGTAAATGTAGTAAATATATACAGTACACTCTGATAAAGGTAGCATTTCAAATCACAAGGGGAAAAAAGACTATATTTAAGAGGCAATATTGGGGTAACTGAATAGCCTTATGGAAACAGATGAAATTAGATCCATTCCTCACAGTATATGCCAGGATACATTCGAAATGAATTCTAAATGAATTTAAATGCAAATAACCAAGTCACAGAGCACAAGAGGAAAACACAGGTGGGCTCCTCTGCAGCCCGGGAGTGAAGAAAACTTTTCTAAGACTCACAATCTGGAATTAATAAGGCAAAAAATGATATATTTGATTATATAAAATAAAATGTTTGTGCATAGACACATACGCACACAACCTATTTGGGAAAAACAAATGACACTGGTAAAATATTTTGTAGTTAAAGATAAAACGTTAATATTTCTATCAATCTCTCTAATTTACAAAGATCTTCTAAAAACAAAGCACACACACAAAAATGGCAGCCCTAAAGAGGGACAGAGTAATGAAAAAACAGCATACAGAAATAGAAATGCAAGTGGCTTTATTTATTTATTTATTTTTATTGTAAGTTCTGGGATTCACGTGCAGGATGTGCAGGTTTGTTACATAGGTATATGTGTGCCATGATGGTTTGCTGCAGCCACTGACCTGTCCTCTAAGTTCCCTCCCACAAGTGGCACTTAAACTAGGAACATATGTCCAGTTTTACTTATAATAAATTGAACACAAATTAAAACGACACCAAATGCTATTTCCTCCCTATCAGATTAGCAAAAACTCGACAGTTAGACAACCCATTCTTCTGACAAGGCTGGGGGGAAATAGACAGGCTTATACATTGCAGGAAGGAACAAAAAATGGTACAGCCCTTATGGAAGAGAATTTAAAAATGTCTGGTAAAATTATATATGTATTTACTCTTTGACCTAACAATCTTACTATACAAATCTATCATAGAGACACATTGGCAAAAACATTGAGATATATGCACAAAGCTAGTAACTGTAGTGTTATTAGTAAGAGCAAAAACTGGTGCCAGTTGGTGACATAAGCCACACAGAGAAATATCCAGGTGATTTTAAAACATAGTTATCTGACGGTACAACTCTACAGGGCTATATTCTAATGACAAAAGAACTGCCAAGAAAAGAAAAAACTGTATTGGTGGCAGGGCTGGTTTTGTTATTCTGACGCTGTTTGGATTAAGCAAGTCAGTGACTATGTTGATCCATTGAAAATTGTGATTTTCAGGTTAAAACCTTAGAGCTCTAATTTTGAACTGTAGTATTATAATTTTAATATGAATTCATGATGTATTTGCATATACAAATTTTTGTATCTAAGTGTACAGAATGTGCACATATATATTTGTGTTTGTACGTATGTGTGTAAGTTAATTTTTGACACTGGGAGAGGTTATTCTCTCTGCTTGTATATTTTGTATTTTCTATATTTTCTATTATAAAAAGTACATATATATATATATCCTAGTAAAAATGGAATAGAAAAAAACATTCTAGCTCTGTTCACTGAAAGAATAGAAAATATAAAGATGAACCTAGGAGCCAAGAGCATACCTAATACTTAAAATTGCAATTTCTAAAAACCTTTTAACCAACAAAAGCAACCAGAACTCTTTAGAGAAATGGGGGTTCCAAGTCTGGGCAAGAAATGTCCAATATGATGTTGGAGCTATCAGTGACATCCAGGAATATATCAAAAGGACTCAGGAGCCAATTTGAAGAAACTACCAATGGCAAACGATGGGAAAATTTGATTGGCGGTAAGAGGAAAAAGAAAATGTACAGAAACATATCAGGCATGTTTAAACACATGATTTCATAGTGATAATTAGAAAAAACCTCATCGGTCAGCTTTGGAACATACTAGGGAATGAGCTCCTTATTTTGAAAACTGGTAAATAAAAGGAAAGAATCAAGCATGAATCCTGCCTCTCATATATGAATTGTACTTCAATAAAACCCAATAGTAGATGAGCAGAAGTTTCTCTTTATAGGCATTTTCCAGCAACTAAATGAAGAAGGAATAATAGAGTTAAAATAGCATCATTTTGCAACCTTTAATGAATTAGAGTCTAATGGATCTAGGTAGTTGTCATTGGTTGCTGCTAACATCACAAACAGTGTCAACCAGATATTATGCCCCGCTAAACGAAGGTGTGCAACACCGCCTACACAGTAGTGTTGCCAAAATGTCAGACTCGGATCTGATCAAGTCTCAGATGTAATTGCCAGTTTATAGGACATATATTAAATGGCACCAGCAAAATCCAGACTGTGGGTGATATGGTTTGGCTGTACCCCACCCAAATCTCATCTTGAATTGTAGTTCCCATAATCCCCACACGTCAGGGGAGGGACCTGGTGGGAGGTAACTGACTCATGGGGACAGTTGCCCCCATGCTGCTGTTCTCGTGATAGTGAGTGAGTTCACGTGAGATCTGGTGGTTTTATAAGGGGCTTTTCCCCCTTTTGCTCGGCACTTCTCCTTGCTGCTGCCATGTGAAGAAGGCTGTGTTTGCTTCCCCTTCTACCATGCTTGTAAGTTTCCTGAGGCCTCCCAGCCATGATGAACTGTGAGTCAATTAAACCTCTTATTTTGTAAATTACCCAGTCTCAGATATGTCTTTATTAGCAGTGTGAGAATGGTCTAATACAGTGGGGAACTCCATAGGCAAAACCCAATCTCTTCTTCAATAAAACAACAAAAACTTAAGAAGAAAAAAGACAGCAAGGGAGCAAGAACCTGTAGATTAAGAGAGGCAAATCAAACAATGGCAATATGTGGCCCTTATTTGGATCCTAATTCAAATGAACTAAATTTAAAAAAAAAATGTGCAAGATGTGTGGGGAAATACAAACACTGACTGGAAATGAGATAATATTAAAAAATTATTGTTAATTTTTACAAGTGTTACTGTGATTTCATGGGTGTTTTTTAAGATGAGTCCCTTTTTTCAGAGGTACATATTGAAATGTTTTCAGATGAAATGATATGACATCTAGGATTTGCTTCAAAAATGTGGTGGAAAAGGGTAGTGATGAGACATAGATAAATGTGGCAGTTGGGGGAGGAGTACCTGGGACATTCATTATATTATTCTCTCCACTTGGGTATTTTAAAATTTTCTATAGTGAAAAGCTATTTTTAAAAATACATTTTTTCCCTGAGTCTTAATAAAATGATTTCATTTTACATTTAAAAAAATGTGGCCTGTAAACATTTTATTTTTCCTGATAAGATCATCTTTCCAAAATATGTATGGCATGTTCTGCTGAACATCTGTCTTAGTGACATGCTGCTTAGCAGTGCTGAGGACTGGGGCGCACACCACTGTCCTCCCCAGCATTTGGACTCTGCCGTCAGCGTGAAAAAGAGCAGTGAAATAAACAGAAGAGCTTCTGCACGTGGCCTGATCCCCCAGCTCAGCCTCTGCTCACCGCAAGTTCAACAGCATGCGATGGGGTAAATGGCTGAAATCACTGAACTATCCATTAACTCAATAAAGTATAAAAGTCATTCAGACTGGAAGTTTGGTGAAATTGACTGGTCAGTTTTTTAGCTAGTGTACAAAAAAGATATATCCATAGACACTTGGGCACTTAGAAATATTTCCAGATTACTGATACATCATTCTCTGATGCAATTTCTTTTTAAAGCAATATTGTCATTGTCAGTAATTTAAATGACTAGCTTCCAAGGGGGGACAAAGCACTACATCCTAAATGTGTTACATTTACAGAAAGCTGATGACAAAGCATGCCACTTTAGTAGACTTTTACATTTAATGTTGTATCTATTCCCATATTCAAAGTCTCTTATTCATCACAGCTCTTCTTCATGCAAACTTAACAACAAAAACAGCGTATCCCAAGTCTAACTCTAATATTGACATTGAAGAAAAGAGTTAACAAGGAAAGCTTTCTTCCTCATTTGTCATCATTAATATTGCTTTCAAAATTGTTGGACCTAACAGGAACCCCACCAAAGTGAAAAGTGTTCTTATGCCAATGCTGTTATCAGTGTTAGATACATTATTGGCTGTGATTCAGAGGCACACTAAATTAGAAACTTGTGAAGGGAGAAATTTATTAGATAACTAAAAGTACAACTTGCTCTTTTTCGGGCCCCTATTTCAAAGAATGGCAAGGTCTCTTTGTTCTTCAAAGCTCTGTTGGAAAAGACAGCACAGATTACAGGATGAAATGACTAACGCTCCATTTTACTCATAATTTCTCATAAGGGCAAACATACAGTTTTAGAGATTCAGGTGTGCTCATAGACTGTTAAATGTCTGGCACACTCCTGCATTCTCTCTGATCCTACATGGGGCCCATCAGGCCCGGTGTTGGGTCTCTGGTAGTGTGAGGGAACACACATGCGCTCAGGGTGCCCGGAACTGGGTGGGTCTTCATAGCTAGCGCAGCCCTGCCTGCTACTGTCCTTAGAGAAACATCAGCAACGATTCATGCAGTCTTTATTCTGAGTTATCAACAAAACCTAAATTGTGAATCATTGTCAAGTTCACCAGTCAGTCAAACCACCACAGAAACTGTGAAAGCTGAGCAATTACAGCAGAAAGGAGTTCTGTAATCTTTAATATTTTTAAACATTAACTAAGGGGCTTAGGAAATGCCTCAAATTCAAAGCAGTGGAAGCCGATGCCATCTAATCACAGACCCACACAACGGCCAGGCAAAACGCTCCTCAACTCTTCCCCAAATGCTACCAGTTCAGATGAGAGGGACCACCAGGAAGGGGGAACATTTCTGTCTTCATGCCCATTCAATTCTTGGCCTTGTTGCTGAGCCTTCCAACAAGCATATCAATTAGTAGCTCCAATAGTGAGAGTTTTGTTGTGTGTGGGTTTTTCTTTTGGTAATTCAAACACCTGTCCACTAGAAACTGGACTGAGGCCACTGAACAGTTGTCAGATGGTAACTGCGGTGTTTATAGATTCAATTCATAGATCTGCCTCTATGTTGCACAAAGTGCCAAAAAGTTATATAGCCAGACATCTGGCAACTGGAAGGGTATCTGTCTCTTCAGCACTCTGATTGGCCCTCAAAGTTCTATTTGTGCATGCTATGCAGATCCTGGGAAGGCAAGCGTTATTTTAAAATTGTTATCTCCCTCATTGCCATCCACAGAGTTGTAGCCACAACTTCTGGTTCCTTACTCCCTGCCAGTACTACAGTCACACCAAGATATAAAAAGAAAGCTTCTAGAATTTGGCTTTCCATATCAATTTCTGCTAAGCTCCCCCAACTACTTAATCTGGCCAAACACAATCAAACAAGCATTCTAATTCTCCCCAGTGTCTAAGTTATTTTCATAAAGTAATCTGAGTATTTGGAGAAGCATTCAAATTCATTTAAACTTTTGGGGACCAAATAGTACTTTATAGGAAATGTACTATTAAAGAGTCCTGACAGGCCCACAGAAGTTAATGTACTTTGCCACCTTCTGTATTTTTTCTAGGAAGGGGCTTAGACAAAGAAAGGATAGAGTACGTGCACAAGGTACATGTGTTTTCAATGATCAGTGGTAGCCTGGAATATAGCAGAGTGGTGGTACATCCATATGAAAGTGGAACATATGTTAATCACTGATGTAATTGTATAGCTTTGCACAAAAGGCGCCTCTATTTTTTATTTCTGAAATTCATTCATTCAGCAGGCATTTGTAGGCTGTGTCCTTCCTTTGTATATGTGTTTCTGAAAATGTGTACTAAAGTTGTACCTGTGAATATTCAACAATAGATATATTTTATAAAAGAGACCCTGGTTTTTGAAAGTTTAGAGGAAAAAAACCCCTAATTAGATTTCACCTTTCCCGAACTTCTAGAACTTGTTCTACAGTTTTTAATTCCATGTTTTTCCTTCACAGCAGAGGACATAGTCGAAGTAGTTCTATCACTAGAGTCTCCACTCTTCGAAAGCCTAATTATTTCTTTTACATTTCTTTGCAGTTTTTTTGCATCTCTGCTCTTCCTCACTTTACCCCTTCATGAAGCATGTATAGCATACAAAGGCCATTGACCAAACCTGCTAGGGGCATTAAGGGTTAATGGTATTTTTATTACAGATGAAGATAGAAGGATCTGCAGAGAATCCCCTCAGGTAACATGGAAGGGGAGAGGCCTGATGTTTTGGATATTTGCCATTAAAGCTCATTAAAATGACTCCATAGCTATGTCTAATTCTAATGAATAATTAATGCTAAAACGTTAAGGGCTTGAGATTCTTAATAGTGACGATGACAAAAGGCATGGGGACCAGACTCCATGGCTGTCCATTCACTCCTCTTCTTGACCCTCTTTAGCATCTTGTCCTCAACAACGAGGTTTAATCTCACCCTCTCATGTGACAACCCATGATACTCTCTTAAATGTGATTTCAGGTATTTCTAAAATACCTCTGTCAGAAGGAAGGAGCAGTATTCTAGGTTCATTTTTGTAAGTACAATAATTCAGTTTCCGAAGTGACTCCATAAGTAGAAATTCAACTGAAATCTTTTGGTATTGACCAACAGATACTTAAGTGAGTCAACAGGATCAAAATTGAAATAAATTATTGGCCTGTCACTTACATTAATTGGGGAAGAGCCTTGGTTTTTCTATCTCCAAATCAGTAATCTAGCTCCAAAATCAGTAATTATGATAGCAGTGAAGTGTTTTTCTGCATGCTTATAACTCAGAGAGGCATTGGCACACCTGAAACTCAACTTCTGCAACTATACAGTTGGTGGGAATGATGTTGCCTTCTATGCATAGCAGTGTTGCAAAGTTTAGCTCCCACTACAATACAGATATGCATAGGAAATACCGTATTTTGATTTTGTCTGTAACTAACTTACCTTCCTCCTATGCGCCATCTCCTCCCTCCACTCTTCTATTCCACCTAAACTCCTACATACTTCTGGCTAGAGAGAAAGATACTAACAAATGTCCAATCTGGTTTAAGGCTTGATCCAATAATGTAAACTGAAGTAAATGACTTATTGGATGAAAATGCTCAGTCTTTTGGATGTATTCCCTCCCTCTGACTTCTCTCCCAAGATGCTGCTAGATGTATGAGAAAAGGGATGCAGTCTCCCAGGGCAGTGGGGAAAAGTCCAGGTCTTAAAGCAAATCTTGGATGCCTGCCCTGGTCTCTCAAATGATTTTCCTTATCCATTGTGTACCACTTGAGCGCCTGGCATTTGTGTTTAAAATATGCAGCTGGGCTATCTTAAGGTTTGTTGGTCTGGCTTGGCTTTCTCAGAACCTAGTGACTCCCCCTGGCTGACTTGACCCCTAAGTCAGCTAGTATTCAGGATCCTGTGGTGCATGCTGGGACTCTATTGGGCTCCCCGCAGGCTACTGTCCATTCTCCGGCCCTGGATACAGAGTCACCCTGTCACAGTGATTGCTGCCATTTGTAGATCCAGATGCTCAATGATTTCTGGACCCTACTCCATGCCATGTTGGAATCAAGGGTGGCTTAAAATTCTAAATGTTAAGGTCCCACTGCACCTGGGCATCCACATTGATGAAGTTGTGCCCCATTCTCTCCTCCCTCTCCCCTGTCATTCCTCTCCACCACCTCCCCTCCTCTCTCCCTTACTCTTCCCACCATGCCCCAAGCAAGAAAAAAGGTGGGCTGTTACTTTGACTTCTTCTATTTGTATTTTCTTACTAATGTGGAGTAGGCTTACCTGACACCAGGAGATAAGGGAATTTAGAAAATCTGCTCTGGAGACAACAGCCTGACTTACTTTGAATTTCAAAAGCTGAATATTACCTAGATTTTTTACCCTTACACTCCTTCAGTACACGTTATAATCTACCTCCAGGAAGATGGTTGTGCAATTGATTGAGAAAAATCCTGTATTTGGGAAGGAAAAGAAGAAAGCAAGAATATTTAAGAGCCAATTAACCTTCTTCCCACATATTGATATAGGACGACTCACATGCCCCTCAATTAAAAAATGTACAATGTAATATTCATGCTGAGGTGCACTGAAAAATGATCATTATTTTTCTCATCTGTTTTAGAGAGATTTTTGATGACCCATATCTGGAATTTTGTATAAGAAGTAGAAAGTTCATGGGACATTATTAAGAATCAAGGAAATAATACAAGAAAAGAAGACGGGGGCATTTTCCAGTTTTACAGAGATACGGAAACTAGTGTGTTATTTTTGAGCAACACATGCAGGTGGCACGCATACATACCCACTGGCCTGGGAAACTGATAGATATTAGAAAGATAATAGTAGTTACTGACAATTGTTGCATGCTCTTAAGTCCCAGTGACTGCTGAACCAGTAGCTCTGAAGTGGAGTCTGCAAATCTCAGGAATAAGCAAGACAGTCCACTGAGATGTGGGGAGAAAAGACTGAAATTCTACTTAAGTAATTTCTTACATGACATAGAGAAAAATGAGCATTACTGATATTTAGTGTATGGGGTTATGCTAGCATCCTCACTCAATTCCTAGGCTAGATTAGGGGGTCCTGAAGAAGCATAGATATTCCATTTGGGCAGTGGCCCTATCCTTTATTCTCTCATTTTTAGTTTATCCTGACACGTGTAGTTTACATGAACCAATATAAGGCTATATTCATACATATATGTATGACTGTGAAAATGTTTGGTACCACACAGAGGTTCTCAGATTAACTCCTGGAAATGGTTCATACAAGTTTTTAAATGTAATAATGAATTACACGGTTTTTTTTTTTAACAACAACAAAAATTATGTCCCAAATTTGCTGAGTTTTTTTTTTCTGTGATAAAATGTGACTGTCAATAATATGCTACCTAGCGGTTATTTTGGGAGAAAAAAAATCAGCACACTTAATCCATACCTTGCAGATAAATGTGACTGAACAATAAAAGAGAAAATAGGTGTTCGGTAAAATAAATATCTGGTATGGAAAAAACATTTTTTAAAAGAGGATGTTAGAAATGCTTTCATCATTATGATTTTTTTTTTTTGCTGAAAATGTTATTACCTACCAAAATGTTTAAATCTAGAAAGAAGTCCAGAAACAAAATATTGTTACTCATTTATAAAGCTTCCAAATGAAGCAATTCAGAGTACTTTGAACCTGTTCAGTAAAATATGATGATCTGTGATTATTTTCAAAAATAACTGCCTGAAACCAGAGAAGATGGACATTTAGTAATTTAATTTCAACAAAGGTCTTTCCATAAGTGTTGCATAGTTTGAAGATTTTAAGAAGTATAGCCAGAAATTTATGTCTTTCATTTAGCTATTCATGGCTTATGAAGTATATTTTAAGCTGCAGTAGTCACTAAAAGAAAGTAGAAATAGACGTTCAAATGAATTACATCAGCGTTAAAGCAAGATTCTAAAAAAAAAAGAATCGTTTAAATCACATTGTTTTCATAAATATACTAGTTCAATGTAGCAATATAAAATGTTATTTAAATATAGTAATAATTTTCCCCAAGTGCAAAAATATGTTCTTTATTATTAATAAAACAAAATGAAAAATGTTTTAAGTATTTATTCCAATCATTTAAAATTTCTTTTTTTGTGTATGTTTTATAATGTGCATAATGTTTTAGTCCAGTAGTACATGATTTAATTTATAAACACAGAAGTATCTTAAACATATATTGAGATGTGCATGCTCAAATTTTTTTTTAATGATGAGAAGGAACATCAAAGAGGTTGGCCCTGATGTTGTAGCCCTTGGCATGTATTTTCCTAATTAATGATAATAAAACCTATTCCATGATAATAACACCCATTCCATAATAACCCTATGCCATAATAACCAATGGAATGGAGGTTATTATCATTCCCATTTTACAGATTAGGAAAGAGAAACAGAGACCTCATTTGCTCAGGAGCTGGCCCACAGTCACAGAGTTAGTAGATGGTTGATCGGAAATCTGTAAACCCTAGAATCTAAAGTCATAGCCCATGTTTCATCAACTGCCCCACAGTGACCTCTTAGATGACATGCTTAAGACCTGGAGAGATTCAAGGTTAAGTAGTGGGTCCATAACAGTTACCTTGTTTAGGTGCCAAGTTTTACTTAGGTGCTCATTTCTTACACGTTAACTCTCATCATGATTGGTATTTATTGTAGGTTAAGTTTAATAGTAGTTACTGCTAAAACGTTAAGGGCTTGAGATTCTTTATAGTGACGACGACAAAAGGCACGGGGACCAGACTCCATGGCTGTCCGCTCACTCCTCTTCTTGGCCCTCTTTAGCATCTTGTCCTCAACAATGAGGTTTAATCTCACCCTCGTTGAAAGGTGAAAGGTATGTTAATGATCTCTTCTATGGGAAAATCTAGTTTGGAATCAACCAAAGTACTACAGGTCAGCTGCTGGTAATGTGTCATAATTGCAAGCAAAGAACTTAAAAGAAAATAGAGTCACTTCATTACTGTCCAAATAGACCGAGCCCAAAAAAGTGACAGCAGTAGGACATCTACAAATCTTATAGCCATATCCATGGAATTGATTAGGGGGAGCCTCTGATTAGATCTTTGCCCTATCAAAAATATTTCCACAACCTTTTATACAGTCAATTTATGTACGATATATAGGAACTTCTGAAACTTGAGTTACTCTGTGATGGCCAATGATGGCTGCCAGGGGGCCATTATTGTTCATCATGTCAACGAGTGCTCTTTAACAAGAAGATTACTGACAAGATGGAGCATAATGACAATGAGGAAAATGTTAAAATGTTACTATCTGTCATGTCAGCCCACTGTCCATGGCCTGGGTAAGGTCAGCTTATTAAAGAATCCTCATAGGCTAGCAAGCTGAGGCCCCATATCTCAGGGAAATAACCCCGTCATTTTTATTTTATTCATATTTTCAACATACCCAAAGGCTGCGAGCACCCTAACGTGTCAAGTTCCAGGCAGCAGTGAATTTCCTTGGCAGTTATAAGCCTCCAAAACAGGGTCTTATAATGGAAGAACTGACAGACCCTATAGCTGCACTACCAGGAGTCACATGATAAAAGCTAGCTTAATAAACCACAATTTGGCCCAATTACATGGGGCTGCTACTATCTCCGATAAGCCTGATGTTCATCCTGACCTAATCTTTTGTGCACTTTAGATTGTTATGTATTGGCAATTTGTAAATAGGTTCCTTCTACCCTGAATGTAGGCTGTGTGATGAATCCAGACTCCCAGTTTTGACAGCCAGGTCCTTGTGCCTGGGAGAGTCAATCAGTGGGTGTGAGGCAAGACTTGTCAGTGAAGGAGGAAAGGATCAGTGGTGGATTATGAGTGAAATCGAGAGCTTTCTCAACCTTGCCCATGGAAAGTCATAATCAGCAGGCATGAAAAAAGGCAGTCGAATTGTGGCTGATAGGAAGGAATGGCAGTTAGAGCATGTAATCAACAAGTCTGCATCTACAAAGCTGGGAGGTAAGGTATGGTGCCAGGCCCTAGGGGAACAACACGATTATTTCCCTTAAGGAGCCTGTGGTTTACTAGATGAAACTATGAAGAAATAAATACAAGGTTGCTTGGTTTGCTTCCCAGTGGGTCGAGATTGTTGGAAGTGAAGGAGAAATTCTGATTTACCTATACCACTCACCACCATATCCTCTACCCATTCACTCATCCACCCACCCATTCACCTGTCTACCCAGGCACCCATCTGCCCATTTATTTATTTGACATTTACTGAATACCTCTTATGTACTGGGCCCTGTTTGCTTCCCAGCACTCAACACTTGCTCCTTTAAAGCAGTCTCTTCTCCCAGCTTTCCTGTTTCTGTTTGCGGTATCAGCATCCTTCCATTCATGCCTCTATCTCCACCACCTGCACATGCAGCCTTGCTGAATTCTTCACAGTCTTTGTTGCTTCTATTTCCTCCTTCCCATTCCCATAGTCACCAACCCAGTTCAGGGCCTTAGGTGATGGGCAGAGTACCTTGTGCTGTATGTGTTTAGTTAGTGTCTGGCTTCCAGTTGAATTGTCTACCACATTGACCATTAGTGATCTGGCCTCCCTGATTCCTGTCTTTTGTTTTGTTTTGTTTTGAGACAGGGTCTTGTTCTGTCACCCAGGCTGCAGTGCAGTGGCGCAATCATAGCTCTCTGTAACCTCAAACTTCTGAGCTCAAAGATCCTTCTGCCTCCACCTGCTGAGTAGCCCCTTGGCTACTCATGTGCCTCAAGGACCACAGGCACATGCTACCACGCCTGACTAATTTCTATTATTTTATTTTTATTTTTTTGTGGAGTCTTGCTACATTGCCTAGGCAGGTCTCAAACTCCTGGCCTCAAGTGATTTGCTTGCCTCAGCATCCCAAAGAGCTGGGTTTACAGGCGTGAGCCACCATGATTGGCCCTCCTGTCACTCTTTATCACATCACCTTTTTAAATTTTTTTCTACATGACCCCTTTTGATGTTTTAATAATTAGTTCCATGTGTTTAGAAACCTTGTTCACTGCTAACAAATAAACTCAATGCCTAGATGGATTGTAGTCTTTTTTATTCATGTCAGTCAATATTTATTGAATGGATGAATGACTGTTTCCTCAAAATTCAGCCCAGCCTCAGCTCCTCCATGAAACTGTCTATGACCTCCTCTTCCCAATTCTAAATGATTATGTTCATTTCCTCTGTGTTTCAATAGTATCTAGAACATAATTCTATCAAAATGCTTACAAAAGCACATTCTAATAATGATTTCATTGTCAGTCTGCTGCACTTACTCTAACAACACAAGAGCAGGGATATCCCTTCCTGTTTTACCTTGTATCCCCATTGCTAGTACTTCTTATAGACTATCACACATGTTTGTTGAATAATTTGTTAAATGAGTGAGTAAATTAATGGGTTATAGAAATAACCATGACCTGTGATCATATGTATAAAGTTTATCTACCAAGACAGTCAAAAGGATAAAAAATGTCATCACTTAAATGAAAAGATTTTAAAAAAATCAATTTGGCTGCCACAACTCTAAAATCACTTTGAAAGTAGACATGATATTTTAAATAGTAGAGACACAGATGTCTGCATTGACGCCTATTTTGACTCAGGCCAGGGATGGGGTTGAGATCTCAAATGTAATAAATGCTCCAGATCACTGCATACCTCGGACTTTCAACCAGGGTTCTCTATGACCCATTCATAGACCCTCAGGCTCAAGGATCCTCTTGGGATTCACTGGCAGGACCACTTGCACAAAGAAGGAAGGAGGGAGTTGTCATGAACCATCATGAAAATGTATTTCTTTAAGACAATGTACACATGAGTGGCTGTCCACAGCTTGCTACAATCAGGGTTTCAGGCTTTTGTCTCCTACTTAGTTCATGGGATTGAGCATTCATTTGACTAGACCAGACTTAGTAATTGGAGGCATGATCTTCCAAGAAAGGATCTAAGTGTCTGCTTATAACTTCTACTTATTTGAAAACTGCTTTTTTTTTTTTGAAAAATATGCCCCTTCCTCCCTCCCAACCTCTCCTTCTTGTAATCTTCCACTTACTGAGCACTTAATATATTTTAGACTCAGAGCTTGGTCTTGTAGAAAAAAAAAAGAGTGTAAGTGTTTGCCCATAAGAAATGTATGATCTAATTGGAGAGCTAACTAACTACACTTACAATTAGAATTCAAAGAAATGCAGGATATGTGCTGTGTGTGGTCCTAAGAGCCAGAGTGTGGGTCACAGACACTTTGTGAGCACTGAAGAAGGCATATGGTGTGCATTAGAAATATAATGATAAATAAGATATAATCCCTGAACACAGTATTAGTTTCCAGCCTGTTGAGGAAGACTGGCATATAAATGTATCATTATAAAAGTAACAGAATTAAGAAAAATGCTATAGAAGGTCAGATGTGTAGGGATTCAGTGGTGGCTTTGTGAAGTGAAGACTCTGAAGCTGAACCATTGTTGATTTAACTTAACTAGCATGCAGCACTTAACATGTGCCAAACAAAGCTCTAGACACTGTCCATATATTAGCTCATTTAATCTCATAACAATCCTATACGGCAACTACTATTATTACCTTCATATTACCAATAAGAAAACTGAGGCACAGGGGGTGGAGTCAAGATGGCCAAATAGGAACAGCTCCAGTCTACAGCTCCCAGCCTGAGCAACACAGAAGACGGGTGATTTCTGCATTTCTGTTTGAGGTACTGGTTTCATCTCTCTAGGGAGTGCCAAACAGTGGGTGCAGGACAGTTGGTGCAGTGCACCGTGCGCGATCCAAAGCAGGGCAAGGCATTGCCTCACTCGGGAAGCGCAAGGGGTCAGGGAGTTCCCTTTCCTAGTCAAAGAAAGGGGTAACAGGCGGCACCTGGAAAATCGGGCCAGTCCCACCCTAATACTGTGCTTTTCCAATGGGCCTGGAAAACGGCACACCAGGAGATTGTGTCCCGCACCTGGCTCGGAGGGTCCTATGCCTACGGAGTCTCGCTGATTGCTAGCACAGCAGTCTGAGATCAAACTGCAAGGCGGCAGCGAGGCTGGGGGATGGGCGCCCGCCATTGCCCAGGCTTGCTTAGGTAAACAAAGCAGCCAGGAAGCTCGAACTGGGTGAAGCTCACCACAGGTCAAGGAGGCCTGCCTGCCTCTGTAGGCTCCACCTCTGGGGGCAGGGCACAGACAAACAAAGAGTCAGCAGGAATCTCCACAGACTTAAATGTCCCTGTCTGACTGACAGCTTTGAAGAGAGTAGTGGTTCTCCCAGCACGCAGCTGGACATCTGAGAATGGACAGACTGCCTCCTAAAGTGGGTCCCTGACCCCCGAGGAGCCTAACTGGGAGGCACCCCCCAGTAGGGACAGACTGACACCTCACTCGGCCGGGTACTCCTCTGAGACAAAACTTCCAGAGGAACTATCAGACAGCTGAATTTGTGGTCTCACAAAAATCTGCTGTTCTGTAGCCACCGCTGCTGACACCCAGCCAAACAGGGTCTGGAGTGGACCTCTAGTAAACTGCAACAGACTTGCAGCTGAGGGTCCTGTCTGGTAGAAGGAAAACTAACAAACAGAAAGGACATCCACACCAAAAACCCATCTGTACATCACCATCATCAAAGACCAAAAGTAGATAAAACCACAAAGATGGGGAAAAAACAGAGCAGAAAAACTGGAAACTCTAAAAAGCAGAGCACCTCTCCTCCTCCAAAGGAATGCAGTTCCTCACCAGCAACGGAACAAAGCTGGACGGAGGATGACTTTGACGAGTTGAGAGAAGAAGGCTTCAGACGGTCAAACTACTCCGAGCTACGGGAGGAAATTCAAAACAATAGCAAAGAAGTTAAAAACTTTGAAAAAAAATTAGACGAATGGATAACTAGAATAACCAATGGAGAGAAGGGCTTAAAGGAGCTGATGGAGCTGAAAGCCAAGTATCAAGAACTACGCGAAGATTGCAGAAGCCTTGGTAGCCGATGCGATCAACTGGAAGAAAGACTATCAGTGATGGAAGATGAAATGAATGAAATGAAGCGAGAAGGGAAGTTTAGAGAAAAAAGAATAAAAAGAAATGAACAAAGCCTCCAAGAAATTTGGGACTATGTGAAAAGACCAAACCTACGTCTGATTGGTGTACCTGAAAATGACGGGGAGAATGGAACCAAGTTGGAAAACACTCTGCAAGATATTATCCAGGAGAACTTCCCCAATCTAGCAAGGCAGGCCAACATTCAGATTCAGGAAATACAGAGAACGCCACAAAGATACTCCTCAAGAAAAGCAACTCCAAGACACATAATTGTCAGATTCACCAAAGTTGAAATGAAGGAAAAAATGTTAACGGCAGCCAGAGAGAAAGGTCGGGTTACCCACAAAGGGAAGCCCATCAGACTAACAGCTGATCTCTTGGCAGAAACTCTACAAGCCAGAAGAGAGTGGGGGCCGATATTCAACATTCTTAAAGAAAAGAATTTTCAACCCAGAATTTCCTATCCCGCCAAACTAAGCTTCATAAGTGAAGGAGAAATAAAATACTTTACAGACAAGCAAACGCTGAGTGATTTTGTCACCACCAGGCCTGCCCTAAAAGAGCTCCTGAAGGAAGCACTAAACATGGAAAGGAACAACTGGTACCAGCCCCGGCAAAAACATGCCAAATTGTAAAGACCATCGAGGCTAGGAAGGAACTGCATCAACTAACGAGCAAAATAAACAACTAACATCATAATGACAGGATCAGATTCACACATAACAATATTAACTTTAAATGTAAATGGGCTAAATGCTCCAATTAAAAGACACAGACTGGCACACTGGATAAGGAGTCAGGAACCATCAGTGTGCTGTATTCAGGAAACCCATCTTACGTGCAGAGACACACATAGACTCAAAATAAAGGGATGGAGGAAGATCTATCAAGCAAATGGAAAACAAGAAAAGGCAGGGGTTGCAATCCTAGTCTCTGATAAAATAGACTTTAGACCAACAAAGATCAAAAGAGACAAAGAAGGCCATTACATAATGGTAAAGGGATCAATTCAACAAGAAGAGCTAACTATCCTAAATATATATGCACCCAACACAGGAGCACCCAGATTCATAAAGCAAGTCCTGAGTGACCAACAAAGGGACTTAAACTCCCACACAATGATAATGGGAGATTTTAACACCCCACTGTCAACATTAGACAGATCAACCAGACAGAAAGTTAACAAGGATATCCAGGAATTGAACTCAGCTCTGCACAAAGTGCACCTAATAGACATCTACAGAACTCTCCACCCCAAATCAACAGAATATACATTTTTTTCAGCACCACACCACATCTACTCCAAAATTAACCACATAGTTGGAAGTAAAGCTCTCCTCAGAAATTATAACAAACTGTCTCTCAGACCACAGTGCAATCAACTAGAACTCAGGATTAAGAAACTCACTCAAAACCGCTCAACTATATGGAAACTGAACAACCTGCTCCTGAATGACTATTGGGTACATAATGAAATGAAGGCAGAAATAAAGATGTTCTTTGAAACCAACGAGAACAAAGACACAACATACCAGAATCTCTGGGACACATTCAAAGCAGTGTGTAGAAGGAAATTTATAGCACTAAATGCCCACAAGAGAAAGCAGGAAAGATCCAAAATTGACACCCTAACATCACAGTTAAAAGAACTAGAAAAGCAAGAGCAAAAACATTCAAAAGCTAGCAGAAGGCTAGAAATAACTAAAATCAGAACAGAACTGAAGGAAATAGAGACACAAAAAACCCTTCAAAAAATTAATGAATCCAGGAGCTGGTTTTTGGAAAAGATCAACAAAATTGATAGACTGCTAGCAAGACTAATAAAGAAGAAAAGAGAGAAGAATCAAATAGATGCAATAAAAAATGAAAAAGGGGATATCACCACCAATCCCACAGAAATACAATCTACCATCAGAGATTACTACAAACACCTCTACACAAATAAACTAGAAAATCTAGAAGAAATGGATAAATTCCTTGACAAATACACCCTCCCAACACTAAACCAGGAAGAAGTTGAATCTCTGAATAGGCCAATAATAGGCTCTGAAATTGTGGCAATAATCAATAGCTTACCAACCAAAAAGAGTCCAGGACCTGATGGATTCACAGCCGAATTCTACCAGAGGTACAAGGAGGAACTGGTACGATTCCTTCTGAAACTATTCCAATCGATAGAAGAAGAGGGAATCCTCCCTAACACATTTTATGAAGCCAGCATCGACCTGATACCAAAGCCTGGCAGAGACATAACCAAAGAAGAGAATTTCAGACCAATATCCTTGATGAACATTGATGCAAAAATCCTCAATAAAATACTGGCAAACCGAATCCAGCAGCACATCAAAAAGCTTATACACCATGACCAAGTGGGCTTCATCCCTGGGATGCAAGGCTGGTTCAACATATGCAAATCAATAAATGTAATCCAGCATATAAACAGAAGCAAAGACAAAAACCACATGATTATCTCAATAGATGCAGAAAAGGCCTTTGACAAAATTCAACAACCCTTCATGGTAAAAACTCTCAATAAATTAGGTATTGATGGGACGTATCTCAAAATAATAAGAGCTATCTATGACAAACCCACAGCCAATATCATACTGAATGGGAAAAAACTGGAAGTATTCCCTTTGAAAACTGGCACAAGACAGGGATGCCCTCTCTCGCCACTCCTATTCAACATAGTGCTGGAAGTTCTGGCCAGGGCAATCAGGCAGGAGAAGGAAATAAAGGGTATTCAATTAGGAAAAGAGGAAGTCAAACTGTCCCTGTTTGCAGATGACATGATTGTATATCTAGAAAACCCCATCGTCTCTGCCCAAAATCTCCTTAAGCTGATTAGCAACTTCAGCAAAGTCTCAGGATACAAAATCAATGTACAAAAATCACAAGCATTCTTGTACACCAATCACAGACAAACAGAGAGCCAAATCATGAGTGAACTCCCATTCACAATTGCTTCAAAGAGAATCAAATACCTAGGAATCCAACTTACAAGGGATGTGAAGGACCTCTTCAAGGAGAACTACAAACCACTGCTCAATGAAATAAAAGAGGATACAAACAAATGGAAGAACATTCCATGCTCATGGGTTGGAAGAATCAATATCATGAAAATGGCCATACTGCCCAAGGTAATTTATAGATTCAATGCCATCCCCATCAAGCTACCAATGACTTTCTTCACAAAATTGGAAAAAACTACTTTAAAGTTCATATGGAACCAAAAAAGAGCCCGCATCACCAAGTCAATCCTAGGCCAAAAGAACAAAGCTGGAGGCATCACGCTACCTGACTTCAAACTATACTACAAGGCTACAGTAACCAAAACAGCATGGTACTGGTACCACAACAGAGACATAGATCAATGGAACAGAACAGAGCCATCAGAAATGATGCTGAATATCTACAACTATCTGATCTTTGACAAACCTGACAAAAACAAGCAATGGGGAAAGGATTCCCTATTTAATAAATGGTGCTGGGAAAACTGGCTAGCCATATGTAGAAAGCTGAAACTGGATCCCTTCCTTACACCTTATACAAAAATTAATTCAAGATGGATTAAAGACTTAAATGTTAGAACTAAAACCATTAAAATCCTACAAGAAAACCTAGGCAATACCATTCAAGACATAGGCCTGGGCAAGGACTTCATGTCTAAAACACCAAAAGCAATGGCAACGAAAGCCAAAATTGACAAATGGGATCTAATTAAACTAAAGAGCTTCTGCACAGCAAAAGAAACTACCATCAGAGTGAACAGGCAACCTACAGAATGGGAGAAAATTTTTGCAACCTACTCATCTGACAAAGGGCTAATATCCAGAATCTACAATGAACTCAAACAAATTTACAAGAAAAAAACAAACAACCCCATCAAAAAGTGGGCGAAGGACATGAACAGATACTTCTCAAAAGAAGACATTTATGCAGCCAAAAAACACATGAAAAAATGCTCATCATCACTGGCCATCAGAGAAATGCAAATCAAAACCACAGTGAGATGCCATCTCACACCAGTTAGAATGGTGATCATTAGAAAGTCAGGAAACAACAGGTCCTGGAGAGGATGTGGAGAAATAGGAACACTTTTACACTGTTGGTGGGACTGTAAACTAGTTCAACTATTGTGGAAGTCAGTGTGGCGATTCCTCAGGGATCTAGAACTAGAAATACCATTTGACCCAGCCATCCCATTACTGGGTATATACCCAAAGGACTATAAATCATGCTGCTACAAAGACACATGCACACGTATGTTTATTGCGGCACTATTCACAATAGCAAAGAGTTGGAACCAACCCAAATGTCCAACAACGATAGACTGGATTAAGAAAATGTCGCACATATACACCATGGAATACTATGCAGCCATAAAAAAGGATGAGTTCATGTCCTTTGTAGGGACATGGATGAAACTGGAAAACATCATTCTGAGTAAACTATCGCAAGGACAAAAAACCAAACACCGCATGTTCTTACTCATAGGTGGGAATTGAACAATGAGAACTCATGGACACAGGAAGGGAAACATCACACTCCGGGGACTGTTGTGGGGTGGGGGGAGGGGGGAGGGACAGCATTAGGAGATATACCTAATGCTAAATGACGAGTTAATGGGTGCAGCAAAACAACATGGCAGATGGATACATATGTAACAAACCTGCACATTGTGCACATGTACCATAAAACCTAAAGTATAATAATAATAATTAAAAAAAAAGAAAACTGAGGCACAGAGAGGTTAAGTAACTTGTCCAAGACTACACAACTTGTAAAAGTTGGAGTTCAGATTTACACTCAGGCAGTCTGGTTCCAGAGTGTAGTGGCTAGGCTGCATGGCTACTGGCATTCACAAAACACCACAGATAGAATTGGAAGGCAAACCATAATCTGGCAAAATATTTTCAGCATGCATAATAGAGTTGGTTCCATGACATTTTTTTTCAGATTACTTTGCAAAAGTTAAATACGCCAAAAGAAAAATGACAAAAGAACACTAAAAGGCAATTCACAAAAGAAGAGAATGATTACCAAATATATGGAAATGTTTAACTTCACTAATAAGAAACGCAAAATAAAACAAAATCTTAATTTCACCCACAAAATTGGAAGATATTTCATTTAGTTATTACTATGGCCTTTCTGAGAACAATTTGGCAATTTGCATCAAATCCTTAAAGAGTTGCATATCTTTTGATTCAGCAAAAACATCTTTAAGAATCTATACAAAGGAAATTAAAATTCATGTTCAAACAATTTCATCAGTAAGGATATTCATCACAGTATTATTTGTAACTACGTAAAATTGGAAGTAGTATAAATATCCAACAATAGAGAACCAAATAAAGAACCAATTAAATAAGTCACGGCACTGCCACAAAATAAACATCTATGTACCCAATGCCGCGTAATAGTGAAGGATGATATTAAATGACACAGGAAATTATTCATAATTATGATTAAGTAAAAACGATTGTTATAAAATAGTAGGGCATATTTCCATTTTTATAAAAACCATATGTAAGTATAGAAAAAAATGTCAGTACTGCTTATCTCTGGGTGGCAATATAATGGGAGATTGTTTATGTTTTTCATTTTGCTTATCTGAATCTTCTGTTTTCTTTAAACTTAAAATATTTTGCCTTTATAATAACGGAAAATGAGTAAGCTTTCTTCTTGAGGTAACTTATTTATGTGAAAAAGGAGTAGGGCAGACATCTAGGCAGAAGATATAACATGAACGGTATGGCTTGGGTGTGCGTTCTGGGGAACAAGTGCATGTCTTGAGAACAGGTGAGAGAGAGAGCAATTGCTTTATGTGCCATGCTAAGGAGCACAGGCTTGGTTCTGAAGATGAGCCACTGAGGGGTGTGGAGCAGGAAGGCAGAGTGAGATGGCCAAAGGTCCATTCCAGAACCATCGCGTTGCAGGCAAGTGGCCTGGGAAAGCCTGGCAGAGAACCCTGGGGTAAGTCTTTGCCATGGTGAAGAAAGAGATGGTGAATGTCTGATGCAGATCAACAGTAATAGGGGATGGCCTGGTACGGTGACTCAGGCCTGTAATCCCAGCACTTTGGGAGGCTGAGGTGGGTGGATTGCTTGAGGCCAGGAGTCCAAGACCAGCTTGGGCAATATGGTGAAACCCTATCTCTACTAAAAATAAAAAAATTAGCTAGGCTTGGTGGTGCATGCCTATAATCCCAGCTACTGGGAGGCTGAGGCACCAGAATTGCTTGAACCTGGGAGGCTGAGATCCATGCCACTGCATTCCAGCCTGGGCAACAGAGCGAGACTCCATCTCAAAACAAACAAACAAACAAAATGAAACAGTAATAGGGGAGTGGAGGTGATGCATTTAGAGAAACAAAACATTTAGCAGGCAATATAGAAGGTGAACCTTAGGAGGTGAACTCATCAAGACTCGGCAAATGATTACTGGGTGGCAGAAGATAAGCCTTGATTAACACTTAGATTTCTGACTACAGTTTCAAGTGGATGGTGGTATCTTCGCTAAGACTTGTAACACAGAAGAAGGAATCAGATTGCTTGGGAAAGATCGTATGTTCTGTTCCAGACAGATTGAACTTGAGGTTCCTCTGACACTCAAGATGATAAATTTGGCAGTTCAGAAGACACATTTCCAATATTGGTGACCATGTAAGGTTTAATCTGAGAGGTTAAGAAAGGGAGATAAGAAAGAAAATAAAAGATGAATAGAACTTCTACAAGGCTCCATGTTATATACAAATGAAGACAGAGGCAAGAGACCTCCAAAAAAGTCCAGACTGGCTGAAACAGTTTGTGAGGGGAGAGCAGTTGAAGATAATTCTGGAAAATTTAGAGCTAGACTACAAAATTCTGGTTTTTTTGTTTTGTTTTGTTTTGTTTTTCTGAGACGGTGTCTCCTGCTGTCACCCAGGCTGGAGTGCAGTGACACGATCTCAGCTCACTACAACCTCTGCCTCCTGGGTTCAAGCGATTCTCCTGCCTCAGCCTCCCAAGTAGCTGGGAATACAGGCGCGCACCGCCACGCCCAAGTAATTTTTGCATTTTTAGTAGAGATGGGGTTTCACCATGTTGGCCAGGATGGTCTCAATCTCTTGACCTTGTGGTCTGCCTGCCTTGGCCTCCCAAAGTGCTGGGATTACAGGCATGAGCCACTGCGCCTGGACACAAAATTCTTTTAATCTTTTCTGTTTGTTTGTTTGTTTGCTTAGTGCTATAGGAAATAAAGCTCTTTTGAGGCATTTTGGACCACAGACATCACACAATGGAAGTAGTGCTAACAATATTGCCAATGGTGTGCAACAAAATAAAAATATTTACAGCTACTATTTAAAAAACACTATTTAGACGTTTTAAACACTGAGAATCAAGCAACAGTCTCATTTATTACTCACAACAATTTTGTGAGGGAGGCATTATCACTCTCATTTTATAGATGAGGAAAGTGAGCCTCTCTGTGGCTCATTTTCCTCAGGGTCACACAGCCTGTAGGTGGCAGAGGCTTTCAAACTTAGGTCAGTTAGAGACCAGTAGGTTGTACAGGAAATGAGCAAAGCCAGGGAAAGCAGGAGGAAGCTGAGATGTGACTAGAAGGAATTAAGGGACCTAATAAGGCCTCTTTGAGACACAAAATTTGAACTGAGATCTGATTGATAATGAGAAGCCATGATAATAATGTGAAGATGGGGAAGAAGAACCCAGGACCTGGAAACAGCTTTTCCAAATACCAGAAAGATAAGGCTGTGTGTGGCCGAGGACTAGAAAGAAGACCAGTGCATGGAAACAGAGAGGGCAAGGGGTGATTAGGGTGTGAAATGAGGTCTCACAGGAAGACAGGATGTGCAGGCCGGATAATAGATTTGTGTTTACTCAGAGTGCATGGGGGAATCCACTAGAAGGTCTCAGATTGTGTGACATAATTGTGTGACATGATCTCATCAAGAATTAGCTACATAAACAGGGGAGCAGGGTGAGAGTCAAGGAGGAAATTCTATGAATAGCAGGAGTTTATGGGATGGCACGATATTGAAAACAATTCTGTATAGGTAGAAGAAAAGTTTCCTGTAGAAAAGGGGTCCCCAACCCCTGGGTCATGGACAGGTACCAGTCCGTGGCCTGTTAGGAACTGGGCCGCACAGCAGGAGGTGAGCGGTAGGTGAGCCAGCACGGCCACCTGAGCTCTGCCTCCTGTCAGATCAGCAGCAGCATTAGATTCTCATAGGAGCACAAACTCTATTGTGAACCACGCATGCGAGGGACCTAGGTTTCAAGCTCCTTGTGAGAATCTAATGCCTGATGATCTGAGGTGGAACAGTTTCATCCTAAAACTATATCATCCCCCATTCCCCCACCACACACCATCCCCACACCCTGCTCCATGGAAAAATTGTCTTCCACAAAATTGGTCCCTGGTGCCAAAAATGTTGGGGACCGCTGCTGTAGAAGATGATGAGGCTGGCAGTCAGACACTTGGAAGATCTTGTCTAAGAATTTTGAACTTTGTTTGACAGAGAAAACCGAAAAATTTTCAGCAGAGCAGTGACATAATTAGATTTGCATTTTAGAGACCTCCCCACAGCAGCTCTGTGGATAATAGAGGAGCTGACATGGGAGTGGGAGGTCAGGGGAGTTGGATAATGCTAGGAGACCAGTAGGCTGTACAGGAAATGAGGCAAGCCAGGGAAGGCAGGAGGAAGTTGACAGGGGGAATATTTGAGAGGGATTAAGATGAGACCGGGCGCGGTGGCTCATGCCTGTAATCCCAGCACTTTGGGAGGCCGAGGCGGGTTGATCACTTGAGGTCAGGAGTTTGAGACCAGCATGGCCAATGTGGTGAAATCCCATCTTTACTAACAATACAAAAAATAGTCGGGGGTGATGGTGCACGCCTGTAATCCTAGCTAGTCAAGAGGCTGAGGCAGGAGAATCGCTGGAACCTGGAAGGCGGAGGCTGCAGTGAGCTGAGATCGTAACACCGCACTCCAGCCCGGGTGACCTTCAAGATATCAGCAGTGTATATAAAGAAGCATTCAGGGAAAGTTCTGTTTTTTTTTTTTTTTTTTTTTTTTTGGCATAACTCAGTGGATGATGTTGATTAGAATATAGAAAGCAGGTTTTCAAGAAAAAAATGGTGAGTCCACTTTGGACACAGTGACTGATACATTTGGGGGTCATCCAAGTGGAGGTGTTCTGGAGATAAGGTGGAAATAAGGGTCGGTTTAGCAGATTTCTGTATCAGAGATGAAGATGTGGGAGTTATTAATCTGTAGGTGATAACCTGAAGCCTTGGGTGTGGAGATAGTCACCAGGGGCAAGTGTCATAAGAATAGACCCAGGCAACTGAGGAATATATCCTTGGGAACGTGCTGACATTTTGGGGCTGAACAGAGGAAAAATGGACTGTGAAGTAGATTAAGAGGGACTGACAGAAGGTCATAGAAAAAATAGAGTGGTTAATTGCTCTAGGATACATGGGTTTAGTCTTCTACAGTTGTAGGGCAAACTGCCTGATCATTGTGTCCAACAATGACATCATCAGTGCCCCAGATCTTGGTTTCTAAATAATATTTCAGCCTTGGCTGATTCCAAAGCTGGGGCAGAGAAAGTACAAAGTGAACCTGGGATGTCTTATTGTGCCAGAAAGCAAAAAAGTATTCAAAGATTAATGGGATCACATCAAAAGGACACAGGAAGCCACAAGAACTGGCTTGAAGGGATCTTTGTTGTCTGACTTGGAGACAGCTGAGCAACAAAAATCATAATAATAAGTAAATAAAACAGGGATAGTCCTTGATCCATGATGATATGAGAAAGGGAGAGAGTGACAGAGCGACAGAGCTCACACAAAAGAAGGGGGCAGACATTCTTTACTATAAAATATAAGAGAAAGATAGAATTAAGAAATCTGGAGAGGCCAAGGCAGGTGGATCACCTGAGGTAAGGAGTTCAAGACCAGCCCGATCAATATGGTGAAACTCCGTCTCTACTAAAAATACAAAAAAAAAATTAGCCATGCGTGATGGCAGGCGCCTGCCTGTAGTTCCAGCTACTTGGGAGGCTAAGACAGGAGAATTGCTTGAACCCGGGAGGCGGAGATTGCAGTGAGCCAAGATCGCATCACTGCACTCCAGCCAGGGCGACAGAGCAAGACTCCATCTCAAAAATATAAAAAAAAAAAAAAAAGAAAGAAAATCACCATTTTGTAATGCAATAAGTGATTTTAAGCAAATATTGCCAATGGATGCTAAAACTATTGGGTTGTTAGGAAATAGATTATTCACACCTACACATAGTATCACCACAGATTATCTATTAGTTACAAAAGTAAAAATGTATTTTTATAATGGACAGATCTTGTGGATAGTAAGTATCAAATTTAGCATAACAAGTAAAGGTAAAATGATCAGTATGTTCCTCCTTATATGATGCAGTGAGAAGCATATAGTATTACCTATGTCATATTTTTGCCATATGTATAACCTGGGTCTAACCCAGGTTATGAGAAAACAAATCTACAACACAACTTGCCTGAACTCTTTGAAAGTTTCAGTGTCTTCAAAGATTAAAAAAAGAAAGAAAGAAAAAGAGTATGGGGAAGGTGAGTGTTTGAGATTAAAAGAAACTGGAGACATGACAACCAAATGCAAAACATGAAACTTTGTTGGATCCCAGATTTTTGAAGATGATAAAAGATCACTTTGGAATAACTGGAGAAATTTGCATGTGGACTGCATATAGACAATTTAAATCAATCTTAGGGACTTCCTCATTCTGGCCCAGCATGTAAGGGGCTTGGAAATTGCAGCCCCATTCAAGCAACAAGTAAAAAGCTGAACAAACTGAAAAATAAACAACTCTTCTCAGATTCATCAGACAAGTGAGGTTATAGGGCAAATCACTGCCCCTATAATTGAAAAGACAGACAAGAAACTCACAGACAGAGAAGCACAACTTACCACAACAGAAACCCAGGAGCAAAAACCTCCATGGGAACCAGTGCTGGACAGGAAAACCTAAACTATGATTGACAAGTTGCTGGAGGCTCAGTCTGGAGAAGCCTGAGAGCCAAAAACTCCAGAGGGATCTGGTCATAGAGACATCCCCACACTTTTGTGAGTTTTACACCCAGGAGCTTCAGCAGGTTCTCACAGTGAATATTAGGGAAAACTCCCCTGGTACTTCCAGAACCATTTTGAAATATACCAGAACATTCTATTCTTCTTAATAAGGTCTTTCCTCAGGAGAAACTATTTAGCCAGAATCTAGCCTGCCAAGATTTTATCAGAGACTAACTGACCTGGAAAAAGGGTAAGTTGACCCTAACTAACCTTCCACATGGGAAAAAGGGAGTGTCTAACTCTAGCCCACTCTAGTCACCCTGACCAACTAAGGAGGCATGGGGCCAGGGAGTGTGAGAAGCATATGTGAAGTTCGCAGTACAGCAATACCAGCTCACTACGAACCCGAGACCTATTCATAGGGCTGTGAACTCTTCCCCTTCCTCCACACCTCAACACCACACTATTACGGGCCTATTTACAGCAGTTCCTTTTACCCGTGACATCATGTCTGGCTGTTACAAAAAAATACAAGGCACACTAAAAGACAAAAACACAGTTTGAAGAGACAGAGAAAGCATCAGAACCAGGTTCAGATATGACAGGGATGTTGGAACTATCCAATTTGGAATTTAAAACAACTATAATTAATGTGCTAAGGGCTCTTATGGATAACATAGACAGCATGCAAGAACAGACGGGAAATATAAGCAGGGAGATGGAAATATGAAGAAAGAATCAAATAGAAATGCTAGAAACCCAAAACACCAAAAGAAATGAAGGATGCTTAGTAGAGTGAACACAGCCAAGGAAAGAATTGCTTGAGACCATCGCAGTAGAAACTTACAAAACCGAAAAGCAAAGAGAAAAAAAGGCTGAAAAAACCCACCCAAGAATAGAATATCTAAGAACTGTGGAACAACTATAAAAGGTGTGACATTTGTGTAATGGGAATACTAGAAGGAAAAGAAGGAGAGAAAGGAACAGGGAAAATATTTGAAAGAATAATGCCTAAGAATTCACCCCAATTCATGTCATACACCAAACCACAGGTGTAGGAAGCTTAGAGGACACCAAACAAGATAAATACCAAAAACAAAACAAAACAAAACAAAACCTAGGCATATCACATACAAATTTCAGAAAATCAATGGGAATGAAAGAAATCTCAAAAGAAGCCAGAGGAAAAAACACCTTATCTGCAGAGATGCAAAGATAAAAATTATATCCAGCATCATGCAACAAGAAGAGAGCAGAGTGAAATAGTTAAAAGTATTGTGAAGGAAAAAAAATACCCAAGAACCTAAAATCAATCTTACCTTTTCTGAACGTGATAATGTTATAGTAGTTAGGAGAATATTTGGTTCTTCCGAGGCAGATGCTGAAATAGGGGGTAATCATAACATCTGCAACTTTGCTTTCAAATATATAGAGGAGTGTTTTCAATTGGGGAATTTAAAAAATATGTCTCTTAGGGTTATAATAACTAAAATAAAAAATTACTGAAGTGATAAAAACCAAAATAAAACATTGAGTTGTTAAAATCTCATTTTCTGATCTGAGGACCATAGGAGACCATTTCCATCCCTCCAAAATCTGAAGAGCCTATCCCAAGAAGGAAATTGTTTACTGATGAAGATAATGTAGACTCTAATGCTAGGTAGATTTAATAGAATCACAGAAATGGTTTAGGTCCAGCAATCCCACTTCTGTGTATTTACCCTAACGAAATGAAAACCTGTATTCACACAAAAGTGTACATACAAATGTTTATGGCTCTATTTACAGTCATCCAAGATGATATATCTTGAAAGTTTTCCAGTGGGTGAATGGATAAATGAATTGTTTACATTCATACAATGAAATTCATATCCAACAATAAAAATGAACAATTAATACATGCAACAGGATGGATGAATTGCAAAAGCATTATACAAAGTTAAAGACGCTAGATTCAAAAGGTAACATGCTATCTGATTCTATTTATTATGACATTCTTGAAAAGACAAGACTACATGACAGAACAGATCAACAGTTGCCAGCAGTCAGCTACAAAGGGATAGCACAAGGGAGAAATTTGGGGCGATGGACTGTTCTGTACCCTGATTCTGATTGTGGTGGTGATTCCGTGAATCCATGCATGTGTTAAAATTCTTAGAACAGTACACCAAAAAAGTGGCCAAAATTACTGTCCTTTAATATAGTAAAAAGGAAAAGAAATAAAAACTCTGGGACACAAACTCTAAAATTTTAATAACACATTCAAAGACAAAAATATTAACCCATTCTAATAAATAGAGTATATTTAAATGATATTAAAATAAAATATTATTATAATCCGTAAAAATTCACCATGCTATACACTTCTGATTTGCTTACCTTTTTTTTTTTTTTGAGATGAAGTTTCGCTCTTGTTGCCCAGGCTGGAGTGTAATGGTATGATATCAGCTCACTACAACCTCCGCCTCCCAAGTTCAAGCAATTCTCCTGCCTCAGCCTTCCAAGTAGCTGGGATTACAGGCGTGTGCCAAGCACAGCTAATTTTGTATTCTTAGTAGAGACGGGCTTTCACCATGTTGGTCAGGCTGGTCTTGAACTCCTGACCTCAAGTGATCCACCCGCCTCGGCCTCCCAAAGTGCTAGGATTACAGGCATAACCACCGTGCCTGGCCTTGCTTGCTTTTTTGAATGTGTTATATTTCAATACAAAGTTTACAAATATAAACAAATTTGATTTATGTGTGCCAGTGGATGTGCTATTTTACAGGTGAAAACAATGCCTTAACTTATTGAATAACATGTTATAAATATCCTTGGCAGGTCTGAAGAAGTTGGGGCACGATTTTTTTTTTTTTTTTTTTTTTTTTTTTTGAGACGGGGTCTCGCTCTTTCGCCCAGCAGGGAGTGCAGTGGCGCAATCTCGGCTCACTGCAAGCTCCGCCTCCCGGGTTCACACCATTCTCCTGCCTCAGCCCCCCGAGTAGCTGGGACTACAGGCACCTGCCACAGCGCCCGACTAATTTTTTGTATTTTTAGTAGAGACGGGGTTTCACTGTGTTAGCCAGGATGGTCTCGATCTCCTGACCTCGTGATCCGCCCGCCTCAGCCTCCCAAAGTGCTGGGATTACAGGCGTGACCCACCGCGCCCGACCATGGGGCACGATTTCAAGTGACTATAATGCTCTTTTTGTTACTCCAAACTTTCTTTTACTTCAGGGCATAGGGGCATAATCACCAGCTTCCTAAGTTTATGGTGTGAAGATATAGATGATTCAAATAATACTCTGGTTTCAGCTGTTTATCATTTAAAATATCACATGACATTTATGTCTCTGCTGACATAGCAACCACCACTTCTCCTCGCCCTTTGAAAAATTACATTATTGTGCACAGTAAAAATTGAACTGGAAGTGTTGGTCTGCCCAAGTAATGGTGCAATGCCTGATGGCCTGCAGATTCTAGAATTGAATAATAATGCAATGAGACTTGCATTTATATCATGTTTTATATTTTTATGGGGTGGACAGAAGGAAAAGGAAATTAATTGATCATATATTGAATGGCGGGCATTGCACTGGGTATTTTATATTTGCTCTTTTATTCAATAATCACAATTACCAATTTAGGTCAGGATATTGTCCCATTTTTACAAATGTGGAAAATGGCTGTAGTGATTCTTTCAAGGTCTCTAAGCAAATAAGTGGTTTAACTGGGAGTCAGCCTCATCTCAGGACCTAATACTAATAGTTACCATCCTAGCCCCACCACTGTTGTCATAAGGCCTTCCAGACGGCAGGGTGGACTCTGCTCTTAAGAAAGTTACACAAGAGGGTGAGTTGCTGTTTATGGGTGGACAACTTTTTTTTTTTTTTTTTTTTTTTTTTTTTTTGCTGCACGGTTTGGGCCACAGAGCTTCTGAGGCGTGTGCATATCCCAGGAATGTGAGATGTTTGGCTGCCAGGAAGTGATTACCTCAGTGATTGGCAGAGACCATTAGTCTAAATACCATAATACCTCAGCCTTAGGAACAGTGAGTTCCATAAAAATCTTATTGCTTGAAATATTCAGCCTAAATTCTACAAAGTGATGGAAATTTGTCCTCAAGTGACAGCCTCCTTACCACAGGACGTATGGACTCATATACTTGGATTTCTTCCATGGACAATTTCCAGCTGTCCTACCTTTTGATGATTTATTTCAGATACCTTCCAGGCTTTACCTAGGAACTCCACCATGAAAAGACAGCAGGAATTCTAGGGAGTTGTCATGGCAACCCCTAGATATCATCTTCAGAATGCCCCATGGCTGTTGGGTCCAGATTTATCACAATTATATTTCTATATGGAAGAGGAGCTCCTGCATAAGCAACCAGACCCCAGTAAATGGATCTAATTTGTAATTATATAGATCACTCTACCACTCCCAGTAGCAAGACCTTAAGGAACTGCCCTTGCATGTTGTCTTATTGGTGGCCGCTTGTCATATTTACAAGGGCCTGTATTTCAAATGCCACTGGGGGAAGAAATCTATCCAATCTTTGCCTTTTGTCAAAGAAAAACTTACAGTCAAGTTTTAGGAAGGCATTTGATGAGAAATTGGGATTAGCTGCGTTTTTCTCCCTAAAGTAAGGAGAGGAAGCTGAGTACTTATTTCAGAGACTCTCATTTTTATTTCTCTTTGTCTCATGCTCCTTGCTTGAAACAATGGCAGCACAAAGCCCAGTTACACAGTATCTGCTTCCAAGCGGGATGGCGCCGGGGCTGTCCAGCATCTTGTGCAGTGGGTGTTTGTCTAGCATTGTCATTGCAATTTTTATTGCATCTCATGATGTGCACAGATGTGCTTGGTAAGCATCCCAAGAGATAAAGAGACTCTGCTCAATATCCCTGTTCCCAAATGACACTACCTTATAGAATCACTTTCTAGGCTACCTCCTTTGGGATCATGTAACCATTTAAAGTCTCTGGATTTTGGTGTTTTAACAAGGTTTTAATTACTAAGGTAAGTGTATGCACCTGCTAAGGCATTCCTAATTATTTGATAATGGTGCAATCTTTCTCAATACAGCCAGTTTTGTGGTGTAAGCTACACTAATGAAGCACACTGAGAGAACGCAGTCCCCCAATGTTGGGGAAGCTTATTTAAATTAAATAAATTTGCAAAGGACTGAATTTTTACTACTGGCCTCAACAATTATGCATTGGTATTTCATGCTGGAAGCCAGTATGCATAGTGTCAGAATAAGGCACACTTCCTATTACTTTCGCTCTTCAAAGTGTTTTTAAGTGAGATCGTGTCACTTTTAAAATTGTATCTTTTTCAGATTGCTTCACATATGCCAACTTGTCCCACCCTGTCTAAAAGCCAAAAAACTAAAAACTAGGTTTCTTGTTGTCACTTGGCAAAAACTGATAAAAACACTGTTTGACTATGCTGAAAGTTTTTTTTTCTTTTCCACCTGATTCTTACCATTGCCACATGTGGTCTGTAGTGGTTTGGTAATAAGATCTTTGCTATAACACCTGCAAATTAGCACCTTGCATTGCAGCCTCCCTGAAAACTTGCTGATGGTTTGCAATTGTAGTAAGTCAGAGTTGACACTATATCCAAGTGTTTCAAACTTTGTTGTTTTGCACTAAAAAAAGAAGGTTCCAACAGGCAGATTTCCAAGTCACTGTGAGGAGCTAGTTAGCAAAACACTACATCTCACTTCTCAAGCACGCACATGCGTTTTAATACATAAAGTTACTTTGGGAAGAAAGACATGCTGGTCTAAACTGGTTCTGTCTATTCTCTGTTCCTAGCCATTTGCTTTTTCGTTCAAATATTTTAGTGAATCAGGCCGGTTCACCAATTTGCAGAAGACTATCATGAACGCAATTTTCCAAGTAGAGATAAAAGAAAGTGCTTAATTATTTAATTTTCCCAAATGTGTGTGTAAACCAAATTGATTTTTTAAATTTTCCAATAAAATAAGAGCATTACTTTAAATACACCAATGACCTGCCATTGAGGTTTTAAACTATTTACAAATGACAGCCAAGACAAATGAGCAATGGGTAAGAACACACAGAAATTAAAAACCCCTGCAAATAAGGGTTGAGGGATTAACAGAGTGTTCAGGGGTGGTGAGGACCCAATGTCAAAGTCTGCTTAAGGACAGCTTTCAAGCGTGCCAGGGGTCAGATGCCTCCCACGCCGCCATAGCTAACACACAGGTCTAGATGACGCTGCCCCTGTTTTTATTACACCATCAAACGGGGCTGGAGAATGCAGCAACTGGGGACCAGTAAGAGCAAAGCAGAGGCACGGTGGGAGGGGCACTGGGAGCAGAGAGCACAAGTTGCAGCGCCAGGCAAATCAAAAGGCAGAGGGGGCCTCCCAGCTGATTGCTCAGTGTCCTAGAGATTTCTGTTATTAATGTGGCTTGGGGCATGTACTGCTGATAATTACTGCTAGCTGGAATAATTAATAAGAATAATTGCTTGGCATGGAAAGGGAAAGGGAAGCTCTGGGAGAAGGAAGAAACAGGCTAGAGGAGCAAGAGACTCCCCAAGCGCATTTATATAGACAGGAAGTTCAGCAGCAAGCATCCTGAGAATCGAAGAGTTGTCTGGATGCCAAGGGCAAAAGTTAAGAGATATCGAGTGACTCCGAATTCGATAGTCTCATCTTGGAATGTAGTGGAGAAGAAGCCTGCCATGGCTTCGGTAAGGGGGGACTCCCTTTGGAAATAATAGGTGAAGGTTGTGAAAAAAAGATACAGTGTGAAGGGAGTTAAGAAATGGCCTTAAATGAGCAGATAAGTCTGTGTATCTGGTGTAAACCCAATCATTACAGGAGGAGAGCAGCAAGAAAGGAAGACAAGTAAAGAATGATGCCCCAGTGAGAGTTTGGGAGAGTTTATCCCAGCTTGAAGGAAGAAAAGTGTCCATTAGAAGTTAAGCATGGGTGTTGACAGTGTGTAAAATAACCACAATTCTGATGTAATGGGGTAAATTTTCTCAACACTATGTAGAGTTGCCAACATAGTTCTTGCTATTGTAGCTTTCTATATATTACACTTAAATATTCCCCCAAAGGCAGGACAAACATATGCTTAGCAAAACTTAAAGAGGCGAAGAGACTGGATGTGAAAACTTAAGTGTAAGCAGCAGATGGAATCTGGCGGCCAGAATTCTGATAATGACATGCAGAAGGAGCAGGGCCAAACCAAGCGCTGGGTGTTCACCATGACCCTCTGCAGGAGACAGGGCACCATGTGTAATGTTGTGTTCTGAGATAAAAGGGACCCCTATAAAGGCAGAGTGACTACCTACGATTCCTTTGTCCTATAGGAATCATACCAGAAGGGCAATTAAATCTGAAAAAGATGAATTTACCAAATTATCCCTATCCAATATTTGATGTTAAGCATTGCATTTCAAAGGATAATGCCCTTAACCCTCTTTCCATCTGTGTAACATAAATGGATTATAATTGTAAGACAAAGGAAGAAATGCTACTAACTCAGCCAATGGCAAGTATTTGGTGGTCAGGGGGCGGGGGCTTTCCAATGTCCTACTGCTGCTCAGAGTGGGAGTGATTCTCCTCCTCCGACTCCAAGCTCCTATCAGCTTGGAGCACTAGCCCCTGCTGAATAAGGAGCTTGTATGCCCTGAGGACAGCTGTTGCTCATCTTGAGTTGAGTCACATTGTGTCTGTACAGCATTTAGGGAAATCCAAAGAGCAGAACACTAAATGATTGATGCCTTTTTAAAGGATGTCACAAGAGAACCAAGTATAAATCAGGCTCCCGGTTTTAGGAGCCTGATTTAGGAATTAGGAGCCTGGTTTTAGATCGTGCCACCATGGGAGGGAATAGCTGAAAGGTCCTAGGGGGAAGCTTAGGACTGATCACTATGTTTTTAGGAAGCTTTGCACATGCTAACTGACCATGATATTTCTTGGCAGATGAGAAGCTGAACTAGACCTTAAAGTTGGTAACTACCCTTAGATGACCTTTCACCCTTAGTCTTGCCACAAGTTCTCCAGCCAATGACATTGAGGAGGGGGAGATGGGATTGGTTGTATTTATCAGCAGCTGTCACAGAATTAGCAGAACCCAGAGGAAACCCTGAGCATGCCTCAGAACCCGAGGAGACCCTGCAGGTTAAACATGCACTTGGTGCTTGTTTTTTTCACGGCTTCCAAAAATGATGGTTGAAGAAGTGTAAGTGCTGGCACAAACCACTGAGCTGGAGCAGGTGGATCTGTGAGAGCTGGGAAGTGGGGCAGTGGTATAAAGGGAGGGGGGAAGAAATCCTGGTTTGGAGAAGCCCTAATTTAATCCTTAAGAAAAAAAGGAAGAATACACTCAGTGCCCTTGCTATCCTGTCCAGTTGTGAAGCATCCAGAACACCCAGCTCAATATTCTACTTTATGCTGAAGAAACAAGAGGAACTCTGTTGGCTAGACAGCTTAGGGGCTTTGAAGTCAGATGCGTGGGCGTGCATCCTAGTCCATGAAGGATTCACCACAGAGTGACCTTAGACAAGCTACTTGCCTCCCTATGATATGGATAATCATACCTGGTAAGATTGGTGTCAGAATTAAAATAATGTAATATGCCTAGCTCATTGCATGGCACATAAATACTCAATTTCTGATAGCTTCCACTTTTTTCATCCTTCCAAGACATTCCTGAACCTGCTTCCCAACTCTTCCTACTACCCTCTTCCTTGCCCTTTCATAAGTGATTAGATAACATACTTAATTATGAGAGAGTTGAAGAGGATCCCTGGCTATCTTGGTTTACGAAATTTGAGCATCAAATAATTTCTTTTTCTTTGTTCCGGTATCAGCAATTTCTATTCTTGTTCTAACAGGGTGGTGCCTGGTCCATTCAACAAATATTTATTGAGTGCCTCCCAGCGGTCAGGAAGTGTGCCTTCTTCCAGCATGACTGACACCTTCATCTTCTCCAGATACCAAGATCAAAGCTGTTCCTGGGAGCAAGAAATTGAGGCAAATCCCCTGACCCCACACTTCTGAAGGGAGGCCTCCATAGTGCCACAGAAGGACACTGACCTGCAGAAACAGTGGCAGGAAGAGAAGATGATCATCAGCTGGTTCGAAAAATGATCTTATCCCTCAACACTAACAGTTCTGCTGTGCTTACTACATGCCTGGCTTTGGCTTAAGTGCTTTCTGTGCATTAACTCATTTAACCCTCGTAACAAGTCTATGAGATAGAGATAATTGTCACTTCACTTTAGAAATGATGAAACTGAAAGGTAGCGAGGCTAGGGACCATGTCTAGGTCACAAAGCTAGTTTGTGGTCAAGTTGTCTGGGTCTTCCCTCTTGGCCTCTACAAGCCGCACCCACCATCCACTGCCGCACACTTGGTACCCATCTACAAAGCGAGGCGGGTGAACTGCATCACCCCCATCTGTATCCCAGCTTCTCTTCAGTGACTTCTCTTCCTTGGTAAGGTTCCTCTTAGTGTTTGTTTTCATTTAATTTAGACCCTACTAAAACGTTAGCTTGGGATCAGAGGATGCTATAAATACACCATTTACAGTATCCTGGAGCTGGAATAATGTGTTACCTTTCTCTAGGTTTTGGTCTAGGTAGATATCTCCTCTT
This sequence comes from Nomascus leucogenys, assembly GCF_006542625.1. Taxonomy (NCBI): domain Eukaryota; kingdom Metazoa; phylum Chordata; class Mammalia; order Primates; family Hylobatidae; genus Nomascus; species Nomascus leucogenys. Next base: position 54,358,882 of record NC_044384.1, on the reverse strand, counting down.
ATTTCTCAGAAAAAAAGGCCCAAGATGGCTGTATTAAATTTCTGAATTATCAAGAGACCAGATTCAGCCAAAAGAAAAACCTCCGTTAATTTTCAAAGACAGTCTTTTGTTTAGCAGATTTTGAGACTCAGATGGTCTCAACCAATGCTCTGGCAGTACCCAGTCCTTTGGGACCATCAGAGGAGGGGAATGTGAGTTTCCTGGATGCCTTAGGACATACTTCCCCCATGAATGGGGTTGCAGGGCAATCCGAAGTCTCAAGGGAACCAGTTCCCAAATATAAATTTTAACTTGTTTACCTTTAACTTGGAGCCTCTTATAATAATTCTCTTGGGATTCTGCCATTGGCACTCAATCTATCCTCATCTTCTACAGTTAGGGGCATGTCTCTTCCCAGCTATGCTAAAGGCTGCTTTACTTCCCAAATGCTTCAAAACAGAGCTAAATTGTCCCTGTCCCAGGGGAGCAAACAAAACCCTGGCAGGGAAAGGCTGCTTTCAAATCTCCTCTACCCATGTTCCATAGGGACAAAGCCACATCAGAGGGGACCAGCACTTCAGCCTTCTTGTCTCCCCACTCAGCTGACTGGCTCAGACCGAATAGACTTTGCTCTATTTTCCCAGCTGTAGGTCCTTTCCTTCTTCATTTCTGTTTGCTGACTGTGAGATCCCTCTCCCTTTGCAAGATGAAGGTTCAACTTTGCAGAAGCAGAAAGAGAATGGTTATGTTTAGAATGTAGGCTCATGAGGCAAAGATAAAATCTGCTTTACTTACCATATTATTTCCAGGACCTAGCAAAGTAGATGTGCAATGAATAAGTGGTATCAGAAGACAGAATAATATTCTTAAAAAGTGGGGAAATAAACATTTCTGTATACCCAATTAGAGAGATAGTGAATGGCTTAGTTACCTAAAAATATCTTCTCCTATTGCCTTATCTTGTCTTTTTTGGGGCAAAGTTAGTAGGTCTCCATCAGTACTTATGGAAATTTTTCTTAGAGGCCAGGAAAACTAGCAGCCATCCACTCCAGGGATAAACACAGGACAATGTGGTGAAAAATAGTCTGAATGTGAAGTCAGAGCATTCTGCTCATAGCTCCATATCCATGCACCAAGGATAAATCCCTTCGCCCCCCCGGGATCTCAGTTCCCTTGTTTTTAAAATGGAAAGTTTGGCGGGGTGCGGTCACTTATGCCTGTAATCCCAGCACTTTAGGAGGCTGAGGTGGGTGAATCAGTTGAGCCAAGGAGTTCAAGACCACCCTAGGTAACATAGCAATACCTCATCTCTACAAAAATTACAAAAATTATCCAAGTATGGTGGTGCATGCCTGTAGTCCTAGCTACGCTGTAGGCTGAGGTGGGAGGATGGCTTGAGCCTAGGGAGGTCGAGGCTGTAGTGAGCCATGATTGTGCCACTGCACTCCAGCCTGGTCAACAGAGTGAGACTTTGTCTCAAACAAAAACAAAAACTACAAAACAAAACAAAAATTAGAGGGTTTGGGCCAGATGACCTGTGGCCCAGTATATCAGATAGGATATGCCCATGCCAGACACATCAACTAGAAGTGACTTCAACAAATAATGAGAAGTCCAGAGGCAGGATGGTTTCAGGGCTGGTTGGTTCAACCACAGCTTCAAGGACTAAGGTTCTCTCCTTCTTCTACTTTGCCCTTTTCTGCACAGTATGCTTTCTTCCTAGGTTGGTTTCCCTTCTGGGCCCAAAATGATGGCCACAGGTATTATAGGCAGGCAGCAACATTCAGATGAAAGAATAGAAACTTCTCTGTCTTATATCCTTTCTCAAGAAAACCCAACAGATCTCCCTCAGGTCTAATTGGAGAGAATTCCATCACCGTCACTTGGTTTAGATCCACAAGGACTTAGATCCTTTGAGATACACCCCCTTGGGATGGGGAGGTCTCAGCCTTCTGTGAAGGCCAGGCTAGCTCCAAGGAGGTCTGGTAAGAAGGAAAGTAGAGAACTGTGGTTGGCTGGGAGGCCAATGGTATCTGCTACAAATACGTAATTCAGAGAAAATAAGAAAAATGGTAAGAAAGTTTAACAGAAGAAAAAAAGGCCAGGAGACAATGGAAAGGCCTCTGTATGAGAAGTCTTTGAAAGACAGGACTGTCACATGCCACAAATGTTTATTTAAAGCAGGCCTAGGGAACCTGCACTGCCTGCCCCTGTGTTTAACTTTCCAGCCACTGGAGCAGCAGGCTCCTTTGGGTCTCCAACTGAAGAGGGCTTATACCAATTTGTTAGGATAAGGAAGGACTTGCTCTAACAGTCCAAAGGACTCCACAGGGATCCCAAGCAGGGATTACATCAGCTGTGCTGCCTTCTTCTACACTAGAGCAGGGGAGACAGTCCCATACCCCCTTGGTAGACCAGACCTGTACCCTGAGAATCTCAGTGTTACCTTCCATGTTCTTTTCTCCCCTTCTGGGCATTTGCAGGTGCCATTCCATCTGCCTGGAACTCCTTTCCTCCTACTGGCTTATGCTTTTCAATCTTTGTCAGCCTAAGTTTCTCTTTCTTTGGGAAGCTGTCTCAGGCCTTAAAGATTCTGGGTCACTCTGGTCTCATTTACTCCACTGAATACTAACTGCACTTTATTATAATTGCCTGTTCCCTTGTCTGTCCTCCTCACTAGGTAACATACTTTTTTTTTTTTAAATTTTACTTTAAGTTCTGGAATGCATGTGCAGAACATGCAGATTTGTTACATAGGTATACACCTGCCATGGTGGTTTGCTGAACCTATCAGCCCATCATCTAGGTTTTAAGCCCCTCATGCATTAGGTATTTGTCCTAATGCTCTCCCTCCCCTTGCCCCCCAACTCCCGGACAGGCCCCAGTGTGTGATGTTCCCCTCCTTGTGTCCACGTGTTCTCATTGTTCAACTCCCACTTATGAGTGAGAACATGCGGTGTTTGGTTTTCTGTTCCTGTGTTAGTTTGCTGAGAATGATGGTTTCCAGCTCAACATACTTCTCAAGAGTAAAAACTGTGTAGTGCCCATGACTATTCCTAGCACACATCTTGCATTCAATGAGAGCTCAAAAGGTGTTTGTTAAAATAAGAAATAAATATTAATAGTAGAAAGAGATGTAGAAATAAGTTAGAATTGATGGTCGAAGCTTTGAAACCACCAGTAACTTTGAACTTATTAGTGAAAACATTAAATAGTTTAGTTCTTCTCCCTCTAGGAAACTGTAGCCTGAGATGGCAGCTTTCAATGTCTAAACTGGAATCTAAAGCATAAGAACGTGGTCTCCTATAGGTATTGGTGTGTGTGTGTGTATGTGTGTGGTAGACAGGACTGTATTGCTTTAATTTTGCTCAAATCATATCGAATGCAATCCTAGCTATCTTCCTTTCTTAAATCTAAAATAAATCTACCCTGATGATATAAGCACTTTTCTAGGGTGAGGGGTAGAGTAGGGAACAAAAAAGACATACTTCCTGCACTGATACTTTAAATAGGCAACTGCATGGAGCAGGGGGTGGGAAGAACACAGAAAAGAGGAGGGGATTCCCACTCTGCAGAAGGGATCCATAGGCTCTTCTCCAGCCTTTCTCCCCACTGCTCACACTTCTCTCAAGAGCGGAACAAACTGAGCAGCCGGGAGAAGGAACTGAGCATGCGCAGTGAGGCCTCTTCACTCCCTCTCCTTCCCCTCTCTGGCCATGTCTCATTGAGGACTCACATTCTTCTCTCCCTGCCCCTCAAGTCCCAAGGATTCCAAGTGTGATGTTTCTGGGATACGTTGGAACATGGGAGTGTGTAAAAACCAGAGAGAACAAACTTATTTTGGGGAATCAAAGAAAAATTTCTTGAGGAAGCAACACTTATGCTGAGACTAGAAAACGAAAAATGAAAAGGAGAAAATAAGGTGAAAAACAAGGGTTTTGTGGGAGCCAGTGTGGTTGGGAAGAGAGTCGTGAGCTTGGAGAACACGTAGTTGTGAAGGGTGGAGGTAGAAGAAGAAAGCCTAGCTGAAATTACAGTTTTCTTCCTGGCCTCTAACCTGGTGTTAGAGAGGGTCATATCTTAGTTTGGAATAAAACTCATTCATTCGTTCATTCATTCATTCATTCATTCTTCATTTAACCTATAGCCACTCTCCTACGTGAAGGGAATATAATTCTGAGTTAGATATGGGCTGTAACCCCAGGCAGCTATCATCTACTAGCAATGCAGATGTGTTAATAATTTTGTTTATTAAACCATACTGGTGTTCTGCTAGAGGACAAGGACACAAGAGTTATGGGTGGTGTAGAGAGGGATGTCGCAAGAGGCAGAGAAGAGGTAACACTGGAGCTGAAAAATGAGTGTGTTTTTACCAAGTCAAAAAGAAATCTTACTGTCCATCTTTGGTGTCCCCCTTTCTGGACCTTTCTGCCTTACAGAGCTGATGATTACTTGATGTAGTATTCTTCTACCATAAACAATCTTCCATATTCTAGCCAGAGTGATGTCACTATGAGACTATGCCTGGTGTAAACAGGATAAAATTCCAAGGCAAATCAGAAATGAAACTAGATCTCTGTAAGAATGAATTAGCCTCAACATAATAAAATAGTTACAACTTTGTGGGAGATATGTAAAATGGTTTACATCACTGAATGGTCCCAGATGGTAAACATAAGGAAAGATTGTGTCTTAAAATGCATGTACAGTGGATGTAGTTACAAATGTACTGTACATACATAGTGCAGAAAAAACTTTTAAGAGCCTAGTATTTTCTAGGCTCCTGGACAATGCATGTTTATGATAATGTGCACCACAAATATACCCACGATTTTCAATGTATTAATCATACAGAGTGTCCAAAATGAGTGAGATGGCAAAGAAAATACGGTCATTGGAAAAGAAGAGATGTATTACTAAATGTGCTAGAAAAGTAAAGAACACTAGACTCAACACAATGTGTAAGACAACACAAATGATGGAATGCTTGGAAGAAGGTAATAAATGTAACTTCTAGGAGAGAGACGAGTGGAAGGCTTCTCAATTGCCCTGAATGAATGGCCTGGCTGGAGTCGCTCAGGGAGGAGGTGAGTGCACAGGCTGCTGTGGGAAATAAAACAAGGACACCAGGGAGACTGATTTGCTCTCATCTTGTCACTCCCCTGTGAACTTTGGGTCATAGATGGTTAAGTGTGGGAAGGGAAAGGCAGGAAGTATTCTAATGAGAATTCAATTAATTCAAGGAATCACAGAAACCAGGTGTAAACTCTGCCGGATATTAAAAGATCCCTGAGAGGAGACTTAGCGTTTTGTAACACGTCAGATCAATTTTCGAGGAGCTGGCAAATTGGCAGCTGCCTATTTATAGCCCAGTCCTTCCCTAACAGGTCCAAATAATCCACACCCTTCGACTCTGAGCAAGTGTGACTTGAGACCCCTAACAAGGCCGATGCTGTGAGGGACCCACTCTGCTCCACCTGGGTACCCATGGGGGTCTTCAGGATGCAATGGCCATCCCAGGATGCTGGAGAAAGCCCTGCCACCCTCTGAAGCACTTCCAGCCGGTTGCAGGACTGGGCATGAGGGCATGGTTTCCTGTAGGTGTTGGACTGGCCATGATAAAATGACGCATGACAGTCTGATGCTGGGGCTAAAAGCAGCGGGAGCTTAATACCGCGGGGGCAAAGGATGAAAACACAGCTGAAGAACAATGTCTTGCTGAAGAGAAGTGTTGAGTGGGGCCCCCGCAGGGGCCACTCCGAGGGCCTTTAAGGACTTTATGTCCGCATGATTAGCCAAGATGAAGGGACCAGCTGCAAACTTTAATTTCCTGATGACACAAAGGAACCATGAACAATATATAGATAGGATTTGAATTTGTAATAAGCAGTGGCCTAATCCACAGCAAAGGATAGTCAGTGTAGACAAAAAAAAAAAAAAAAAAAAAAAAACCTCCTGAAATTTCTTAGGGTCCCCATTCAGACATACTCTTTACTGAGAGTTTTACTTCAAGCAATTTATCTTGGAGGAACTACCAGAGTTGGCTGTGGGAAAGAAGCAATGCACTTTTGCTCTAGGACCCTGAATTCCTGACAAATCCCTCTGTTCTCCTAGCAAGAAGGCAAACCAGAGTTTGTATAATAATGTTGCGTGCACCTGGCTGGAAGAATACTCTGGATAAAGGAATGACCACATTAGTCCACTGAGAATATTTTGCCAGACACTAACCTCTTTTATTGTACTCTTAATCTCAAGCTAGAGAGGGGAATTTTTAAAAATAATGCTTTCTTCATTCTTAGCAGATGAAAACGTAACATTTGAGCTTCTTTCTTTCTTTCTTTTTTTCAAGTGCTGTTGGAATCAAATTAGCTGCTGGAAAAGAAAGGCTCAACCTTCATTTTTTGTTCTTACCCTTTCAGCTCTAATCATCTTGAAGTGTTAAGGTGCATAATAAAAAAAAAAAAATGTTTAGGTCAACAGGAAGTGGCTCGTGATGAGGACTGGCTTTAATAGCACAGGGAAAGCCGAGGACAAAAGGGGCCAGATGTTTTGACAGGGCACTGAGGAGCAAAGAATCTGGGAAAGGGAAAGAAACCTTTCAACAATTCTCAGAACAGGGGGCTTTTTGTCTCCAGCTCTTGGAGAGGTCCCGTGGCATGAGCTTCCCCGTAAGAAGCAAAATATGAGAACTTCAAACACGCATCAGCATTGTGAACACAACATGTTAATCTTATTAATTATGAAAACCCCCACTGAGTGAGCATTTACATGTGCTAGCAAATTTACCTGCATTATCTCATTTAGTCTTTGCAAAACAAGCCTGCACAGTTGGCTTTATCATTCCCATTTTACTGGTGAGTCGGTTTAGGCTAAGGAAATGTATACTTTACTTGTCCATAGACATGCTCACTGTTAAATGTTATAGCTAAAATTAGAGCCCAGGACTTTCTGACTCCAAGACATACTGCAGCTTCCTTATGATGACAAAAATTACAAGAAAGACACTTGGAACTCCATGATGCTTGTTGCATATTACTGGGATCTGACTCTCTCAGACATCACTTCCATTGCTAAAAGCAAAAACTTGTAGCCCTCTTGGAGGTATTTACTCGGTGCCTCCTACTTACAACTAGCTCCCCCTTTCCTCCAAATAATAATAATAAGCCGAAAGATTTATACAATCTGAAGAGAAACCAGAGTATTAATAGTAATAATAGGTTACAAAAATATTTCCATGTAACCATTTTCAATATGGATGGCTTTACAATGTTGACAGAATCTCTTAGTGTGGCTGCAGAAAAGGGAAGCAATAGGCACAAAAGGGAAGAAATAGGGCTGGTTTTTCTTTATTTCTTCTTCAAACAGAAAAGGAATGGGGACATTTGTGTTTGTTGGATAGTAAGAAAGTCCTTTGTGTGATACGTGTGTTCTTGTGACTCAGTCTTTGGAAGTTATGGTCAAGTTCTAGTGCTCAGAAATTTGATCCTCGCATTCCTCTCTTTGGCATTGAAAGGTACCTCAAGGCCGAAGCTGGCTGAACAGAGGCTTGTCAGCTGCCAGGGCCTGCCTCTGATGGCCTTCTGGGCACAGCTGTCGGGGAGATTGGGCTGTGTCCCAAGGGGAATGTGTCATCACCCAAATGCCTGGGCAGTGACGGGGGATGGGTGAGGTTTAGATCTAAGAGGAGTGCTCTCCTTTCACTAAATATTCTTCAGTCTCTGTCCAGGAGCTCTGCCCGTTCTGACCTTCTCTGTACCTCTTTGTCCTCAAAACTCTATGTCAGAGCAGGTTGCTGGGTTATCCTATGAGGACAGTTTTGCTCTGCGTAGGCAACCAGCTTCAGAGTGTTTCTGATCCCTAATATTCCTCAGAACGATGCTGGGAAATGTCTCTGAGAGTCCAAGTTTGCCATAGCCTGGGCTGCTGGAGCCCCACGCCTTCCCTCCATCCTTCCTGTCTAGGACAATTGAGCTAATTAATGTGACCAGGGAACATTTGAGTTGCTAATAGGAGCCAAGAAAGTGTTGGGGTGTCCAAGACAAACGGCACTTGGCTCATGTTGCTCAACAGCTTAAGTTTCAGTTTTGAAAATTAGTTCAGTTTTACTTAAATCATCTTCTGTGCCAGGCAGCCAATTTTGAGAACTGATGCATGACAAAGCCTCCATATCTGCAGTGAATAGTCTCTCCGTTTTATTTGACCCTTAGGAACTGGGGGAGAAGGTGGTCTGCGCACAGCCTGTCCAAGGCATCCTAGAAGAAGGAGAGAGAGGGGGAACTCTGTGTGTGCGGTTTTGCCCAGTTAAGAAGGAAAAAAGTAATCAAGTTTAAACTGTATTTCAATTTCCTCCTCTGAAGAATGTGTTATTAAGTGAATTAACATGTTCTTTTATCTGAAGATCTGTGGTAACTCATATCTTCTGAGATGGGTCTGACACGCTTAGTTTCAACAAAAGTAGATGACCTGGCTTTATTGTGAAATAGCAAAGGAATTTTATAAGACATTAGGAGAATAACTTATACCTATTTATGTGTTTTTCTAGTCATTGTAGTCACACTGTTCATCATGTGCAAAGACTGTGAAGTCAGACACACCAAGGCTTGACCCCCACGCTGCCCTTGGCTGACTGTTTCACTCAAGAATGTTCCTTAATCCCTCTGAGACACAGTTTCTGAACTTGCCAAATGAAGATAATAATAGTACCTACCTCTGGCTGGGCGCAGTGGCTCACACCTGTAATCCCAGCACTTTGGGAGGCCGAGGCAGGTGGATCACGAGGTCAGGAGATTGAGACCATCCTGGCTAACACAGTGAAACCCCGTCTCTACTAAAAATACAAAAAATTAGCCAGGCGTGGTGGTGGGCGCCTGTAGTTCCAGCTACTTGGGAGGCTGAGGCAGGAGAATAGCGTGAACCTGGGTGGCAGAGCTTGCAGTGAGCTGAGATTGCGCCACTGCACTCCAGCCGGGGCGACAGAGCAAAACCCCATCTCAAAAAAAAATAAAAATAAAAATAATAATAATAATAATAATAGTACCGACCTCTCTGAATTGTTGCGAGCAGCCAATGAAATACAATTGTATTAAGTATGTGGCCCAGGGGTTATTTTGCAGTAAGTGTTCAGTAAACAAGTCCTAGTTCAGATAATATCTACCTCAGATAAATGTAAAATTAAATTACATCTAACATATGTGGAGAGACTTTCTCACAGTAGGTACCATAAACACTGGTACCTTTGCTGTCCCTGATATCATAATGGCTAAGTTTGTTGAAATATTAGACGTAAAACTGCACTTACATTTACTTTCTCTACCTCAGGTATTTTACTTGAATTCTCTTGTGAATTTTAGTATTCTGTCTACCTACCACTGTCAAACCAATGGGTCTCCGGAAGGTACTGAATTCTGATTCACACACCACAAACAAGCAAATTCAACCACCAACAAATTCTGCACCAAGCCACCACATTGAAGACCACAGGTGGGGATCATGCTGGGCCACCAAGCCATCTGGTCAACCTCATACATGTCCGTCTGGTTCAGGTCTGTAAACCAGGACTCCTTGGCCTGCCCCTCAGGCTTCAGAAATCTCTTCTAGCAAAAAGTATATCTGCAGGCCTGGCTATGTGATTTATAATAGTCTTTATGTATTCCAAGTCATGGGGATAGGAAGAAGGCACTAAATGCCAAGGTTTTAAAGACAGTGCCTCACAGAAATGACCATAAATAGCAGCTCAGGAGGCCACTTACATGAAGTTAGACCCGTTTAGGACTAGGGGCTATTACAGGATGAGCTTATCATAACTTGATTCAAGTGCAATAAGCGAGGAGTGGAGAAGATGACCAGTCAGTGTTAGAAAGCCAAGTGTGGATCAGATAACCACATTAAAAAGATTAAAATGTCCAGCCTGCTATAAATGCCTGCTAAAATCCTAAAAAGGAGTCTGGAGAGACCCATAAAATCATAACTAAGAAAGTAAGGGAGCCCTGAAGCTTTAACCAGATGTTCCTGTGATATGAATGACTATGTTAGTAAATTTTCATCCTAGCAATACAGCTTTGTATTGATCTTTTGCTTTTATTAGTCAGTGCTGCTATGAGATTAAATATTGTCTGGAAGGAAATACAGGCTTCCCTCTCTAGAAGGCTCTTCTCAGGAACCCAGCATTTGTTATCACAAAGCGCACAAGGGAGTTTATAATGAATTGCACAACAGAGCAGAGGCCCGAGTCTATAAAAAGAGTTATATAAGGGGTAGCCTTATAGAGAATAACCTCATTTGGGAAGCAAGCATTGTGTGCTGTACCGAGTAGGAAACCTACGGAGAGCTGTCTAAAACAGAAATAGACATGAGTATTTATGACCAGGAGCACCAATCGCAATACACAGTGCTAAACACTTAATCTACGGTTAGATTTTACTCCAGATCCAAGCTGAAGTCAGCAGAATTAAATCTTCAAATGTATTTCAGCAGCCTTAAATCCTTCTGATACTGTTAGCAGTGGCAGGGTTCCAAAATGCATTCTGTTAATAAGACAGTAAAGTATAAAATCGAGTTATCTCTTTCAAGGAGAAAAACACAGAGTAAAGGAAACGAGTCTTGTAAAATTACATTCCAGTATTCAGGCCTTTTCTACCTGAGTTCCTTTCAATTTATTCTTTTACTACCAGACCATTCTCCTGGAAAAATAGCAGGAAAAAAAAAGAGAAAAAGAAATTACCCCCCAACATTTTTTTTGAACTATGAAAGAAATGGTAGTCCTGCAAAAAGCCTTAGGATTTTTTGCTTCTTATTTTTACAGGTCAGAGGAGGTTAAGATTTTGCCAATCAGCTTGTAACATGCAGTATCAAGTCTCCTTGGGCTAGCAAAAAGAAATCAGCAGCTGTTACCTTTTCTTTCTCACTTAACATAACTTTTGGTTTACCTGCAGCTAAAAGAAATTTATGCAGCACATACAGGGCTGTTGTTCAAGTCCCCAAAGCAACTTCATTAGCTCTCCCAGGAGCAGCATCAAATGCTTGTTAAGGAGGAAGAGAGATAGACAGACAGAAAAAAAGACAGAAAGGAAGGAAGAAAAGAAGAGAAAGAAAGGAAAGAAAGAAAAAAGAAAGAAAAGAAAAAGAGACACATCCACTACCAATGCTCTTTTTTTTTTTAATTTTTTAAAATTATACTTTAAGTTCTGGGATACATGTGCAGAACATGCAGGTTTGTTACATAGGTATACATGTGCCATGGTGGTTTACTGCACCCATCAACCCGTCATCTACATTAGGTATTTCTCCTAATGCTATCCCTCCCCTACTGCAACAGGCCCTGGGTGTGTGATGTTCCCCTCCCTGTGTCCATGTATTCTCATTGTTCACCTCCCACTTATGAGTGAGAACATGCGGTGTTTGGTTTTCTGTTCCTGTGTTAGTTTGCTGAGAATGATGGTTTCCAGCTTCATCCACATCCCTGCAAAGGACATGAACTCATCCTTTTTTATGGCTGCATAGTATTCCGTATTGCCACATTTTCTTTATCCAGTCTATTATTTATGAGCATTTGGGTTGGCTCCAAGTCTTTGCTATTGTGAATAGTGCCCTTTGAACACATAACACTGAGATGAAGTGCCAGACTTGCTCAAATGAACAAAGTCAAAATGAAGCCTAAAATGCCATCTAGACATCGGCTTTCACATCCCAGTTTCTGCACCTATGGGATGAGAGACCACCCACTGCTCTGAGATCCCTTCAGGGCACCACTGAGAGAGTTAAGTAATGAATTTTAATCTTAACTCTGAATTTCTTTGTCTTTAGGCAATTTTTTTTTGGCCTGTCTAGGAGTTAGAAAAAGATAGAAACTCCCTTGTCTTGTAGAACTAATGTGATATAAGAAATTGAGCTGTAGCAATCCACTAGGAAGAAACAAAAAATATATGAAAGTAAAGATTTATACTGTATACTCAAATACTTCTGGAAAACATATACATCTGGAATATACTAGAAAACATCTGGAATATCTATATGTAATACCCATATATAATACTGCTCTATATTTGATAGCCTGTACCTTTATAACTTTGAACAAATATATATATATATATAATTTTACCACATTGAATTATGACATTGAGAGAAACAACAACATAAACTTAATTTCTAATTAAACCTATAATTAGAAGAGATTTTGGAGTTCTTAAGAATTATTTTTGTTGAGTTCAGCAAGTTATGTAAATGATTTTAGAGACTTTTCTTGAATAACTGCCTAAAATGAAACCTGAAAAAAATTCATTCCCTTTTTCCAGCTTTGCCAGAGTCTGTGCAGATGCCTACAGTTCTTTTATGACATCAGAGTTAACATTTATAAGACCATAATTTACTCCCATTATCCTTTAGTCAACTTAATGAGATTAGGAGGATACCATGACTTTTTAAAGTTGATTTGAGAGGCATTTCTGATCTAGATATAATTTAAGAGATGCCCTGTTTTACAACCACAGGTCATAGGTAACTTCTGTAAAGGGTGAATCTTTGTGATTGTTGCTGCTTCAGTGTCGGAGGGTGTTATTTTGTGACCATATCTGGGTGCCCTCCTAGTGATTGCCTAGGGTTTCCAGGGCCTGGCTATTACCATATGCTATGGACAACTCCAGTTGTGTTCTTTGCACGTTGCTTTTAAGGTTCAACTCTAAAAATTCTTTCCAAATTCCGCTAGTTGAAATCAATCAGGGTTTGCATCTACCCCAATTAAAGTTATTTCTGTGACTTCATACCAAATTATGAGCAGCTAGATTAGGTTCTTTTCACTTTTTAGATCCCCTTCAGTGTCTAGAAGAGTGCCTTGCATAGTAAATGTCCCTTGAATGGAATCGTATTTTCTAAAAACTGGGAATTAAATCCACCCATGGGGAAGGGTATGAAGATGAATGAGCAATGGACAGAAGCATCCTCTAATGATGGCAAAGATGAAGCAAACACACACCTGGGCCCAGACCCTTGATAGGGCATTTATGTAAAACCAAATTAACTTCAAGAGAATTTAATGAGTAAAGTGAATGTTTTTCACCCTCCAGGTGGTCCCTGGAGAGGATGTTAGCATGATGAGAAGAAACAGGGAGAGGAAAAATGCTGCTGCTGACCCCTGTATGATAAAGATAGGTTTTCCCATCTCCACACCTCCATTCTGCATATTTCAAAATGACAACAAGGGAAAAAATTTACAGTTGACTCCAGGTGCCGCTGGCTGTGAAACTCTTTCTGTCATGGCAGAGAGATGAAAAAGAGGCCCCCTTTCCCATGAACGACTCTGAGCCACATAAATATTGTTTCATTTCCACTTGTAGCAGTTTATGTTGCTTGTCTGTGTTCACTCTCCCTAGATCCTGGCAGTTCAGTCACTCCTCTCTTTCTAGATACCAGATCAGAGCACCTGAAACTAGGAAAAGAAAAGGGGCCTGGAAAGAGGCCCAGCAGTGGCACCTTGATGCTATCTTGAGATATCTCCATTATAACTTGCAACATCCTGCAGTGGTAAAATGTGGGTTTACCTTGAGATAATCTAGATCCTTCCGCAGCATCACTTTATTGCCTAATGTTGCTGTTTCCTTCTCATCGTTTGCCCAAAAACAGGGATCTCAGGAGATGCTCTTTGGGGAACTTGTTAAAATCCTGAATTCTGGGCTGACTTCTGAGACTTCTGATTCAGTAATTCTGGATAGTACCTAGGGATCTGCATTTTAATATACAGTGCATCCTAGGTGATTCTTATTTCAGGTGGTTGATAAACACTGTCTTATGGCTAAGAGGAGGGAAGATTAGCTGGGTTATTTTCTACTCATGGGGTTTTTATTGTTTGTTTGTTTGTTTGTTGGAGTAGGTGAGGAAAATTGGAGAAATAGCTCCCCTGCTTATTACATTTAAAGAAAGTAAAGTTAAGGACATAATGGTATAATTAAGTTTAATGTAACATATAAACAGATTTGTTCATCAAAAGCACTGAGCTAGTTACTGGACATTCAAACTGTGAATGAAACTTGGATCTCTGTGCTCAAATAGCAAATAGGGACCGAAATGAATTACCATCCAGGCTCAACAATGGATTATCCAGTTGGTTCAATTATCTGCCTGGGTAGAGGTTATGTTTTGTCCCTAATGTCAACCTTCCCATGAATATCCCATGTTTCCTATCTAAAAGCTTAGGGACCTATTGTTCATGGAGGTACTCCTGAAAACAGGTCACGAAGTCACATCAAAGATTACCTGGGCCTGTCTCCCCTCATCACAGATAAGGAAACTGAAGTCACAAGAGGTTAAGGGACTTGTGGAAGGTAGCTAGTTTGTATGACAGTTCACACCCAAATCAGGCCTTCTGAGGCATTGCTTTTCCCACTTTAGCATATTGCTTGGAGCAAGATTCTCCATTGGTTCGTTCATTAATTCATTAATTCTACAGATACTTAGTAAGCACCTACCATTTTCCAGGACTTGGGCTATGTATTGAGGATGAAAAGTTGAGTAAGACCCTCTTTCTGTCCTTACAACCTTATAATTTAGGGAGATAGAGATCAGAAAACAGGTTACATAAAGCCAACCTTCTTTGATTTTTTTCCATAATACAGATCTTATGCTTTACTGTCTCCTGGAATGATTTTCAGACTTAGGTTATATCCTTTCTGACCTCTTGATTCACCATCTGACCAATCTGGAGCATTTTAGTCAGGCCTTCCATAGAGCACATCTATCTATCAGGTGCATGTCCTTACTTATCCTAGAGACCTCTCCACCACTGTTTCTTTCTAGAGAGAAGGCAGCGAGTTACACAGAGTATTTCAGTGATGAATAGATACGGTAGAGTCCAGCTTTTGGTTTTCATTTTTTCAAGTTCCTTTAGGATGATGTCCTCTGGTCCTGCAGCAGATCTTTGGAACCATGACTCTCACACCCTCTGGTAGTTCTCAATCCAACAAGCAGATGACTATCCCAGATAGAATTTAGCTTTCTTTTTCCCAAAATGGCCCACCTTTAATTGTCATGCATAAAAGCACATATCTCTGTCCCTTCACATGGCCTTTCAAGATAGTTCTAGAATTTATTTCTCTTTATTTGGCATTTTACAAACAAAAGATATTACAGGCTGGGTGCGGTGGCTCATGCCTGTAATCCCAGCACTTTGGGAGGTCGAGACAGGTGGATCACTGAGTCAGGAGTTCGTGACCAGCCTGGCCAACATGGCAAAACCCTGTCTCTACTAAAAATACAAAAAGTAGCCAGATGTGGTGGCAGGCGCCTGTAATCCCAGCTACTCAGGAAGCTGAGGCAGGAGAATCGCTTGAACCCAGGAGGGAGAGGTAGCGGTGAGCTGAGATGGTGCCATTGCACTCCAGCCTGGACAACAGAGTGAGACTCTGCCTCAAAATAAACAAATAAATAAAAGATGTTACAGTGGTAAGTTTGAAAATTTCACTGAGAACTTTTCTTTTTCCCCAACAAATAAACCCCTTCCTTTCAATTAGACAACTTCAATTACAAGAAAGAATGAAGGGACAGTTTGACTGTGACCCTCTTGAAACTCATGCTCCCAGGACCAGCCACTCCCCTTAGCCCCTGACTTTATTAATGAGCTCATCCTCTGGCTTAATCCTTAGCCAAGGCAAATTTGAGGTAGCAAATTGCATTTTACAGCAATAAACCTAAAGCTTTATCTCACAAGAGCCCCAGTACCCTAAATGAGCTCACGTTTGTCTCAAGTGACATGTCAGTGGCTTGGAAAAACTAGTATCCACAATGCACATCTTCTTGCCACCTTCAAGGGTATTCCAGTAATATTGCCCATATGCACATGTCACTTACTGACTTCAAAAATGTACATAACTGGGTTACCCAATTAGACAATAATTTTTTTTTTTAAAGACAGGGACTGTGTCTCTTATTTTCTCTCAAAGAAACTAATATATATTCTTTGAACACAGAGGATCTACAATAAATACAAGTTAGTTAATGATCCATTTTATCCTTAAATCCCAGCCGGATGCAGTGGCTCATGCCTATAATCCCAGCACTTTGGGAGGCCAAGGTGGGCAGAACACGAGGTCAGGAGATCGAGACCATCCTGGCTAGACCATTCCGGCTAACACAGTGAAACCCTGTCTCTATTAAAAATATAAAAAATTAGCCAGGCGTGGTGGCACATGCCTGTAGTCCCAGCTACTTGGGAGGCTGAGGCAGGAGAATCGCTTGAACTCAGGAGGCAGAAGTTGTGATGAGGTGAGATCACACCACTGTACTCCAGCCTGGGCAACAGAGCAAGACTCTGTCTCATAAAAAAAAAAAATCCCTATAGCATCAGTTATTCAGTTACCTGTTGAGTGACTCTCCTGTGCCTAACCTTGAGCTATATGTTATGAGGGAGAAATCAGATGTATTTGACATAGGCCCTGTACTCAAGGATTTTGCAACCTTACTGAAGAAGAATGAAATAATTGGAATAGTAGATCTGGAAGGACTTTAAGGTCTATCTAATTCTGTTTTCTTGCAGTAGGTGTATCGGCTATGCATCAATATTTCTGGTTGCCCTCTCTTTCTGAGTACCTGAAAAAATTGCATTTTTCAACCCCTTGGGCTTTAGATAGATTATATGTCTTGCTTTGGCCAGAAAATGTGAATGGGAGGGATGTGTGTGATATATGGATGGAAGCATTTAAGAGCCAGAGCATGATCTTTACTTCCCTTCTTTTCCTGATGTTGCAATTATGAAGGCAGTTTCATGGTGAAAAAGCAGAAAGCCGGAATAAAAACTATAGAGAATGGAGGACTGTCCTAGGCATCTCTAGGAGCTTTTGCATGAGCGAGAAAAACAATTTTATTGTGCCAGGCCACTGAGATTTTAGGATTGTTTGTTATCACAGCATAACCTAACCTATTCTGACTAAATCCATCATTTTATAGATGGGGCAATTTAAGTGTGAATTTGTGTGATATGGAACTTCAATGTATTAAGAGCTCAATATATCTTTGGACTGGACTGGTTGAAGGCATCTTCACGAAAGATGTCTAACTTGAGCTTCACTTTGTAGGTTGTGTAGGATTAATCCTGGGGGAGTGGTTGTGGCATTGGTGGGGGTGTTAACTGTGGCAGTGATGAGAAAGTCCAGATCATAAGAAGACCGGAAAAAAATGGATACCTAATTTTAACAACACTACCCATAGCTTAATATACATAACTATTAGTGCTAAGCATTTTATTTGCTTTATTTCATTTCATTCTCACAGTCATGCCTATAGAAATAACAATGATAACTATCTCAGTCCTCCCTATGAGATAGTAATAATTACTGTTCACATTTCTTTAAAAAGTAAACTGAAGCTTAGAAAGCTTTACTCAAAATATCTGGAACTACATCACTGGTCGATTTCTTCCCATCTTCTTCCGTGACTGTGGGTAAGAAGTGTTCTTTTTGTACTCATCAAGACTTGTTGTCATTCATGCAACGAATCCCATCCCTCCCTATTCTCTGGGATGTTTCCATGGCTGTCTCTTTCTTTGTTGTTTGTTTTCATTATTTTTAATTGCTCTATTTCTGCTAGTTCCATTCCTTTACCTTATAAACTCGGCAAATGTCTTCCATTTTAAAATAAAAACGATTTGAAAACATGTAAAACCAAAATAACTATACCCTGATTTGCCTTCAAGTTATCATGCTCTCTCACCATTTCTTCAGAACAACCTTATTTAAAAAACCATCTACACATTCTGTCTTCACCTCCCTAACCCATCACAGAAGCTTCCCAGATGAGTTACTACTGACTTCCTGGCTGCCAATCTCAATGGACGAAATGAACCCTGATGTTACTGATCAGGACTAACCTTGGCTTCTAAGGACCCACCGTCTTCTAAATTCTTCCTATTGCTTTGCTACTTTCTCAATCCACTTTGAAGATTCCTCTTTTTCCACTGGTCCCTTAAATGGTGCTTCCATATTCATGTTCTCAGCCCTTATTCTTCTCACGCTTCATGAACTGTGGGAACAACCTCATCCACTCCTATGGTTTAATTACATGTTACTATGTTAAATCTCACCAAATCCGTAGCTCGGGTCCAGGTCTCTCTCACAGACTTCATAAATATGTATTTTGCCTCTTCATTCATATGTCATCTTGAAATAAATGGTAAAAAACCAAACTCATCCCTTGTCACCCTAAACCTCCTCCTTCCCCTGAACTCTTTATCTTCATAATGTCATCAACTACCTACTCCCTCAAACTATAAGCCTGCAAGCCCAGTTTGCTCAACTTTCATTATAATTAGACTCCACAGCTTGAATCAACTCTCTAAATAGCTCTCAATTTGTACCCCTCCTTTTTTTTCAATCATCCCTGCTATTGGTTTAATTTAAGGCTTTGCCATCCCTCATCTCATTAATAATGAGAGATTATCTTCTTAATCCCATTAAGACTCCCTCCAAACCATTTTTCACACTTCAGCCAGAATAATCCTTCTAGAATTTCAGTATGTTCATGTCATTCCTCTACCTTGTTCAAAGGTGCTTTCTCACATTCTGGATACACTCAGAACATCTTAGCAGGTACACATGGTCCTTCATGGCCTGATTCATGCCTGGGTCTCCAGCTTTCTCTGCTGCTACTCCCTTCTCCATGATTACCCCTGAGCCAAGCCAAAGATGTGCTGGCCCTAGAAAATCTATGATTTCTCTTGCCTTCGTGAATAGCCTCCTTTGCCAGCAATAGCCAGTGGTTTCCCTTGGTCTTCTTCACCTGCTTAAGACCAGCTTAAGGACCCTTCTGTTGTGAAGGCTTGGTGCTCCCATCTCAGTACCCCTAGAGTACCTTGAACATGTCTCTATGCTGCTTCTGTCGTATTGCACTGTGACCATGTACGTGTCCCACTCCAAGCTGAAAGCGCAAGATCCCTCAGGGGAGAGTCTATGTTATAGTCCTCTTAGTGTTCCTGTGCCTAGAACAGTGATGAAAAACAATAGAGTCTCTGTAAATATTGTTAAATATGTGAATTAATGATAGCTTTCAGGAAATATAGGTTATATGAAAAATTACTTGAGGTTTTGGTTTGCATTTCCTTCTACAAATTAAGGGGATTTCTTTTTTTAAACATGATCATTTCATAGCTTGCTTTTAGTTCTCTTTGCAAATTTATTTTAATGACTGCCAGCCTACCTACCTTTCACAACCAATATAGGATTAGGTCTTCAAAATAATGCACAACAGTAAAAAGCACATTGTCATCAAGATTTACAGAATTCCCACTCCAGGTTCTGAGCCATGTAGTTAAGAGAGAAACACTTGGCGAACACGTAGACTTTTTCTTGTTGCCTTTTGTATTTTCACTTTGTTTGTCTCATTTATGGCTTAGAAGTTGCTTCTGAACCACAGGTGGGTATAAAGACAGCTTGAGCTTTGAGAATTACTGATGTATCTACAAAGTTGGCTCTTTCACTCAACCTGTTTTCTGGATGAGTGGAGGACACCAAATCATTCAGTACCTTGATGAAAGGAAGCAAGCTAGATGCACTTCTGTTTTATAGTGATACATCAGACTGAAGCCCATATTTTGATTTTTGTGTGTGTGTGATAGTACTGTAAATTCTCCTTTTTCATTTTCTCAATCTCATTAACTTCATTCTTGGTTGCTTCATTATTTTCAGAACTGTCTTCTTGTAGCTGCATTTTTTTTCTAAGTCACTAATCTGTCAGCTGTTACAGTATTTTTAATTATATTTTTCCAATATTTCTTTTCTTGTCATCATTTATTTTTAATTTACATGCATATATTATTTTTATGATGAAGCATGGGGTGGCTGTATGTTATATGCTATATAGTTACAAACTTTATAGAGATTTTGCCTCTTGAATTTCACAATGCAATAGCAATTCTTCTACGCTGCCCAGATTTATGTAGAGAAGAGGCCATTAGGAAGAACCTGGACCCATGTTGGTAGGCTCTGAAGGCTGTATCTCAATCAATCATTGCCACAGAAAATCTAGTTCTGATTTTGAGCCTTTGTGTTTTACATTGCTATCCCGGGCAGCAGAATACTTCCACAAAGCATTTAGAATGTGGGTCTTTAGTAACAAACTGTCTTCAAGGTCATAACTACAACAAACCAATTTTCTGGCATCAAGTGCCATGGGACACGATGAATACCCTGGGTTGAGGGGAGGCAGGATGGAGAATGAGGCAGGGGTTTAGAAGCTGAGCCATGGCCCGGGCAAGTGTTCCACAGAGTAACTCAGCTGGCTGCACTAGGACTCAGGCTGAGCTCCACAATCAGGTGCTCATGTTATTTGTGATTCTTAGCATGCTCAGTACTCGGACTCTAGCTCAAAGAATGGATGTTTTTAAAGAAAGATAAAAGCAACCAGGTGCAGTGGCTCATGACTATAACCCCAGCTACTTGGGAGGCCAAGGCGGGAAGATTGCTTTAGCCCAGGAGTTCAAGACTAGCCTGAGCAACAAAGCAAGATCTTGTTTCTACTAAAAATAAAAAAAGAAATAAAATAAAATTTGTCAGGTGTGGTGGTGTGCACCTGTGATCTCAGCTACCCAGGAGGTTGAGGTGGGAAGATTGCTTGAACCTGGAAGGTTGAGGCTGCAGAGAGCCATGATCATGCTACTGCACTGCAGCCTGGAGAGCAAGAGCACGACCCTCTCTCAAAACAAAAAACAAAAGCAGGCAGCAATTGTTGAGTGTTTACTATGTGCCAAGAACCACACTGAATATTTTAAATATATTATATCATTTAACCTCACAACAAACCTATGAAATAGGTACTTCATTATTTCCATTTTGAAAATGAGAAAACCGAGGAATAAGGATAAAACAACTTGACCAAACTCATAGAGCAATTACTAGGTTATGAAATTAGGAGTTGAACTTAGGCTTCCTTATTCCAAAGCCCCTAATCTTAGGTACTACACTGATAAAAATATTGGGAAAAAAATATGATTAAGGGGAATATTGGAAGAAAAATTCCTCTCTTCTCTTCACGTCCTTAAAATAGGAGCGCCCCAGTCTTTGGTCCTCTTTCCTTTCTTCCTTACACTCAGATCTCCATGATCTCAACCAGCTCTATGGCCTATATCCTGACAAACTCCCCAATTTATAGCCTCAGTCCAGGCCTCTTTAATGAATTACAAATGCATATACTTAATTACCTCCTTGGTATCTCCAATTGGATGGCAAGAAGATATCTCAAATTTAACACCCCCAAACTGAGTAACTTCCTACCCACAGTCCTGGTCCTCCCACAGCCTTCTATCTCACAGCTGATGGTGACTCCATCCTCCCAGTTGTTCGGCCAAAAATCTGCGAGTCTTTCTTGACTCCCTCTCCCACACTGCAATCCAATCTATTGGCAAGTCCTATTAGCTCCATCTTCAAAATGTATTCAGGATCTGATCCCTTATCATACCTACCTATAAAACCAGCCTAGTCCTGGCCGGATGCGGTGGCTCACGCCTTTAATTCTAGCACTTTGGGAGGCTGAGGTGGTGAGTTCGAGACCAGCCTGGTCAACATGGTGAAACCCTGTCTCTACTAAAAATACAAAAATCAGCTGGCCATGGTGGTGGGTGCCTGTAATCCCAGCTACTCAGGAGGCTGAGACAGGAGAAACGCTTGAACCCGGGAGGTGGAGGTTGCAGTGAGCCAAGATCTCGCCACTGCACTCCAGCATGGGCAACAAAGAGCGAAACTCCAACTCCAAAAAAAAAAAAAAAGAAAGAAGAAAGAAAAAAATAAAACCAGCCTAGTCCTAACCATAATTCTGCTTCACCAGAATCACTGCAATAATTTTATAATTGGTTTCTCGGCTTCTGAACCTCATCCATTTATGGTTTACTTTATACAGAACAGTCAGTGATCTTTTTAAAATGTAAGTCAGATCATGGCAATCCTCTGTTTAAACCATTTAATGGCTCCCAATTTCACCTAGAGAATTAGCATGTTTTACAGTAGCCTATAAGACACTATGTGATCTTCCTATACCCCAAAATTGTCTTGGGAGGGGATATTTCTCTTTCCTCCTCCTCCTCCTTCTCTTCTTCTTCCTCTTCCTCTTGTTGTTGTTCTCCTCCTCCTTCTTTTCCTTCTCCTCTCTTCCTCCTCCTTTTTCACTTCATCTTCACCCTCATCTTCATCCTACTTTATTGTTAATTTATTCTATTACACAATTTCTGGAACAAAATGGAGTTCTGTGCTTAGTGTTGTCTATCGAATGAAGCCTAGATGTTCTCGTTTGCCAATTTTCCACCCAGTCTTCTAACATTTATTTATTTATTTTTGGGATAGGATCTGGCTCTGTCACCCAGGCTGGAGTGCAGTAGTGTGATCTTGGCTTACGGCAACCTCCACCTCCTGGGCTCAAGCCATGCCCCCCCCCTCAGCCTCCCAAGTAGCTGGGATTACAGGTGCACGCCACTACACCTGGCTAATGTTTGTATTTTTGGTAGAGTTGGGGTTTTGCCATGTTGCCCAGGCTGGTCTTGAACTCCTGGACTCAAGTGATCCACCCACCTTAACTTCCCAAAGTGTTGGGATTACAGGTGTGAGCCATGGCTCCTGGCTTCTACTCCATCTTGAAAGCAAGAGATGTGGAACTCATCCTTGACTACTTGCTCTCCATCATTCACCATACTAACTTAGTCCCAAGACCAAGACATGGCTCTCGAGTCATTTCTTCCTGTCTGTCTCCACTGCTGCCACCTGAGTGCAACCCTTTTCATCTCCCACCTCCATCACTGCAACAATCCCCTAGGGTGTTCCCCTGTCATTGGCCTTTTCCTTTATTTATTCTCCACCCTACAGCCCAGGTTATAGTTCCAAAAGGTAATAAGATATTATTTCTTAGCTCAAAGATCTCTATTGTCTGCCCTTTTTAAAATAACTTTTAAAAAACCTTTCTTTGGAATGAAGATTCCTTGGAAGTTTGACAATATATATGAACTTCTCAGCAAAGTACACATAAGTACCAACATTTATATTAAATTTGGGTGGATTCACATATGCCCTGAAACTGTCCAGGGAAGTATTCAGTGTCCCAGAACACTGCATACTTGGGCCATAGGAGAGTCCACCAATGTTCTTCAATATCTGGCCCATGCATGCCCATTGGCAGCCTCATATCCCGTGATTACCTTTACCCTTCCAGATCTAGCTCAAGTACTTCCCAATCACCTCCGAAGATAATCTTTCCTCTTCTGTGCCTCCAAAACACACATAGCAATTATCATGTTCAGCTACAAGGATTTCTAAATGTTTTCTCTCCTTAAAGTTCTCAACTCTTTAAGGAGAGGAATCATACCTAATTTTCAGTTTATGTACTAGTCCTACCAAAACTGTGCCTACTCTAGGGCACAGTTGGTAGTCAGTAAATATTTACAGAGTGCCTATATCAAAGGTGAATCAAAAGTAGGGATAGTATTTCTCTGTTAAAGATTTCCTCATCCTTCCTTCTTCCATCCTTTCTAATATCATCCAGAAAACACAGATAGCTCAGGCCCATCAAATTGCAAAGTGAGGGTAATTACAAACAATCCAGGTCAGTTTCCCCTCAATTCTGAGCTTTGCCATTACAGTTGTTCTAGTTGGTCTTTCCCATTTCTTACCTCCAAGACGGGGATGAGATTTGCTTCTGGTACTTCTTTTGATCTCTGGAGACACAAAGTTCGGTTCAGTTTTTCACTCTCGTTGTCCAAATATATTGCCAGGAAAGCAAGTTCCATGGCCAGTTAATCTGCTCATGGAATCTTTAACTCTGGGTTTGCACAGTCTCTTCTCTTGGGTCCACAGCTTGGAGCACTGTTTCTCATAGACTGGTCTATGGACTGCTTGCATCAGAATCACCTGGGATACTTGTAAAAGATATAGATTCTGGGACACACCTCAAATTTCCAAACGGTGCTTTGGGTGGCAGCAAGATATTCTGGAATCAGCATTTTAAAACTTTCCCAGAAGAATGTTCTTGACACTAAAAATTGGGAATTACTGACCTAGAACATATTCCCATACTCTGTCTATCTCAAGCATGCTGAATCCAGGTTTCTTCCTTTTCTTCCTGACTCTCTTTCATCAAGACCATACCATAAATTCACCAGGACTGGTGAATCCCCCTTTTTTGTTTCATAAGCAGGAATAAAACTAAGAGATGGAGGTTGGAGCCAGAAAAGTCTGAGCTTAAGTGTCCTTTCTGCCATTTACTTCCCCTGTGAGCTTACTTAAACTCTCTAAGCCTTATTTTTTAACTACAAAAAAGGCAAATAATACCTATCTCATAGATTGTTGTGAGAATCTAATGGTATAAATTATTTATTTAGCATAGTTCACAACCCAATCAAAGTACTCAGTTATTAGTAATAGTAGTAATAAACAACCCTGAAATGTATTATTTTCCCATCAAGATATAAATATGTGTCTCATGGTATATGTATGTTTGCATGTAGATATGTATATTTTTATATATTTATATAACAGTTTTCTTATTAAGATCATTTGTCTCTATTCACCTACCCAATTTGTCCTGTTTTCCAGCTTCTGTCTGTCTGTCTAGCATTTTGACTATCAAACTTAGCTCTGCATTGAAGATAGTTGAAGATCAAACCTTATTCTGCACTTAGAAAATTGCTTTACTCTATCAGGAAATTTTAAAAGTGCTCAGATGAATCACTGTGAAGACTAATTTTGAAAACCGTGTTTGATCAGTGATACAGTTTTGGTTGATAGCTCTGTTATTCCCAGAGGAAACTTAACAAAATATTTTCAAACAGGAACACTTTGAAGGAAGAAATGAATATCTAGGGGCAGGGGAGGGGGCAAACTTGGGAAATAACCATGCTTAATAAGAATTGTTCAGAAGGCTTCTCATTCATTAAATAAGTTTATGAACTGTAAATCATGTTGGTAGAGTCTCTTTATCAACTACAACCAAACTGAGATTCTGGAAAGATCTCTTCAGTAACATGAAGAAAATGGCTCAAGGAGAGTCTCAAAGATTTTTCTATAGAAAAAAAAATGAAGCAGTATAAATTTGATTTAAGTCAGACTCCTCTCTCTTGAACTAAAATTTGTCATGATCCCAGCCACCCTGATGTCATCTAGAATTTCTCCATCGTTAGAAATCTCTAAGTGAGAGTGAAACTGTAACATGAGTTCCCATTTTTTAGTTTGACGGTTTCAGCAGGGATTCCATCACAGCCTGAACTGTTGCTGTATCTACCTGATGACTTTCTGGGGACTGAATAGAAAGGCACAATGAACTCTGGTATTTGGAAAGCTTAAAGTGAGACTCTGAAATGCAACTTCCAATATGCATTTGCCCTCTTTACAGTCACCTCCGTCTTTAATTCTTAATATGCAGGACTGTAAAAGGCTTTACTATAATGTGGGTGGGGAGGAGAATAGGATATTCAATGAGGAGTTTGAAGAGATGGAGCATTTGTTAGCTGTGAGGCAAGGTTTCCAGAAAGCACTCCAAACAGGAAGGAGCAGTGGGAGATTGAATCTGAAGAGACGTGCTGACCACTATGGGGATGAGAACACAGAATAGAATAGCTGACTGGATGGGCCACAGCAAGACACAAGATTGACAAAGAATTTTGAATTTTCTTAGAAGTCTTCACCAGAACCTCTTGTCAGCTTTTTCTTTACTGATGAGCCTCCGCATACTATCACTTCTTTCACATCTGTCATGTATCAATACTTCAGCTACTCTTTTCCTGGTATCTTCAACCTCTCCATCCATTATAATTTTATAGCAATCTGTGTGGCTAAATGCTAGAAAATTCTCCTTGTTCTTCCCCGTGCATGCCTTGGCCTCCCGAGTAGCCGGGATTACAGGTGTGTGCCACCACACCCAGATAATTTTTGTATTTTTTAGTAGAGATAGGGTTTTGCCATGTTGGCCAGGCTGGTCTCAAACTCCTGACCTCAAGTGATCCACCTGCCTTGGCCTCCCAAAGTGCTGGGATTACAGGCGTGAGCCACCATGCCCCACCTATATTGGCTATTCTTAAATTTTAATTCTTTCAGATGAACTATAGAATCATTTTGTGAAATGATAAGGAATAATTTACCATTGATATTTTGACTATAATTTTGTTAAGTTTGTAAATTAATTTAGGAAAATATGGACAACTGTAGACTTTGAAGCTTCTTCTTGCAGACGTCATGTCTCTCTTTTTTGATTCCCAGAAAAGGAGTAAATTGTTGTACCTTCAGGCCTTTTATTTCTTGTTAATTTAATTACTAGTTCATTCATCTTTTCTCTTTTGCTTAGTATAGTGACGGGAATTTCTGTTTTTCATTATATTCTTATATAGAAGCTTTATATGTTTATCTTGATTCCAGGTACTTTATAAATTCTCTTAGTAGTTTTAATAATTCGGCAGTTTATTCTGCATGGTTTTTGAAAAGGGTGTTTTAGTATATAATTTGCAAAAAAAGTGATAATATCTCTTTTCAATCAATGTACATTCTTAATTTTGCTTTACATCTTACTGCAATGCCAAGAAATGTCAGAAAAATATTAAAAGGAACGAACATTTGTATTGTATTTAAAACTGTATGATTTTATTAGGCATGATGTTGGATATTTAATAAACAGGCTCTATATGTACGTATTTATTTGTGTGCACCTATACTATCTCTGGAAGAGTAACCAGAAACCAGTAAGAGTGGCTGTATCTGGGAAGGGGTTTGATTGATAAGGCAGAAATGTAGGAGTATACTCAGTGAGTAAGCCTTTGTACCTTTTGAATTTTGTACTGTTTACATATACAACTTATTCAAAACAGAAATAATTGAATTAACAAATCAAAACAATATTTGTTATCCTTTTCAAAAAGTATTTATTTAGTCCTAGTCTCTAAGGCATTTTTTTAAATCAGTAACTGATGGTGAATTAAACGTGTGTTTCTTTCTATAGCCATTGGTGCAAGGATTCTTCCATTTGATTATTTGATATATCTAAAGTTTGTCTCACTTACAACCATTTTCATTAGCAGTGGTATTTTAATCTTTATTTTCTGATGAGGTAAAACTAATATTTTATTTAAGATTTTTGTATCTATTGTCATAAATGAGATAATTTTGTGGGGTGGTGTGGTTGTGACTTTTTGGGGGAAGATGAGGTTTTAATGTTAGTATTATAAACCAGATTTGAGAAGTCCTCCATGTTTTTCTTGTCCAGTGTTTGAAAAATTAAAAGAACTCATCTGTAAAACTATCTGGATGTAAAGCTCCTTTTGGAAGAAATATTTTGATAACATCTTCTTTTTATTATCACTATGAATCTATCAAGGTTTTCAATTAAGCAAATATGCCTTAACAATTTTTGTCAATTATTGACTAAAAAAGATACCTTCTAAGTGTGGCATTTTATATCAAGTCTAGACCACATTGTGGTCACAAATTATGAAAATTATTAAGAAGTGAATTTATTAACATAAAAAATTTACTTCTTGATTATAAAAATATAATTTTTCTTTCATAAGTTATTAGATCTTAGTTTTATCCAAATGATAATATATATTTATATCTGGTAAAATCATCTGAATTTTTCAATTATCTCACATGGTCATATGTGTTCATTGATAATATAAGCCAACTCTTGAAAATATTTGATTTTCTGCTCAGAGTCCATAATGGTAGCAGCTGAAATGACAAGTTTATCTTACTCCAGAGAACAAATCTGTGTAACTCAACCATATCTCTGCTACTCATGAATCATCAAGTCTCAGCTTTACTTGTGGGATAAATATATCTGTTATGTATACCTTCTTGTCCTTTTTGTATAACTATATATTTCTTTCTTTGCATCTATTTTTATTTATATGCATCCTACCTCTGATATTCACAGTGGAGACTTAAATTGGAGCAAATCAATTAAATCCCGCAGTATACTTTTTGCTGTATAATGCTGCTGAATCAAAACAGCAAATTTGCCAGGGTCTTTACTGTATTTTCTTCAAAGTAGAGGCATGAGCTGGAAAAGGGAGTGAGGTGAACATTTGATCAGGATGACAAGCACCAGTGGATTCCTGCTGTTAGCTGGAACACAAGCCTGATAACATGTATTTGGTGTCATTCCGATGTAGATTCTGACAGAGGCCAATTTATGGTCCAATTTATGTCTTGACTCTCATACGAAGGCCAAGCAAGCTATAAAATGTAATAAGAATTTCTTCAATCAATGTCCAGAGGAAAAACAAATCACTCAGTTACTGACACAATATTGCATAAACACTCCGGTGAAGTTCTCACAAGTGTGTGACATGCCCCCAAGCTACAGAGAGCATGGAGAGTAAAAAACCCCAGCACAGCAACACCACATCCTAATAGAGGAGCTCCTGAACTTCACAGCTCTTGATAGGTCATCTGCTTTCTTTTTCTTCCATTCTAACAGAATTCCCGTTTTGCAGGGAGGGGTGGGAGAAGAGAATTAAGTAAATGAATTCGTCCTCTCTATTTCCTTCCAACATTCCCGTTTCAGACTTATTTCTGACCTCTTCGCTGTGAACTCCTCCATTTCTTTTCTCTCTCCCTCTTTCCATTCCTACCAGCCTCCTCTTTACAGAGAGGGTTATTTATCTGTCCCCTGCCACATCATTTCAACTCAGGCTCCTAGTGAGGTAACACAGATTAGTCCCTGATCACAGTTTCAGTCCAGCCAGTTGCGGGCTCGTGTATTTTTCCTTTCTCTTCCTTTAGAGGTTTTTCCAACCAGATACATGCCGTTAAGCACGGTTACAAGTTGGTGCCTGGAAGCATTTCAGAGAAGAAAGATGAGAGAATCAGCTATCCATAAGACCCATTTTAATTGTTTCTGATTTGTTTTTTCCAAATCCCGTTTTAAGATTGTCGCTGCACACGTGCACGCACACACAGAGTGAAAGGCTGTAGGATCACCATCATGCTCTCTCTCAATTGTGTCCTCTTCTATTTGTGCACTTAGCACTGAGGGTCAAAGTCATTTTGTTTATTGGTACAGGACAAAATGGTTAACCTGGGACACTTTATGTTTGAAAAAGTTTGCCTTTAGAACACTGGGAAAGTTACAAAGCAGGCCAGGAAAAACAGAGCACACTTTTGAGAGAGATACTCTTTTCCTTCTTTAGAAAAGAATAGGGGAAGAATAAAAAGGATGTGAACATATTGGAATGAGGATTGAAGGCAATGCTGGTTCACATCTCAGCTCTAACACTCCTTGGCTGTATAAGACGTTGGGAAAGTGCTCCTGCCTCAGCAGTGCTTCTTTAAATACAAATGCTACAGACATGAGACAGAGTCCATGCAGTAATTATCATTAGTATTTAGTAATATTTTAATACATTCCTAAAAAGGAAGAAAGGTCTATCCAGTCAGAGCAAATTTTTTTTCCACGCAAACTAAGAAATGGTGGTCTCACACGCTGGCTTCATCCCGGAAACCTTCCAGACCACAGTAGCTTAAAATTACCACTCCCTCTTGTGTTCTAAAAGCAAGTCAACTGTGAGACTCTATTGTTAGGGAAAATCCAGGTGTTGTGGGGTCTAGAGCCACATGATTCCTGGTTGCAAACTGGCTTCTCCTACCCACCTAGAACCTCTGCAAACACCAGCAGCTCCCAGGACTCACAGGTCTGATTCAGGTGAGCAATTCTTAAGGCTTAAGCCTCTGTCTTTTACATTGCTGCCTCTCAACAATGTGCCTCTCTTTCCAGATTGCAAGGTAGAACCCATGTGTGATCTCATCTGCCTACTGCAGACCTGAGTACAGTGCTATGAATAGTATAGGTACTCAATAAATGCATGTGGGATTGCTTCTAAACTCATTTCGCTGTTGATTTTTGTTGAGTAATTTTTCTGACTATAAAGCACCATGTGTTTATGACCAAAGCTTTATAAAACCCAGAAAATGATTTTTAAAAGAGAATTAAAATATCAGTAATGCCACGGACAATAATATATTTCCCCATCATCTTTTTTTACATGTATATCTGTATGTTATGTTACATAATTTTATTTAAAATATCCAGCTTTTCTCTTCTATTATTTTTATAATTTATTATCCTAGGAAAAATATTTGGAAAGCATGACTTTCAATGGTAAATAACCTCCTATTGTATGTAAGATGTACCATATTTTTGTAAACATTCCCCTAACCTACCCAGTGCACTGTCCTATAGAGGGCATATTTCCCATAAACAAACACAATGCCCTATAGAGTTCTTCTAACATCTTTAGTAGTCTCACTTTATATGTTGGCCTCTGAGGTGGAGATAATATAGAAAGCTGAGAGTTGGGTGTCAGGGGAGTGAAGGAAGGGGTAGAGGGTGAATAAAATTTATAACTAAATTTAGATTCCCACAGAAGAAAGTTCCTTACACCAAATACAGGCATACCTCATTTTATTGTGTGAATACTTTGCATTATTATGCTTCACAGTTTTTACAAATCAAAGGTTTGTGGCAACACCGTGTCAAGTAAGTCCATTGGCATCATTTCTCCAACTGCATGTTCTCACTTTATGTCTCTGTGTCATATTTTTCTAATTCTTGCAATATTTCAAATTATTTTCATTATTATTATGTATTTTATGGTGATCTGTGATTAATGATCTTTGATGTTATTACTGTAATAGTTTTGGGCAAACTTATGATGGCAAACTTAATAAACGTTGTGTGTGTTCCAACTACTTTGCCTACTAGCCATTCCCCTGGGTATCTTCCTCTCCCTTGTACCTCCTGAGACACTACAATATTGAAATTAATCCAATTCATAACCTTACAGTGGCCTCGAAGTGTTCAAGTGAAAGGAAGAGTTGCGTGGCTCTCACTTTAAATCAAAAGCCTTGGCAAAGCTTAGGGAGAAAGAAATGGAGAAAGCCAAGATAGGCTGAAAGCTAGGCCTCTTGAGCCAAAAGTTAGCCAAGTTGTAATGCAAAGGAAAGGTTCCTGAAGGAAATTAAAAGTGAATACACAAATGAAAAGAAAGTGCTACTCCAATGAACACATGAATGATAAGAAAAAGAAACAACTTTATTGCTGATATGGAGAAAGTTTGAGGGGGTAGAAGATCAAACCAGCTATAGCTTTTTTGCAAGCCAAGGCCTAAGCCAGAGCAAAGTCCTAACTCTCTTCAATTCTATGAAGGCTGATAGTGGTGAGGAAACTGCGGAAGAAAAGTCTGAAGCTAACAAAGCCTGGTTCATGAGGTTTAAAAAAAGAATCCATCTTTATAACACAGAAGTACAAGATGAGTCAGCAAATGTTGATGTAGAAGCTGCAGTAAATTCTCCAGAAAGCCTAGCTAAGGTAATTGATGAAGTTGGCTATACTAAACAACAGATTTTCAATGTAGACAAAAATAGCCTTCTATTGGAAAAATATGTCATCTAGGACTTTTATAACTAGAGAGGAGAAGAAAGTGCCTGGTTTCAAAGCTTCAAAGGATAGACTGACTCCTTTGTTAAAGCTTAATGCAGCTGGTTACTTTAATTTGAAGCCATTTACCATTCCAAAAATTCCAGGGCTCTTAAGAATTATCTAAATCTACTATGCCTCTTCTCTAGAAAATGGAATTACAAAGCCTGAATGGCAGCACATTTGTTTACAGCATGGTTTACTGAATATTTTAAGCCCTACTGTTGAGACCTACTGTTCAGAAAAAAAGGTTCTTTTCAGAATATATTGCTCATTGACAATGCACCTAGTTACTCAGGAGCTCTATGGAAATGTACAAGGAGATTATTGTTGTTTTCATGCCTGCTAACACAACATCCATTTTGTAGCCCATGGATCAAGGAGTAATTTCAACCTTCAAGTCTTATTATTTAAGAAATACATTTGATAAGGCTATAGCTGCCATAGTTAGTAATTTCTCCGATGGATCTTGGCACAGTAAATTGAAAACCTCCTGGAAAGGATTCGCCATTCTAGATGCCATTAAGAGCTTAAACGTGAGAGGCATCAAAATATCAACATTAATAAGAGTTTGGAAGAAGTTGAATCCAATCCTGAGGGATGAATTTGAGGGGTTCAAGACATCACTGGAAGAAGGAACTCCAGATCTGGTGGAAATAGCAAGAGAACTAGAACTAAAAGTAGAGCCAGTAGATGTGACTGAATTGCTGCACCTTCATAATAAAACTTCAACAGAAGAGAAGTTGCTTCTTACAGATGAGCAAAGAAGGTAGTTTCTTGAGATGGAATCTACTCCTGATGAAGATGCTGTGAACATTGTTGAAATGACAACAAACAATTCAGAATATTACATAAATTTAGCTGATAAAGCAGCAGGTGGTAGGATTCAAAAGGATTGACTCCAATTTTGAAGGAAGTCCTACTGTGGGTAAAATGCTATCAAACACAATCACATGCTACAGATAAATCTTTCACAAAAGGAAAAGTGAAGCAATGTGGCAAACTTCTTTGCTGCCTTATTTTAAGAAATTGCTGCAGCTACCCTAACTTTCAGCACCGACCACCCTGATCAGTCAACAACCATCAACATTGAGGGAAGACCCTCCACCAGCAAAAGAATTATGACTCACTGAAGGCTGAGATGATTCTGAGAATTTTTTAGAATAAAGCATCTTTAAATTAAAGTATTTACATTGTTTTTTAGACATACTGCTATTGCATACTTAATGGGTTACTCTACAGTGTAAACATAACTTTTATATTCACTGGGAAACAAAAAAAATCATGTGACTCACTTTATTGCAATATTAGTTTTATTGCAGTGGTCTGGAACCAAACCCACAATATCTCTGAGGTATGCATGTAGTCTATTAAACCTACTTAAGAAAAATTAAGTAATAGTATTTCTCTCCATTCTTACAACCCTCCCAAAACGTTAAGAACCTATTTTGGAGATATATAGACAAATAAAAGCTGTAGATGAAAAGGACAATAGATTCCATTAAAATAGCAACCAGAGAAATGGTTTACTCACTTAATTGAAATGATGGCCAAGGGAGAAATTTAGAGTAGAGCATTTCAATGACTCAAAACAAATGAATAAATGGCTTGTAGTTCATTTCAGTGTCTGGTCTGGTGGTACCCAAAAGTCTTTTCAAAAGAATGTCCCATTGTATTGCCTCAGGGATTGCTTCTTTCTGCCCTGCTCTGAATATATATAGGTGTTTAAAATTCATGTCTGATATAAAAGTCATCTATACAGATCATGTTAAATGTCTAGGGCTCTATTTTGGAGCCTCAGAATTCTGACCACCACCACCAAAAGAACATGATCTGACTTTTAAAGAAGTCAGCTTTGAGTTTCCAGGAAGAGTTCTAAAAAATGTTTCAGTGTAAACCATTCATTTGTGACTAAGCTATACTTAAAATGGAAGAGACCCAGACTTGGCTTGCACAAACATTTATGAAGCATGTACATTGTGCCAGAAATTGAACCGTGTGTTTCACATTCTTTATTTCATTAAATTCTCAAGAGAACCCTCCCTCTGAGGAAGGATTCTTGAGGTCATTTACATGGGTAAAAACAGTGAGACTCAAAGACATTTTGCGATGAGCCCATGAACTGCCACCTATGTACTCCTTTATTCTTTCAGAGAATTTTTGAGGTCCACTGTGTGCCAGGTCCTTAGCATACAATCTTACATAAGTCATAATCCCTTCCTTCAATCGGCTTATAGTCTTGTGTAGCAGACAGTGTAGAAACAGGCTGGGTGGGCAAACAGTGTGAAAAATGCCACAGTCGTTGTAAATCAGGTTGTGTCATAAGATCACAGGGGAGCAATAGACAGCCTAGTCTTGGGATAGTGGATTCAGGGAAAGCTTTATAAAGGAAGACATAATTAAGCTAGGGAAAAGTTGTCTCAGTAAAGTCTGGGAGGATGTAGAGAAGGAGGGCTTACAGTATTTTAGGCAGGGAGTAGAGCAGATACAGGAATCTGAAGGTAAAGACAAGGACTGTGAGTGTGAAGATCTTGATGGGTTTCAAATGGTGGGTGCAGAGGGTGCAAAATTATGGAGATGTGAGAAGTAAAGCTGAAAAAGCAAACATGAAGGCTTTATAAGCCAAATTAAGGCATTTAGAGTAAATATTAAATCCAAAGGAAAGCCTTTGAGTGTGTTAAGCAAGGATAGACCTAGCCAGGTGTGTGGTTTAGAAGGAGCACTCTCTCACTGCCATTGGAGAATGTGTTATAGGCTGTAACAGTGCTAATGTGGACATGAGTTAGCAGGCTACTAGATAACATTGGCCAGAAAGACAATGGCAGCCTTACCCAGACAGGGGAAGTGTTAATGGGGAGAATGGATCTGAGAGTTGTTTGTGAAGAAGAATTAGTTAGAAATAAATTTTTACTGGAGGGTAGAAAGGAGAGGGAGAAAAGCTATGACTTGGCTGGATAAGTGATGATGTCATTCACTGAGATAGTGAATTCGAGAGAGATGGAGGGGTCTGACTCCCAAAGTTCATGTAGAGTTTGAGGTGCCTATGGATGTCAACTTGGAGAGGTTATATGGATAGTTGGATTTATGAGCCTTAAGCCTAGAGCCATGGATTTAAAGTCTGAACATCACGAAAAGGACACATGGAGATTAATGAAAAAATAATGAGCATAGGGAAAGGAGTTCATTAAGGAGACCAAGAAGGAATGATTGGGGAGATGCAAGAAGAACCCAAAGAATGTTTTGTTTCAGAAAACAGAAGGGAATAAAGAACTTTAAAAAGAAGGAAATCGTTTACAATCTCATGTATGGTCCAGTGAGATAAGGGCTGAAAATTGCCCATTAGCTTTTGCAAGCAGGAGGTCACTGGTGATTTTATCTAGGTCACTTTCATAGAGGTAATGGTAGAAACCAGAGTGCTCTGGGTTTAAGAATATTTGGAGATGAAATTGAAGTAGAGAGAGAGAGAGCGAGCTAGCTCACTCTTGAGAAGTCTAATAGAGGAAAAGGAAAAAACTGAATGGTAGCTACAGGAGGGATGCAATTTCAAGGGAGGGTTTTGTAAAATGTAGCTGTTTCTTAGTGTGTATGCGCATGTGTGTGCATATGTGCAAGCATAGTATTTTCTTTATTCTTCTGTGTTTGCATGTGCTTTTGCTCTGCAGGGCTACTTTGAAACCATATCTTCTGATTTCTATTCCAAGGTCTTGTAGTTATACCACAACTACAGAAACTGTGCTACAAAACTGTTATAAAATAACTCTATAAAGCTGTTCCCAGGGCCAAATAAGCCATTGCCCTAAACCTAAGCAAAGTGGTTATTATTTACCCTACCAAAGTTATAAACAGTGAATACTTGCAATAAACCACAAGGAGCACATATTTTTGCTGAGTTAAAATAATGGGCAGGACTAGCAGGAAGCAGAATTTTTGCTAAATAAAATTCCTGGAGCAGTTCTTTTGGAGAGAGAGACTTAAAGAGGCAACAACATAGGTGACCTTGGGCCTTGGATTTCTTCCCTTCGATTCTGAATCTTTCAAGAAAATTCTAAGGAAGGAAGCATCTTGTCTCAGTGGTTAATAATCTTTGCACTGCAGTGAGAACATTTTAATAATATGCTTTGGGGAAAAGGTGTCATTCTTTTTTCTCTACCACAAGGCCTTTAGGGTAATGACTTAGGATGCTTGCAGAACACGTTGTTGTTTATTACCATTTCTACCTTAAAATGAGCAGGGAAATGGAAAAGATTATGAAATTAAAACCTGCCACTTCCATTAATAGTTTAAGTATTGGGGGAAAAATCTACAGAAGAGAAAGGTATAAATGATTACACTAAGGAATAATTCCATTCCCTAGTTATTTGCATCTATGATACTACAGAAAACTAACAGTTGGGTGTGGTGAAGCAGAAAGTCTGTCTCATTAGAATGAGACATCTAAATGAACAATCTGAAAATGAAGTTAAGAAAACAATTTCATGTACAATATCATCAAAAATAAGATACTTAGGAGTAAATTTGACAAAAGAAGGGCAAGACTTATACACTGAAAATTACAAAATATCAGTGAAAAAAATTAGAAGCCGGGTGCAGTGGCTTGCACCTGCAATCCCAGCTACTTGGAAGGCTGAGGTGGGAGGATAGCTAGAAGTTCAAGACTAGTCTGAGCAACATAATGAGACCTTGTCTCTAAAAAAGTAATTTAAAAAATTAGCCCACTGTGGTGATGCAAATGTTTAGTCCCAGCTACTCAGGAGGCTGAAGTTGAAGGATCACTTAAGCCTGGGAGTTCGAGGCTGCAGTGAACTATGATCACGCCATTGCAGTCCAGCCTGGGTGACAGAGCAAGACTCCATCCCTCTAAAAACAAACAAATAAACAAACAAACAAAATTAAAGAAGACCTAAATAAATGGAAGGACATCCCATGTTCATTGACTGGAAGACTTGTTGTTAAGATGGCAATACTTCCCAAATTAATCTAGTGATTGGTTGCAGTCATTTTCAAAATTTCAGCTGCCTTTAAAAAAATTTGACTAGCTGGTCCTAAAATTCATATGGAAGTGTAAGGGATCCTAAATGGCCAAAACAACCTTGAGAAGGAAGAACAAAGCTAAAGAACTCATACTTTCCTATTTCAAAAATTACTACACACTTACACCAATAAAGATAGTATGATACTGTTACAATGATATAAATCATAGATTAGAATAGAAAATTCAGAAATAGGCTCTTACATTAATGGTCAATAGATTTTCAATAAACGTGCCAAGTCAATTCAATGCGGGATAGTATATAGTCTTCTCAACAACTGGTCCTGGGACAACTAGATACCCATATACAAAAGAATAAATTTGGAGCCCTACCTCACATCACATATGAAAACTAAAATAGTTCAAAAGCCTAGATATAAGAGCTAAACTATAAAATTCTTAGAAAAAAACATGGGCATAGTACTTTGTAACCTTGGATTAGGCAAGGGTTTCTCAGATATGACACCAAAAGTATAAGCCACAAAACACATATAATTACATTGGATTTCATCAAAATTTAAAACTACCATATTTTAAAAGACATCAATTAGAAAGTAAAAAGACAATCCACAGAATAGCATGATATATTTTCAAATCATCTATCTGAAAAAGGACTAGTATGCAGAATACATAAAGAACTTTAACAATTCAGCACAAAAACCAACAAATAAGCCAAATAAATTATGATATTTGAATAGACATTTCTTCAAAGAAGATATATAAATGCCCAATTAAGCACATGAAAAAATGCTCAACATCATTAGCCATTAAGGAAATACAAATCAAAACCACAATTCACACTCACTAGATGGCTATAATAAAAAAGACAGACAATGCTGAGTGTTGGCTAGGATGTGGAGAAACTGTAGCCCTAATACATTGCTGGTGGGAATGTAAAATGATGCAGCTGCTTTGGAAAACATTTTGACAGCTCTTCAAAATTTTAAACTGTATGTTTATCACGTATGTTTATCAATGCAGCAATTCCACTCCTAGGTATATACCCAAGAGAAATGAAAACATGTCTATACAAAAATTTCCATATGAACACTCATAGTGGCATGATTCATATCAGCCAAAAATGGAAACAATTCAAATGTCCACCACTTAAGTAGTGGATAAACAAAATGCAGTATGTCCATAGAAGGGAATATTATTCAGCCATAAACAAG
The DNA here is from genome assembly GCF_006542625.1 of Nomascus leucogenys. NCBI lineage: Eukaryota > Metazoa > Chordata > Mammalia > Primates > Hylobatidae > Nomascus > Nomascus leucogenys. Next base: position 54,321,289 of record NC_044384.1, on the reverse strand, counting down.
AACGAAGTACTGATACATCTTACAATATAGATGAACCTTGAAAACATTATACTAAGTGATAGAAGCCAATCACAAAAGACCACATACTGTATGATTCCATTCACATGTAAGTCCAGAACAGAAAAATCTATAAAACAGAAAGTACCTTAGTGGTTGCCTAGAGTGGAGGGGTGGGATGGAGGGGGTGGGGACTAGAGGAGGTAACAGATAATGGGATAATAGCAACATAGTGTGGCCTTTCTTTTGCAGATGATGGAAAATATTCTAAAATTGACTATGGTGATGTGTCTGTGAACACACTAAAAGCCATTAAATTGTACACTTTAAACGAATAAATGAAATGGTATGAAATTATATCTTAATAAATCTGTTTAAAAAGTAGCAGATAGAGAGAAGACAGATAGATAGATAGATAGAGAGACTAATGAAGTAGTGATAAATGTTACAACAGGATGAATATTAAAAATGTCACGCTAAGACAGGTGCAGTGGCTCACGTCTGTAATTCCAGCACTTTGGGAGGCCGAGGCGGGTGGATCACCTGAGGTCGGGAGTTCGAGACCAGCCTGACCAACATGGAGAAACTCTGTCTCTACTAAAAACACAAAATTAGCCTGGTGTGGTGGCGCATGCCTGTAATCCCAGCTACTCGGGAGGCTGAGGCAAGAGAATCGCTTGAACCCAGGTAGGCGGAGGTTGTGGTGAGCCCAGATGGCTCCATTGTACTCCAGCCTGTGCAACAAGAGCAAAACTCTGTCTCAAAAATAAATAAATAAATAAATAAACATGCTCTGTAAAGAATATAGTCACGATGGCCACATATTATACAACTTCATTTATATAAAACATCTAGAATTGGCAACTCTGTAGACAGAAAGTAGACTGGTATTGCCAGGGTCTTGGGAGAGAGTGGAGAAAGAATGACTAGAAACGGACATAGGGTTTCTTTTGGGGGTAATGAAGATATTCTGGAACAAGGAAGTGGAGATGGTTGCACACCTCTGTGAACATACTAAAAAACACTGAAGTGGACACTTTTTTAAAAGGGTAAATTTTATGTTACGTGAATTATATCTCAATTTTTAAAAAAGACAAAAAAGAGACATCAATAAATGGTTATGTAAGAGAGATACATGGTTATACAAGAGAGACCTTGACTATCAGCTCTGACAGTACAAAGATTGCTCAGTTCTGTCAAACCCCATTCCTCAGGGAGGTCAGAATAGACTATTTGATTTTTTTCCTCTTTAAATATTAAGATGAAGGAAACATTTTCTACATATACATGTATAGATTTTTACTAAATGCTGCAAAGTGTCTTAAAATAAAAATGAACATTAAAAATTATTTTCTGGAATGTACCTCAGGAACACAGGCCTCAGCTGGGCACCTGCCACAGGGAAAGCCCAGGCCCAGGCGTGCTGGGTATTAGTGGAACCTGCAAGGCCAGGCTGTGGAGCCCAAGAGAGGGAAAATAGTGCTGGTGTGGCCCCTGCTGTAGCTGCTTTGCTAGTTAGTTCAATTACCCATCCTTGAGTTTCCTAAACAGCAAAAGAGACCTAGCCTAGTATGGGTGTCTCCCATTCCTTCTAACTCTGTCATTCAGTCTCCAAGTTTATTAAAGAAACTCTGAGTTTAGGTATAAAGTGAGTAATGATGAGGCTGGCTGGTGGAGCAGCATCTTTAAAAAATAAAATCAACAAATACAAACAGAACAACAAATCCCACTATAAGAACTAGAGACTAGACCTAATTTGAATCCCCCTTGATTAAAACCGATCTTTTCTTGTTCCTTCAAAGGCCTGGGAACATTCCTGAATGAATAAGCAGAGCCACCTCCAGAGTGAGATTTCTCAGGACAGTTGCCCCAATCAGGTGTGAGGACTCAGTGCTCAGTGCCCAAGGGCCCAAACCTGGGTGGAGCCATGGAAGATGCAGTATTTCAGGAAGGCTACACTGGGGATGGAGAGAATAAGGAAATGAACTCCCCAGCGGAAACCATACTGAGGCTTTTGTAATCTACATGCGTTCCCACAATCCTCAGCAGAAACCATCCTGAGGCTTATGTAATGTACATGCGTTCCCACAATCAGCCAGTGGCCCTGCCCACAAGTTGCAGCCACAGGCTGACTCCCGCCCGCTTTTCTACCTTTCCTCTCATTGCCGTTCCTTTCTTGGCGATTGAACTAAAGAGAGGGATGGGGATAGGGAGGAAAGATACACGATGGATTTGCCACAATCTCCACTCCTCCTGGAATGTGTGAGGGAATGAAAACTCCCTGGAAAGAGATGGGCTATGAAGCCAGGCTGCTCACACTGAGACCCTGGCTCCATCCCTTCTGGTTGTGTGATTTGGGGTCAATGTTTAAACTGTGATTTTCAGATTCCTCATCTGTAAAGCGGTATGTAAATTCCTACTTCAAGGAATTGTTGTGAGAATTAAATAACAGAGGCTTATTAAATGGTAGTTTTTTTAAACAATGATAAAATAAAATCTGTACTTGTAACCCCTCTATATTAATCCTGATATTTCCCCAATATTTTTTAAATTTAGCTACATGAGTCCAACCAACTAAGTTATTTATACCAACATGACTTAATGAATAGTTATGATGGTCTGCATTAAAAACCTAGGCATCAGACAGAACATCTTTCTCATTTTTGACCCAAGCATATGCCAGTTGTGTGAGGTGAGGAGAGTGCTTTAATCTTTCCAAATATCAGTTTTCTTATATATAGAATGGGAATTTTAATAAGATAACATATTTAAAGTACTTAGAAGAGTACCTGGGCAGCAACTAGTATAAATAAATGATAGTAGTAGCTTCTTTACTCCTCCTCTTTATATATGCTAACTTGCTTGTATTCATGTTTTTTAGATAATTCAAATCAATTTAATCATTCCAAGCAGCTCAACAACAACAATCTGATGGATAACTGATTTATCTATGGTAAATTGCCCGGATAGTGAAAGTGGTCGAAATGTACAAATGGACGTTTCTACGGTCTGGTGAGTCTGCTAAATAGAGAAAATGTTTTAGAATTTTAAAAGTAATACATTAAGAGAAATAAACCATATCACATGTTCTCTCTCACCTGTGGGAGATTTAAAAACAAGTTGATCTCATGGAAGTAGAGAGTAGAATGGTGGCTACCAAGGCTGGGAAGGGTAGGAGGTGGGCATGAAGAGAGGTTGGTTAATGGGTACAAACATAGTTAGAGAGATTAAATAAGTAGGATGACTACAGTTATCAACAATTTATTGTACATTTCAAAATAGCTAGAAAAGATTTGTAACTTTCTCAACACAAAACAATAATAAATGTTTGAGGTGATGGATATTCTGGTTGCCCAGGTTTGATCATTTACACATTGTATGCCGGTATCAAAATATCACATGGACCCCATAAATATGTATAATTATTATGTATCAATTTAAACATTGGGATCGAATCTTATACAACTACGGACACTGGTAAGAGAGTTCCGTTTGTCTGTTTCTTAGGAAGGATGCTGAACCTGAAGTCACAAGACAGCTGGTCAGGATCCGAAGATGGGCAGGAAGTAGGGGAGAGCAGGGAAAACTGAAACTCATAAGGACCCCACGGGAGTGTGCATCTGTCTGTCCCTGAAAGCCACATTGGCCCCTTTCCATCCCATCTCTAAGCCTCCACCCTTGTGGCCGAGATTGCTCTGAAGAGAGGCTGGTGTTCTTGCTGCAGAGCCACGCTCACTCCTGGACCAGGCTCTGTAAAGCTGAAGGAAGCAATTCCAGGGACCGGAGCTTTGGACCCAGTCAGTATAGTGAGCGAGCAGATCTGTGAAAATATGTGTGAACCGCGACAGAGTTCAGCCTCTATGGCCCTTCCAAGGATAAACACGGCTCCGCTCCACTTCCACCTTCCAGATCTTGCACAAGTTGTTACTATACCCATCCTAACCAGGAACATGCAGGGAACGGAATTCTGGGAAATGTAGTTCAACTTAGCTGAGTCAACACATTACAAAGCCACCGCATGGGAAAATAAAAGTTTATTGCTATAAGCCACTTACAAAAAAATTTATATGCTACAGAAAATGGTCTCTGGAATTTACCAAGTCTCTCTCTCTCTCTGTCTCTCTTTCTCTCTCTCTCTCTCTCTCTCTCTCTCTCCTGACTCCAACTTAGCACTTCCTTCAGAAGTACTCAGTCTTGCCTTTCATTTTTTTCATGTAAATGCAGAAATAAATTTCTCCAATTTACTGAAAAGTATCTCCCAGAGGGACCAAGGGAGGCAGGAAATTAAACTATGGTGCTGGAATCATTTTACCATACCAGCTTTACCCCACGAATGTAAATTTAGGGAATTCCACTTGTCAAAGTCCTCTTTGAAGCTTTGAATAATTGGATCCCAATTATTCTTAACCACGTTATACAGGCCTGTGTTCCTCTTAATATCTAAATAGATTTCATTTTTTGCCACCTACTAAAATTCCCCAAAGTGAATATTGCCACATTATGCTCTCCAGTTAAGAGTGAAATTTCTGAATAAAATGTTTTTACTCATATCCCGAGATGGCTGCAAAATTCTCCATGATAACTAAAGCTGTGAGAATTGGCATCACATTTGAATTGGTATTAACTTGTAGTAAAAATATGCTCAGCAAGAAGAAATCATTGTATTTTCTACCAATCATTTTAATACCTAAGACATCTTCTTTCTTACTAATAGCTATTCATAATGGTTATAAAGTCAAAACAGATAGCACAGAATATAAAGGAAAATCGTAGTACCTGGAAAGCATCCCTTTGAACAGGCTGGATACAATATAAATTACATGTTCTTACTACACTTTCAAAAGAAGGAGTTGATGTTTAAAACCACGCCATGCACATTCTCTTGTTATATAATTTTCTTTTGGTTTTCTGTTTCTTACACAGCACTGTTATCAAACGGCTACACTATGTTTTTGCAAACTCTGAATATCAATTCTTCCTTTCAACTTTGCAAGAGAAAGTGAGAGTTGTATGAAAACCTTCTTTACATTGATAAGAAAATAGGCATGTCTCCATACAGTATGGAGAATCAAGAAGGCATTAGAATTATCTTTAGCAAATGTACATATCATCACTAAAAGTATTTGTTAAGCACTTAGGCACCATGCTAGATGCTTTCTGTCTTCCACAAGTTTATAATATAAATCTACCATTACTGTCTAAGATGAATGCATACAGAATGGGGGAAGGGGAATTCAAATTATTGAGTTTCTATGATGAGCCACACACAGAGTTTGCTATTCACTTTTTAAACCTGATCTCATTTAATGTTCACAGAAACTAATCGTTAAAGAGGATCAGTAATCTACTCAAGTTTCTGCAACAAGCATGTGGGAGAGTTCTTATTCATACTCTGGTATCACAGGCCTGTTTGTTCCATTACACCAGTGGTTCTCAGCTGTGGCAGTTTTGCTCCCCTCTCCCCAGGAGACATTTGTTAATAACTGGAGATATTTTTTATAATCCCCACTGCTGGAGTGCCACTGGCATCAAGAAAGTGGAGGCCAGAATATCGCTAATTATCCAACAATGTGATCACCCTGCCACACACAGGATTATCTTGTCCAACACACCAATAGTGTTCAGTTGAGAACCCCTGCATCACACCGTTCACAGATGAAGATGTTGATAAACTGTAATAAAACGTCATACCAGATGTGAGTGCACAGATGGGTTTACATTTTGTGATTACTTGATACAAAATTACCATATGGATTTATTTATTGTAATTCAGGATCACAATCAGTTGTGAAAGGCAGTGGCTGAGAAGTATGTTGGATGATAGAAACACATCACTTTAGAATGAAGTTTTGTTTTTTCATTTCTTACCCTGGGATAGTTCGTCAAGTTATCAATCTACTTGTGGTAAGAAGTAATTATTTTTTAGAGCCTCTTTAACTTTTGCCTTCCCCCCAGCCCTGATTTTAAATTCTAGAATTTTCAGAATAGACAGGGCAAGTAGGCAATATTGAGTCAATGAATTCAAAGTTCAGAGTTTTTACATCCATAAGGTATTTTAAGTACCATAACAAGTTGATCTCAGTAATAGTTTTATACATAGTACACTATAGTCATATATGGTCTGCTATTTATATGTAAGCAAAGAGGCAAAAATAGGTAAAATAATTCCTAATCCACTTGGTGGCCATCGGACCCCGGTAAGGTTCTCCACGAATTTGTTTAATGCTCTCTCATTCCTCTTTACCTCTCTGGATATAACAGTAGCTTCATCCTCCCTCCCTCCCCTCTTTCCTTCCTTATCTTCTTTCCTTTCTTCCTGTATTTCTTCTCTGCTTCCTTCCTTCATTCTTTCATACAAAGTCGACAAGGAGAAAAGTAGCAGGAATGAGATTTATGCAAGATTGGTTAGAAACTATTTCAAATGTCAACTCCAGTCCACACATGAGCTCTGTAGGTCTCTTATTCCAGGTCTGTGTAGATGGGCCATTTGCTGTGATTGGTTTTCATGATCACTGCTTCATGCAGGGTCACTTGTTTTGCAGGAGTCACTTAGATGGCAGATTGACATTTCACATCTTGGAAGAACTACTAAACAGGTGAATGATGGGTGATTACTAAGGAGAAAGCCTGTGTGACCCTCCAGGATGCTGCAATGGCACCACTTGAAGCAAATCTTCCTTCTAATTAACCTCTCAGCTTCCTCCCCTTCCCATAGGCAGGATATTGGGCACGACCATGGGACTGCAACAGTGCTAAAGTTTTTGTATTCACACAGCACACATAGGCAGAAAAAAAATAGCAAAAGGAAAAAAGCATATTGGATTTACATTTCTGAACAAGATGAGTAACCAAGATTTATTCTATCCTGAAACAACCCAAACAGAGACAAAATACACTAAATGTTAGTTTGCAAAACACTGTACGTCAGTTAAAAAAGACAGTATCTTTGAGAGATGGCAAACAATGAGCCCTGAGATAGCCTCAGCTCATTGTCTTGAGAGAGTTTCAGGGCCACAGCAGAGGGAAGAATTGTGGTAGAGTTCTGCAGATTCCCTAAATTGAAAAGAGGCAACTGAGACCAGGAAGACCAATAAATCTAAGTTCCCAGGATAGAGTAACAAAGAGGAGAAAGCTGAGCAGAGAGAGGTCTGGAGATCTGTAGACAGTCCGCCTTGAGTATCCAGCTGAGTACCGATCATTACAAACACATAAAGGAGTCTGCTGGTAGCAGGGGAAATGAACTTGAAAGGATTAGAGGTAACAGTGCCCAGAGCTCACAAGGGCTGGAAGTAGTGCCTGATCCTGCAGGCAGGCTGGAAAACCTCCAGATTCACAAGACAATGGGTAGAGTACTCAGAAAAGTCTTGCCTGGGTGCTGAGGATTGGTTAGCCCTAGATTGAGTACAACTCTCTCCTTAGCTAACAAATCTGAAAATCAAGCTCTCAGCTCTGAGAGGATTAACTTTTTCTAAGCAAATTAACCACAGCCCAGAACAAATATCAATAATATTTTTAGGAATTTAAATAATCTCTTATTCAAAGAGATAAAATTCACAATATCTGGCATCAAATAGAAAATTACCAGTCATGCAGAGACACAGGAAAATATGAATCATTATTAGGGGCTAGATTAATCAATTGAGAGAGACTCTGAACTGACAGAAATGTTGGAATTTGCAGATGATGACAATTAAAGCAGTTTTAAAGACCGTATTCCATATATTTAAAAGGTTAAGGAGAGACAATGGAGAGATAAAATAATAACCAAATCAACCTATTAGAGATGAAAAGTACAATATGTGGGAATAAAAATACATCAAATGAGATTAACTTCAGATTAGACAATGAAGAAGAAAAGATTAGTGAATTTGAGAAACATTTAAAAAATCAAAGAAAAGATAATTTCAAAAAATGAACAGAGTACCAATGATTTGTTAAAGAACTACTGGCAGCCTAATATATGTATAATTAAAGTTTTTGAAGAAAGGGGGGTACAAAAATATTTGACCACCGTTTGTACCTTAAGAAATAGAAAAATTTAACTAAATTATACTCAAAGTAAGTAGAAGAAAGAAAATCATAAAGCTCACTATGGACAGCACTGCATAAGGAAATAGAAAATCAATAGAGAAAATATGAAGCCAAAAGTTTGTCTTTAAGATCAATAAAATTGATAGCCCTCCAGCTAGATTGATTTTCAAAATAGAACGCACAAATTATTGATATAAAGATTGAAAGAGGTGGCACTACTAGACAGTCTACAAACATGAAGGAAACATTATATATAACTTTATGCCAATAAATTTGACAACTTTAAAGAAAATAGCCATGTTTACTTGAAAGACACAAAATACCAAACATCATTCAAGAAGAAATAGGTAACTTAAAAACCTGTCTATATACTAACAAAATTGTATTTGTATTTTTAAAAACATCCACAAAGAAAACTTCAGATCCAGGTGACTTCACTACTGACTTCTACCAAACATTCAAAATAGAAATAATATTACATTTTCTTCCAGAATATTAAAAAGCAGAGAATATTGCCCATTTCATTTGATGAGACTGGCTTTATTCTGATAACAAAACCAAAGATATCATATGAAAAGAAACTGTACACTGATATACCTCATGAATATACATGCAAAAATTCTAAACAAAATTTTAGCCAATTTAATCAAACAATATGTAAAAAAGATAGTACATATGACCAAACGGGCTTATCCAAGGAATGAAGGATGGGTTTAACATTTGAAAATCAATCTATCTAAGTCACTCTATTAACAAAGTAAAAAAGAAAGAGAAAATCCAGGATTATTCATCCCTGATAAACAATACTCAGCAAAACAAGAATAAAAGTGAATTTCTCAACCTGATTAAGGATATTTATCTCATGCTTAATAGGGAAAGACTGAATGTCTCCCCCTAAACTCACAAAGTTCATAATGTCTTCTCCAACCCAGTCTATTTAACATTCTGGAGGTTCTAGATAGTTCAAAGCAAGCAATAGAAAGGAATAAAAGGCACCCAGATTAGAAAGGAAAAATCAAACTGTCTATCCTCTTAGAGGACATGATGGGCTCTGCAGGAAATCTAATAGGATGTGCAATAAAGCTACTAGACCTAATAAGTAAGCTTAGCAAGGTTAAAGGATTAAACATGAATATACAAAAATAAATTGCGTTTCTATATACTAGAAAGAACCTATTGGAAACTGAAGCTTTAAACTAAAGAGCTTCTGCACAGCAAAAGAAACTACCATCAGAGTGAACAGGCAACCTACAAAATGGGAGAAAATTTTTGCAACCTACTCATCTGACAAAGGGCTAATATCCAGAATCTACAATGAACTCAAACAAATTTACAACAAAAAAACAAACAACCCCATCAAGAAGTGGGCAAAGTACATGAACAGACACTTCTCAAAAGAAGACATTTATGCAGCCAACAGACACATGAAAAAATGCTCATCATCACTGGCCATCAGAGAAATGCAAATCAAAACCACAGTGAGATACTATCTCACACCAGTTAGAATGGTGATCATTAAAAAGTCAGGAAACAACAGGTGCTGGAGAGGATGTGGAGAAATAGGAACACTTTTACACTGTTGGTGGGACTGTAAACTAGTTCAACCATTGTGGAAGACAGTGTGGCAATTCCTCAGGGATCTCGAACTAGAAATACCATTTGACCCAGCCATCCCATTACTGGGTATATACCCAAAGGACTATAAATCATGCTGCTATAAAGACACATGCACACGTATGTTTATTGTGGCACTATTCACAATAGCAGAGACTTGGAACCAACCCAAATGTCCAACAACGATAGACTGGATTAAGAAAATGTGGCACATATACACCATGGAATACTATGCAGCCATAAAAAATGATGAGTTCATGTCCTTTGTAGGGACATGGATGAAACTGGAAATCATCATTCTCAGTAAACTATCACAAGGACAAAAAACCAAACACTGCATGTTCTCACTCATGGGTGGGAATTGAACAGTGAGAACACATGGACACAGGAAGGTGAACATCACACTCCAGGGACTGTTGTGGGGTGGGGGGAGGGGGGAGGGATAGCATTAGGACATACACCTAATGCTAAATGATGAGTTAATTGGTACAGCACACCAACATGGCACATGGATACATATGTAACAAACCTGCACATTGTGCACATGTACCCTAAAACTTAAAGTACAATAATAAAAAATAAAATAAAATGAAATTACAACTTACAACAACATCAAGAATTATTACGTTCTTACAATTTATAATTACAGGTCTGACGTTTAAATTTATAATTAAAAGACTGGTCTGACAAAAGATGTAAAGACCTATACACCCATACAGAAGAATGTAGAAAAAAATGTAAAGAAGATCTAACTCAATGGAGAGATCTATTTTGTTCTGCATCAGAAAGCACAACATTTTAAGATGTCAATTTACCCCAAGTTGATCGGTATGTTAATTTCAACCTACTATATGATTCCAATTATGTAAAATTCTAGAAAATGCAAACAAATTGATAGTGACAGAAGGCCGATTGATGAGTTGTCTGGGGACTGGGGCAGACGGGTGTTTTAGTCAAGAATAAGTGGAAAGAAGAGATTACAAAGGGACACGAAGAACTTTTAGGGGCAATGGATATGTCCTTCATCTTGACTGCAGTGATGGGTTCACATGTATTTGCATATGTCAAAACTTATGAAATTGTATACTTTAAATATGTGCAGCTTTTTACATGTCAACTATACCTCAACAAAGCTACTAAAGTGGTTTTTAAAAGAGAATGAAAGCAGTGAATAGGCATATTGCTTCTTTAAGAAATTCAAATTGTGAATCAATGCTTTTCCTCTATTTTCAAAAATAACTTGAAGTTGTTGTGCCAGTTCTTGCTTCTCTCCATGTAAACCAATACCAGACAAAAACTTGAACAAACAAAACACATTTTTTATATTTAAGTCATCTACGCTGATTAATTGGTGATTCTATTTCTGTTGTATTTTAAACAAGAGGCAAGTCCATGGATGGCTCAGTTTCTCTCTGCACCTGTCATGGCCTTAGAGCTTGTTTTACATGGATTGTTTTACAGATCTGCCATTGGCTGCGGTGGGAAGGTGGCAGGTAACAAGATTGGAGCACCTCAAATGTCCAAAGGTGGACAATGACTCCCACTTTCCACAGGTGAGCACTTAGTGGTAAGAAAGATGCCCTTTGCTCAGGATGAGATAGTTTGGATGGACCTGAGATTGCTGAAGAAGGCCATTTATTTATAATACAGGGAGTGGAAAATTAGGCCATTGTATTTCTGCACAGGGGAAGAATTCATAAAAAGTCACACAGAATTATTTTTATATAACTGACAATGACATCGTTGTAAGGTGGAAACAGAGCTTTATTTGTCTTACTTAAAATGATATATAGAGCACTTGTCTGTTTATTCCACTGCAAACAGCTTCTGCAAAAACAGCCATAAATCCCTGGGGGTTTCTACTGATAGTTATAAGTTACTTGAGCAAAATCTCTCAAGCAAGTTGCTGCCTTGCAGGTATCCATTATTCTAAATTCAAAGGCCTTTTTCTTATTGTTTGTTTGTTTGTGTTGAATGTGTATTTTCCCCAAAAATTATGTTACATGCAGTATTACTTTAAAAAATATAAAATGTGTCAGAACAGAGCTACTTTTCAAATAGGTAAGTCTGTGTACCTAAATCAAAACACACACAGCCAAAGGGGGAAACACTCGATAAATAGGCTTCATAATCAAATCTGGCTCAGGTTAAAGTGAAGTTAGTTTGATGGATTCAGCTGAGGCCCTAGTAAATAACAGCCTCTGTAATTAAGCTACCATTGCTTAGCCTCCCTGGGAGCTTATGGGCAGCTCAAAGGTGTAAGAGTGACAACCAGGAGGCAAACTTCAGAAATGAGCAGACAGCTTGCCCACCCACGTGCTAGTCCCTTCTCAGCCCTCAGCCCATTACACCAAGAGATGAGCCAGGGGAGGCTGCTGCTATCCACAGGCAAAGCCAAATGTCAATGACATTGACTGGCAAAGCCCATGTTTGGGAAGGTGAAAGTAACAAGCCCACCTCAACAAATGCTAAAGACATCTGCCCCCTTTTCTGTCACCTGTCTGGAGCCTGTCATTTTCTGTTCTTCACTATATATCTGTATCTATAGACATACATACACAATTTTATCTGTCTATAGACATCCAGACACCATTATTCATGTGTACTCATAAGTGCATATACATGCATACATATTCATACATATACCCCTAAAAGAAAATACCAGAGCAGAGAGAGAAGCAGCGGCTTTGTAGCATGAAATTCTGGGTCCAAATTTTAGCATAGTCACTTTTTTACCATGTGCCAGACATATTAGGCATTGCGGAGACAGTCGCTACCACAAGGAGCTCCCTAACTAGTGAGATGGAAAAGCACACAAATAACTTTAATATAACATGCCAAAAGCTAAACTAGAAATAAGTAGGGTGTCCTGTGATCATAGAGAGATAGAGGATTCAGATTTAACCTATTGAAGAAGAAAACTAAACTAAATTTTACAGGATAAGGTAGTCACTTCATGTTCCTTGGCCTTATTTTCTCCATCTACAGAATGTACATGTATAGCATGTATTAATATGTCTACAGTATTGATATGAGAAATAAACAAAAGTATGATGTGAAGTCCCTAGTAGAAATATTAGTTCCTATCCTGATGGCCCTGTCTCCTTCTCCTATTCCTCAAATTAGATGAATGCATATAAACAATCTTTTGCCAAGGGTATAAAATCATAAGTACCTATCCCACATAGAAAGTTAAGGAGGAGAGAGCATTGCAGATTCAAGTAAGGATTTCTGACTTCTCTTTATTGTGACAAATTAATTTACAACACAGAGAAAAGCAAAACTCTTGTTTATTCATTAAAAACTACATCTAAAAATTTTTCTCCTTCATTTCTTTCTTTATTAAGTTTATGCAAAAGCAAACAAATTTCTTCTATCTTGATGGGTGTTCCAATTTTTCCTATCATTCTGTGCGTGTATGATACAGCCAGGCCATCCCTGGTGTGGCTGACAAAGAGCTGCTCAGACAACCCTTCAAGGCAGGACTCGCTACTCAGTTTCAAGAAGCATGATGGGCAGACAGTCTCCGGCTGTAGGCTGTTTCAGGTTTGGAGTGCGTCACAATCTTCTCCAGGTGGCAAACTTCAGAAATGAGCAGACAGCTTACCCACCTCCGTGCTAGTCTCTTCTCAGCCCTCAACCCATTACACCAATAGAGGTACAGGAGTGGGCCCATAACAATGGGAGCCACAAGTGGTGCCATCACTGTGCTACTCAGAAGCTACTGGCCAGATAGCTGTTGTCATGGTGGGCTGAAGGTGCAAGTGAAATGCCATCATGGTGGTGATAACTCGTGAGAATGAGGCCCCATCCTCCAGAGCATGGTATATGCACTAAATCAGAAACTTTAAATGGCCCAGTCTCCCCACTAGGAAGAATACAAGGGCCTGGAAGAATACATGAGTCTGGAATCTAGGAATTAAAGCAGGAGTGGCCCCACCTAGCATCATTTCCAATGACCCATGGGGAGAACTTGTCCTTTCTGCCCTGCAACCAGAGGCTCTGTTGAGTTGGAGACTCTCATTTCCAAAGAAGTCTACTCTTACCAGGGAACAAAGCAAAAGTCCATGATTGTTGCCTGGGCACTTTGGCTTCCTTGTGTCCAGAGGTCAGCAGACAAGAAGAGGAGTCACCATTCTATGAGGGATAATTGATTCCAATCAGTAGGAAAAGTGGGACTAGTGTTACACAATGGGATTGGAGGGATGTATGTGTGAAACTCAGGTGGCCCACCTGGGTGCTTCTTGGTACTTCCTTGTTCAATTGCAGCTATAACTGAATAAGTGCAGTTACCTTGGCCTGAAGATGGCATGATTACAGGGGGCTCATACCACTTAGGTATGAGGGTTTGGTCAAATCACCATGTAAGCTACATGGAATCAGCAGGGATAGTAGCTGAAGGTGAGGGGAATTTTATAAGGGAGAGTGGACTTATCTGTGAGTGAGGGATGCCACGAGTATAGTCATGGCCTTGAGGCAGACTGCAGCAGTGGGTGCATCCCCTAAACCTCCCTCCCTTAAGTTTCCCATTAGGAATAGGGGCCCACCAGAACCCTGGAGGTTCTACTCCTTGAAAGAGTATCCATGTGGTGCAAGGAGTGGACTGTGGCAGACATGCTACTGAGATGCATCTTCTAGAAAGACTTGCATTAATGAGTGCAGTTAGCTGACAGCTTCAAAATGGTAGCACCTTGAGGATCTACCTCAGCTTTTGAAGAGACCTCCAGCTAATGACTGAGTGAAGCCTCGCTGCAAGGGCCTGGTCACTTCAGCCCAATGCAGAACTCTTCTAACGGTCAATCTTTGCTCTGGAGCTCCCCTGTGGTCTGGCAGAGACTTGTTGTCCATGAACCAATGGGTCCTCCTGCCCAATCCTGCTTCCTCCCCTTTGCCTTTCTTGGGTATTATTCCACAATAAACCATTCACACTTCTAACTCTATCTCGGCACCTGCTTCTTGGAGAATCCAAACTATGATATGCAGGGGCAGGGCCAAACAAATCCAGTGGGAACCAGGGAGCTGCTCTCCTGGAGGCCTTGTCTGATACAGAACTTTCCTGAGAACTTTTGTCTCCAGCTCCTGCCCCACAGAAAGAAATGTGCAAGGAGCTCCAACTTCTCCCTGAAGTTGCAGATTCAGACAACTCTGATGATGGGACCCCAAGGCTTCTGCACAGATGCTGCCTAAGCTCCAAACCCCATTTTCTAGTCTCTGCTTACCTATATTTCTAAGCTCTTATTTCTCCCTGTTTCTTCTATTCCTGATTTCCTCGTTCCTAAAACCCTTGGCTTTGGGATCAGGATTTCCACTGTCCAGTGACCTTCTCTGTCTGCTTCTTCCCCACATCTCAGGGCTGGTCTATTTGCCTGGTCCAGTCTCACTACTACTGGTTTCCCCTGCCTGGACTATCTCCAAGATCCTTCCAGTCTTACTCTTTAGAATGAAGTGCCTGGTTCCTACTTCTACCTATGATCCCTTGCTGTTCAGTCCCTGTGAGCCTTTCTGAAATCAGTTTTTTGTTTTTTGTTTTTGAGACAGAGTCTCGCTCTGTTGCCCAGGCTGGGGCGTAATGGCAGGATCTCAGCTCACTGCAACCTCCACCTCCCAGGTTCAAGCAATTCTCCTGCCTCAGCCTCCTGAGTAGCTGGGATTACAGGTGCCCACCACCACGCCCAGCTAATTTTTGTAATTTTAGTAGAGTTGGGGTATCACCACGTTGGTCAGGCTGGTCTTGAACTCCTGATCTCAGGTGATTCGCCTGCCTCGGCCTCCCAAAGTGCTGGGATCACACTGAAATCAATTTTAACCAAACTCCTAGTCAGGCCTTTCCTGGCCTAACTGATCCTATAACAGTGGAAATTCTAATTTTTACACTGACTGCCAGACCCGGAGAAGAAAAGGAACAATGTCTTTGCCTTTCTTCTCCATGCAACACCTCATATAATTGCATGTACTCCCTATGGACTTATAACAAATCCTTCAGAAGCATTATGTGGCATTTCTAAGCATCAAAAGTGATTTGTATTGACTTAAGTCATGCTTCATGTATTGACATGAAGTCCATGCTTCAAAAACCAATTATTTATTAATCATTAACTGAGTCCTTACTATAAGCCAGCCCTTAGTCACTTCCAAACAAGAAGACTCCCAAAGTGGTACATATGTAGAGTTGGGTTGTTTACTTGTTTGTTTGCTTCGCCACTCCCTGAATTTCTTTATGATACTTTATGTAGACCTTCTAATGTTCTCTGCTATTCATTTTTAAGTTGGTGGTTCAATTAGTACTACTTCTTTGTGGAAAAAGTCATGATATTATTTAAATTGACATAATCAAGGACATTTTTAGGACAATGACCCCAAACATGGCCCATTTTATTGTTCTTTTCACCTCATTGTTCCTATTTTCTATCTCACATTTATATTTTGTCATCTTGTTTTCTTCTAGAAAATCTAAGTTTAGAGAAAGAAAGTATCTTCTTTTGACTATCATTATGATGTTTGCTTGGTTTTTTTTTTCTTTTAAGGAGCTAAGCCTCTATAGTGTGGTGCAACCAAAATTTTAAAGTTAGAAAAAAAGAAGAAAAATCAACTTTAAGTGCAATCTTCCAAATACATAGAGAGAGCTTAAACCATCTGATATCACAAGCTCACTGTCTAAATTAACCTGACTTTACTATTCCTGGAAATTCTTACCTAAGAAGACAAAGTTGTCAGTAATTTTGCTGTTTCTTTCAAATATTTCTCCAAAATCCTTTTTTTCCCCCAAATGATAGACTACTAGCCTCCTCAATTAGCCCTTATTAGAGTAAGTACCTCATTCTCAGGGTTCATCAAACAAATATTTACTCAATATTGTCCTAGAAATTCTTACCGTCTATGTCCACCAATCCTAAATGATTACATCCCCAAGCCTGCCCAGCTGCAATTAGATCACCCTCCCCAGCCAATCCCCTCCATGTCAATACACCCACATACCCCCCGACCCCCAAAACCTCATACGTTTCTCACTTTTGTCCTTCCTGCTCAGAGATGCTACTAAGACTCAGCTTTGCTTGATCGTGGGTTATTTTGGTATTTTTTTCAGGGAATCACCAGTCAACAGCCCCCAATATTTAATGGGTACCTAGCACTGACCTACCTTTTGTGGGCACATAATAAATAGTCTAGTGGGTGAGAAGGATATATAAAAATCCATAATTTTAGGCAGAATCAAGTAAATGCTTTCATAAACGCATGAACAGCCAATCCTGATGGAACTCACAGAAGGATCTGCTAGCACTTTTTAGAGGAAGTGATCATGGAATTTAGGGTGTTGTAAAGCCTAGCTTGCAACCTTCTGGAGGCTTACACCTTGTAGTGACTTTCTTTTAATTCTCAGATAACTTCTGGAGATGCCTATGGCCACTTTAATTAGAAACAACATGAAACAATTCCAAAATTTGGTCAGTTGCTCTAATCCTTGATACTGTGGTGATGAATTTTGTGGGCCGCCCTCAAAGAAGAAAATAGGATTCAAGCACACTCACACACACGCAGACACACATGCACACACATATATATACACATACACACACATATACACACACATACACACATATATGTATACATATACATATATATATATATATATATATATATATATATATATATATATCTCAAGGAGGCAGAACCTACCTATCTGCCAGGGCCGTCCTGCTCTTTCTATAGCCTGTGGACCTGCAGACCATCTTCCCAACCATCTGGTGGAAATTTAGTTCTAAGACAAGGCACGATGTTTCATAATCAGTCACCCATGCTTCCTGCAACCTCCTCCGACAGTGGAGAAACACACCAAGGCACTTGTTTAAACAAAGCTTACTGAAACAGAACTCCGATGGTCCTCTAATATATTTTTTCATGGGGTTTGGTTGGGGGATGGTGGAGCTGGTGGTATAACCAATACGTTTTGGTAAACATGAAGCAAATTAAACAAAATGAGGCTTTTGTTCCCATGGTAATTGTATAATTTTCTCTTAAGGAAAGTATGGATTTTGTTTGTGCAGCTGACAATTACTGTTGAAAGTACAGTGTGGCCTGCCATTAGTTTTCTGAAGATGGTCCCAATCCAAGAATGCTTTGAGAATATTCTATTAGCCTAAACAGAAGCTATTCCCATTAGAAATAAGTATTCTGGCCACATCCTAACTACACTTTTAAAATCAAAAAAAGACATTTGTGTGTTCATAGTAACTATTTCTACATTGTCCACAAAAAAAATCAACCTGATTTCCATTGAGTTAATAAAGTTTCAGTGTCTTGCAGTGATTCAGCTTAACTTTGTTGAGAAGTAGTCCAAGTATGTGGAGAAACAGCAGGTGCTGGAAACAAAAGCCTCTTTCTACTCTTTGTCAAGACAACAAGGTTCAAAGAGTCTCATACAATGACCAAAAGTTGATCAGGGCCATAGTCATCCTATCAGGAGAGCATAGGAGCCACCTTCTACCTCATTAGCACTGTTTATCTCATGTTGTGTTAGCATTCATTTTCAGTAATATGATATAAGAATGTAATGATGTATAAGTGTTTTTTAATGTTGTGTAAGTGAAAACAGGTGGGTAATTTACCATGGGCTTCATGCAGATTGGAGCTGGCATTTCACAAAGAGAACACTGAGCTATTTTTTTTTTTTTTTTTTAGCCTGGGTCAGATTTCAACAACCATAGTTTTTAAAGTCACTTAGTCATGTCCATATGAGGCATGACACCACAGATCTGTGAACCCAAAGCAAAAATCAAGAGAGTTATTTACCAGGGCTGAATGCCTCAACCAACAAGCATGCTTATATCGTTAACCTTCGTTCAGTATGGAAGCGAAGAGGGAGAGAGTGGTTTAAACAAGGCATCACGGGTATTCAAAGAAGCCCATATTTAGAGTACAAGCTGCTGATTAGAGCACTGGCCCTGCCTAGATACCTGGCTGCTGAGCTAATGGGCAATTCTTTATGCAGAAGTCAGGAGTGTTACTTTATAAGAGTCATGATGAACATCAGGTGGCATTGATTAGTCCCTGCTTTTCCCGGGAAGTTAGAAAGAATTTGTGTACCTCTACATCTTTTCATAAAAGACTCAGGTTACATTCCTGTTGCCACCATTGTTATCAAGATATCAATAATCTGAATTAATTTCATCATCATCAATACTAGCTGAGCTAATAAATCTAGAGAAGCCAGGTGTCTTCATGCCTTTTTCTAGGACAAGTGTTACTCAGAGTCTCCCATGACTATTTGCTGATGAAAGGTTATAATAGATTTAATAACATCTGAGAAAGCGAAGAGCTAATTTTGTAAGTGAAAGTGAGATGCTTCTTTCTACCCCAAACGTTTGTGGAGACAGCACTTTTTATTTTCCAGATTTCCTATTTTCCCGTTTTAATATTGATATAGAAGAAAAATGTTCCCCACCAAGTGCATTTCTGCAGCCTTGTTCTGTGTCTCACGTTGCCTGCCAGCCTGTGATTCTACATTCCACAATGCCCTGCGGGAGAAAGAAATTGTGTCCAGACGCAGCCACGGGAATGGAATTTCCCATACCTTGAGAGTGACCTCCAATTTGACCTTAAAATTAAAAACTTGTTTGTGAACTCCTGAGAGGGAAAAAGAAGTATATAACAGTAGCTGCTGTTTAAAAATATAATTGGCAAGCATAGTATAGAAACAACACATGAGTCAGTCATGGGCTCCCTTAGATCCCAACAATTCACAGCCCAGATTTCCTGTGTTTTCCTGCCCATGAATGGGTGAACCACCCGTGTAAACACCCAGGAGGGAAAAGAACTATTCCTTTCTAATCCCCATTTGCACTGGTAACTTTTCCCCAGTGTTTGTTTAAGAACTGGCATCTCTCACTCATTCAGTCACAGTCTGAGAATTTGTCATCAGGCTCATTTGTGCTTAAGAGCACAGATTGGAGCTCTGGCACTAGAAAAGGCTTGAGTCTCAACTCTATCACTTGCCAGCTGTGTGACCTCAGTTTCCTGATCTGTAAAATGGTGATAAACAGTGGTACAGTAGTCCCCCTTATCAGTAGGGTATATGTCCCAAGATCCCCAGTGGATACCTGAAACCACACATAGTACCAAGCCCTATCCTATGCACACATACCTAAGATAAAGTTTAATTTATAAATTAGGCAAAGTAAAAGATTGACAATGTTCACTAATAATAAAGTAGAACAATTATAACAATATACTGTAATAAAAGTTATATGAATGTGGTCTCTGTCTCTCTCAAAATACTGTAATATTTTCAGACCGTGTTTGATGTTAGGTAACTGAAACCATGGAAAGTGAAACTGCAGAAAAAGGGGAACTACCGTATATAACTAAGACAATTATTTTGAGAAGAAAAGATTAAATACTGGTACATCATTTCACTAATAGTCTATGTCATGAATTTTTCTTCTTACGAAAATTGCTGAATGACTACTATTCCTTATGATCAAGAGAGCTTTTAGATGCTGTATCCATTTCTGCCCTATGAGAAAATGAACAAAAAGGTATGTTACTAATGTAAGCAACAATACACCACGTTTCACAGTTTATGGGTGTATTCACATCACATTATTTAATCCTTGCAATAATCCTGTTATTAATCTTTGGATGGCTATTATTGCCTGTATTGTCCAGATGACACATTACTACCTCTATTTATGTATTGAGAGGTAAAGTCCAAACACTGTAAGTGACTTATTCAAGTTCAGATAATGTCTGTACAACTAGACTATGGATTTGAGAACAGCCCTGCCTTAGGAAGTCCTTTGCCATTTCAGTTATAGCAGGTGGACAAAATAAAAGTCTTTACTGTGAATTCTATTTTTTATTTTTATTATTTATTTATTATGACTATTATTTTGAGATGGAGTCTCGCTCTGTTGTGCAGGCTGGAGTGCAGTGGTGGGATCTTGGCTCACTGCACCCTCCGCCTCCTGGGTTCATGCAATTCTCCTACCTCAGCCTCCTGAGGAGATGGGACTACAGACACACGTCACCACGTCTGGCTATTTTTTTTTTGAGACGGAGTCTCGCTCTGTTACCCAGGCTAGAGTGCAGTGGCGTGATCTTGGCTCACTGCAAGCTCTGCCTCCCGGGTTCACGCCATTCTCCTGCCTCAGCCCTCCTAGTAGCTGGGACTACAGGCGCCCGCTACCACGCCCAGCTAATTTTTTTTGTATTTTTAGTAGAGATGGGGTTTCACCGTGTTAGCCAGGATGGTCTCAATCTCCTGACCTCGTGATCCACCCACCTCAGCCTCCCAAAGTGCTGGGATTACAGGCGTGAGCCACCGTGCCCGGCCACGTCTGCCTAATTTTTATTTTGTATTTTTGGTAGAGACAGGGTTTCGTCATGTTGGCCAGGCTGGTCTGGAACTCCTGGCATCAACTGATTCGCCCAGCTTGTCCTGGATTTGCCTCCAGGATGCTGCAATTGATAAGGAACACAGGGGTATGTGATTGCTTGATTTGTTTCTTGCTGTACTGAAATTTCCATCTTATTGAAAGTAAAGAAATATTAATACAGTCTAGCCCGGAGAGAGTAGATTTTCCTAATTTTCCAGACTCTGAAACAACACTTTCTTTAATCCCAGCCAGCCAGCCAGCCACAGCTGATGGGCCAGGTCGGTTACCAACACAGGTGCAGCCAATCCATTGCATGGGCAATCACAGTGACTTTTTCAAGAACTTAAACTAGTAACACAGGCATTAAGGAAGTTGGATGCTGAGTCAGGCCACCATGAGAGTAATAAATAAAATCCAAGGACTCCTGTTAATGAGATCCAAAAGTATGTCCTTCCTCTTATTTGTCCTTATGTCCTCCCTTTTACTTAAATTAGCTGATTTGCAACAAAACCATCTTTGAATCAGAGCTCATCCACTGAAGGAATCAGTTGGGAGGGAATATTGTGGGCTTGAGGAATCAGTTGAGGGTTCATTAAAGAGGGAGGCAAAGCCAGCATGGGTTACAGGAGTGAGCCACTGCACCCAGTCTTTGCTGGGAATTCTAAACTAATTATCTACCACTGATAACCAAATCGAAGACCTGGGTCATGAACCATCTATCATGCTAGTGACTAGTAAACATTTCCATGTCAGCTAAGGAAGCATTATTATTCAGTGTCAGTGTTTTTTGTTTGTTTCTTTGATGTTCTTGTATGTTGCAATATTTTGAGATGGTTTGCTAAAAGTTGGATTTATTTGTTGTTATTTTTGTTTGTTTTCTTCTTTTGCCTAAATGAAGAACTGCTGGTGGACTCAACTCTTCACTAGTTGACATAGTCCTGCATAGCAAAAGGCCAGGTTGTCTTGGGTTGTCTAAGTTATGAAAAAAAAAATTTGTTTTTGGCATACAAAGTGATAGACATTAGAGTTTTCAAAAGGTTGAAAGAGTTGTTTTTACGTGTATTTCATGCTGCTTAATAACTGCTTTAACCTGCTGATATAGAGCTGAATTATCCTAATGTCCTATTTAATTGAGGACTAGCTATGTGTCCAGAACTCTGCAAGAAACCATGAAGCATATTTTCTTCTTTAAATAACACAACATGGTTTCTGCCACAAGGTGCTGAAAATCTAACAGACATTAAATTCTTCTTGAAGTCTTCCAGACACTTTCAAGAACAATACAAGACAAAATATAATTAAATGTGATACTGTGTTTTATAACTGGCAAACACCACAGGAGTTAGAGAAGCCAACGGTGGACTGCAGCAGCCAGGGAGGGAGACAGGAAACCTGTCCTGCTTTCACCTGCTCCATTCATCTCCTAGTCCAGAAAGGGTACTCCAAGTACTAAAGACCACTATATTTTGCTATAATACATCTAGTCATATATATCACACTTTATAAAAGTGGGATTGTGATGTATATACTATTTTAACCTTTTTTCACTTAATTTTACTTGAACATATACTGAATTGTTATAAAGTATTTCATACTTCTTAGTTTCCCCCTTGTTGGACACTTAGGCTATTTCCAGTTTTTACCAATAAAGGAAACCTAAAATAAGCATCCTTGTAACACTATAGAAGTATTTGTATATACCTCTGATTATTTTTTCCATAAAATAACGTAATAGAGGAAAATACATTTTTCATCAGACCAAAGGTAAGCTTTAAGTCAGTTCTAAATATTAAGCAAAGGAAGAAAGTATAATAAAAATTATCAATAAGTTTGGGCTTATAAAAATGAGACTCTTTGTTTTGCCTATAATAAGTTTTGCCTATAATAAGTTTGCCTATAATAAGTTTTGCCTATAATAAGTTTGGGCTTATAAAAATGAGACTCTTTGTTTTGCCTATACTTGAGGACATGCCCTGCTATCTAGCTACAAATCTGATAAGTGGGAAGAGTAATTGGCCACTATTATATTTGTTGTGCAGAAGCAAGGAGTTGGGGGATTTATGCTAGTCTTCACAGTCTAAAGGTACCATCAGATATGGAAGGCAAGTATGTAAATGTGTCCATTTGAAACTAGAAGATCCGTGAGGCCTTATTCTCAGAGGTCTCCTTGGCTTTGGGATCTTTCCTCACGTAACTAACATGCTCAGCTCCAACTCACATGCAGAATCAGTCTTCAAGAGATTGAGACAGAATGAAGAGATGGTCCAATATGCCTTTAAAAATCCCCCAATCTTTTCATTTTATTTAGGTAAGAAATTTTAAAAGGATGAATGCCATTTAAGCTTATTAAGAAGCTTATTTGTTCTAACATAACACACAAAAACACATTGGTGAATTATCAAGCTGACAATGCACTTAGTAATGAATAAGGATTAATGTCTTTGCAGAAATGTGATTCATGAATAAAAACTGATGCAAAATTAAACTCTAGACATACACAGTCATTTGTAATCTTTAAAAAGACTGTGCTGAGTTGTGAATTATTTTTGCATAGGACTGAGGTAAGAGTTATGAAAATATGAGGTGAGAAGAGGTGTTAGGGGGTGATCTTTTTCACCTATAGGGCCATACTTAAAGCCTCACAACCAGTTGGGTTGCCACAGCTTGCTGCTGTCTTCTCTGCCTCTAGCTTAAAGGCTAGACCAACACAACTACCTAGAGGTCAGCAGCAAACGTCTGTATTGTTTGTGCCTAGACCTTGCCTCTTCATTCCCAGTCCATTTTCCCAGCACTATTTCCACCAAATTTAAAACTCCTAGCAATTGCTCCCCCAAAAAGTTGTTGAAGCTCTAGCCCCCAGAACCTGTGAATGTGACCTTATTTGGAAATAGGGTCTTTGAAGATGATCAAGTGACAATGAGGTTGTTAAGGTGGGCCCTAATATCCAGTAGACTGTGTCCTTATAAAAAGGGGCAGTTTGAACACAGACACACACACACACACACACACACACACAGAGAGAATGCCATGTGAACATGAAGGCAGAGATTGAAGTGATCCCATGAGCCAAGAAACACCAAAGATTGCCAGCAACCCACAGGCAGCTAGAAGAGGCATAGAATAGATTCTTCTTCGCTGCCCTTAGAAGAAACCAACCTGGTCAACACCTCGATTTTGGGGATCTACTAGCCTCCAAAACTATGAGATATTAAGTTTCCATTGTTTAAGCCACTTGCTTTGCTGTGCCTTATTATGCCAGCGCTAGCAAACTAATACAGTATGCTTAGTGACCCTGAACCTGACTTTGTCATATGTACTCAATCTCTCCAGGGTTTAACCCCTACTTCTCCTAAAGGACTCTGATTTTCAATCTACCACCATTCTATCCTAGTCCTGGCTCCCAGGAACCCATTCTTGGCCTGGCCACGAGGGCCTTATACTCTTGCCAAGCCATGTCTTGCCTTGTTATACAGGAGAAATTTAACATTGACACTGTAAGATACACAGCCTATACTCAAAGTTTCCTCATTGATCCCAAAATATCCTTTATAGCTGAGATTCTGTTTTTTGGATTCAAGATCTAATCAGAGATCACGTATTACATTTGGTCAGTATGTGCTTTAGTCTATTCTTCTTCATCTTTTATGATAATGACATTTTTGAAGATCTCAGGAAAGTTATGAAGAATGTCTTGTAATCTAGATTTGCTCCATTGTTTTCTCATGATTAGACTCAGATTTAATGTCTTTGACAAAATTATTACATAGATGATGCTCTATATTAGAGGACTCATAATAACAGTTTGTTTAATAATTGGTCATGCTAAGTTTTCATCATGTTGTTAAAGTGATGCCCACCAGACTTTTCAATTGTAAAGGTAATTTTTTTCCTTTCTGATTAATAAATAATACATTGGGTGGTACTTTGAGATTTTGAGAATTTTTCTCAATCAGATTTTACATATTTTTTAAACTCTTCATTTTAAAATAATTACAGATACACAAAAGGTTACAAAAGATATATACAGCAAGGTCCTGTGCACCCTTGACCTTGCCTTCCCCAAAGTTAACACCTTGCATAGTGATAGTCCTCTACCAAAACCAGGAACTTTTTTTTTGTTATACTTTAAGTCCTAGGGTACATGTGCACAACGTGCAGTGTGCTGCACCCATTAACTTGTCATTTATATTAGGTATATCTCCTAATGCTATCCCTCCTCCCTCCCCCCACCCCACAGCAGGCCCCAGTGTGTGATGTTCCCCACCCTGTGTCCAAGTGTTCTCATTGTTCAATTCCCACCTATGAGTGAGAACATGCGGTGTTTGGTTTTCTATCCTTGCGATAGTTTGCTGAGAATGATGGTTTCCAGCTTCATCCATGTCCCTACAAAGGACATGAACTCATCATTTTTTACAGCTGCATAGTATTCCATGGTGTATATGTGCCACATTTTCTTAATCCAGTCTATCATTGTTGGACATTTGGGTTGGTTCCAAGTCTTTGCTATTGTGAATAGTGCCACAATAAACATACGTGTGCATGTGTCTTTATAGCAGTATGATTTATAATCCTTTGGGTATATACCCAGTAATGGGATGCCTGGGTCAAATGGGTATTTCTAGTTCTAGATCCTTGAGGAATTGCCACACTCTCTTCCACAATGGTTGAACTAGTTTACAGTCCCACCAACAGTGTAGAAGTGTCCCTATTTCTCCACATCCTCTCCAGCACCTGTTGTTTCCTGACTTTTTAATGATCACCATTCTAACTGGTGTGAGATGGTATCTCATTGTGGTTTTCATTTGCATTTCTCTGATGGCCAGTGATGATGAGCATTTTTTCATGTGTCTGTTGGCTGCATAAATGTCTTCTTTTGAGAAGTGTCTGTTCATATCTTTTGCCCACTTTTTGATGGGGTTGTTTGATTTTTTCTTGTAAATTTGTTTAAGTTCTTTGTAGATTCTGGATATTAGCCTTTGTCAGATGGGTAGATTGCAAAAATTTTCTCCCATTCTGTAGGTTGCCTGTTCACTCTGATGGTCGTTTCTTTTGCTGTGCAGAAGCTCTTTAGTTTAATTAGATCCCATTTGTCAATTTTGGCTTTTGTTGCCATTGCTTTTGGTGTTTTAGACATGACTTGCCCAGGCCTATGGCCTGAATGGTATTGCCTAGGTTTTCTTCTAGGGTTTTTTATGGTTTTAGGCCTAACATTTAAGTTTTTAATCCATCTTGAATTAATTTTTGTATAAGATGTAAAGAAGGGATCCAGTTTCAGCTTTCTACATATGGCTAGCCAGTTTTCCCAGCACCATTTATTAAATAGGGAATCCTTTCCCCATTTCTTGTTTTTGTCAGGTTTGTCGAAGATCAGATGGTTGTTGATGTGTGGTATCATTTCTGAGGGCTCTATTCTGTTCCACTGGTCTATATCACTGTTTTGGTACCAGTACCATGCTGTTTTGGTTACTGTAGCCTTGTAGTATAGCTTGAAGTCAGGTAGTGTGATGCCTCCAGCTTTGTTCTTTTGGCTTAGGATTGTCTTGGTAATGTGGGCTCTTTTGTCTTTCCATATGAACTTTAGTTTTCTCCAATTCTGTGAAGAAAGTCATTGGTAGCTTGATGGGGATGGCATTGAATCTATAAATTACCTTAGGCAGTATGGCCATTTTCACAATATTGATTCTTCCCATCCGTAAGCATGGAATGATCTTCCATTTGTTTGTGTCCTCTTTTACTTCGTTGAGCAGTGGTTTGTAGTTCTCCTTGAAGAGGTCCTTCACATCCCTTGTAAGTTGGATTCCTAGGTATTTTATTCTCTTTGAAGCAATTGTGAATGGGAGTCCACTCATGATTTGGCTCTCTGTCTATTATTGGTGTATAGGAATGTTTGTGATTTTTGCACATTGATTTTGTATCCTGAGACTTTGCTGAAGTTGCTTATCAGCTTAAGGAGATTTTGGGCTGAGACAATGGGGTTTTCTAAATATACGATCATGTCATCTGCAAACAGGGACAATTTCTCTTCCTCTTTTTCTGGTTGAATACCCTTTATTTCTTTCTTTTGCCTGATTGCCCTGGCCAGAACTTCCAACACTATGTTGAATAGGAGTGGTGAAAGAAGGCATCCCTATCTTGTGCCAGTTTTCAAAGAGAATGCTTCCAGTTTTTGCCCATTCAGTATGATATTGGCTGTGGGTTTTTCATAAATAGCTCTTATTATTTTGAGATACCTCCCATCAATACCTAGTTTATTGAGAGTTTTTAGCATGAAGGGCTGTTGAATTTTGTCGAAGGCCTTTTCTGCATCTATTGAGATAATCATGTGGTTTTTGTCTTTGGTTATGTTTATATGATGGATTACATCTATTGATTTGTGTATGTTGAACCAGCCTTGCATCCCAGGGATGAAGCCAACTTGATCGTGGTGTATAAGCTTTTTGATGTGCTGCTGGGTTTGGTTTGCCAGTATTTTATTGAGGATTTTCGCATCGATGTTCATCAGGGATATTGATCTAAAATTCTCTTTTTTTGTTGTGTCTCTGCCAGGCTTTGGTATCAGCATGATGTTGGCCTCATAAAATGAATTAGGGAGGATTCCCTCTTTCTCTATTGATTGGAATAGTTTCAGAAGGAATGGTACCAGTTCCTCTTTGTACCTCTGGTAGAATTCGGCTGTGAATCCGTCTGTCCTGGACTTTTTGTGGTTGATAGGCTATTAATTATTGCCTCAATTTCAGAAACTGTTATTGCAAAACCAGGAACTTTACATTGGTACTATCCACATGCTTTATTCAGATTTTGTTAGTTTTATAAGCACTCATTTGTATGTAAGTTTCTGTGTTGTTCTATGCAATTTTATCAAGTGTGTAGCTTCATGTATCTTTCACCACAATCAAAATCTAAAACTGTTTTATTACCAGAGGACTCCCTTGTGCTACCCCTTTGTAACCACAGCCACCACCACCACCACCCATCCCTAACCCATGGTGACCAAAATGTTCCCCATCTCTGTAATTTTGTCATTTCAGGAATGTTATATAAATGGAATTATACAGTATGTAAACCTCTGGGATTAGTTTTTTCACTCAGCATAATTCTCTTGAGATCCATCCAAGTTGTTGTGCCCATTAATAGTTTACCACTTTTTTGTTGCTGAGTGGTATTCTACGGTAAAAATGTACCATCACAAAATGATTTCTCACAGGCAGGGATAATCCCCACTGGAGTCAGTTGTTACTTTGGGGGTTGCAAAATTAAGGTTTATTTAATACAAGTATTACCTCACTATAAACATTTCCATATTAAAAATGTGAGCCTCAAGAATGTGAAGCCATAAAAGAATGAATTGAAGATTCAATCCCAGAGTATCCAACTACAGATCTTGTATTTTGCCTAGTCTGCCATATTTACTTGTGCCAGTTTTCTCAGTTTTCACTTACTAAGCACCTATTACGTACCTCTCCATTCTAGATACAAGAGGTAGAAAAGTGAAAAGACATCAACTGTCCTGATAACCAAAGTTGACAACTATTCAAATATAGCAGCTGTGTGAACAAAATTTTCTAAATGTGGTGCAAAGTAGAAAGTCACAAATCTAAGAAGCTCAATGAAACCACTGAAAGGTACAGAAAACATAAGAAAAATTATACCCACTTAGGCGTAATCCAATTGCTGAAAGCCAATGGTAAAAAAAAATTCTTAAATGTAGGCAAAGAAAGATACAGAGTGGAATGAAAGAATGATAGTAGATTTTTCTTAGAAACCATTCAAGTTAGGAAAAGAGCAGTAACATCTTGACAGAACTGAAAGAAGAATAAAATACTGTAAGCTCAGACTTCTATTCTCACCCAAAAAATCTTACAAAAATGAAAATGAGAAACTTCTGTTTCAGATCAATATGGAGTAATGAGAATCAGATTTACCATCCTACCTAAAGCACCTACACATAAATTTTAGAACTACAGATATTATAAGACATAAAGAGGAACAAAACATAATAATAAAGGTGTCAATTCATGAAGTAGAAATAGCAAAATTAAATGTTCATTTATTTAGTAACACAGCTTCAAAATACATGAAACAAAAATTGATGAACTGAAAAGAGAAATAGAGAAGTCCATAATTTATTGTTGAAGAATAGTCTTCTTGCAGTAATTGGTAGAATAACTACGCAGAAATCAGTAAGAATATAGAAGAACTAAAAACACTATCAAATAACTTGACCTGATGTATATTTAGAGAACATTTCTCCACTAATAACAGCAGAATATAAACCTTTCTTTTCATAATATGGTTTGTTATGTGCACTTGAAAAGAAAGGTTTATATTCTGCTGTTATTAGTGGAGAAATGTTCTCTAAATATACATCAATATCTCAATTAATTTTAAAAACATTGGAAACATACAAAATGTGTTCTCTGAACACAGAAAATTCAGTTAGATATCAATTAAATAAATATATCTGAACATTTTCCAAACATTTTTAAACTAAATAAAACATTCGTAAATAACTCATTGGTCAAAGAAGAAATTTAAAAAAAGAGAAATATTTTGACCTGAACAAAAATTAAAACTTGGCATTAAATTTATAGAATATGGCTATGACTATCCTTGGGCAGAATTTATAGCAATAAATTGTCAGAAAAGGAGAAACACCTTAAATAAAAAATCTGAGTTTTACCCATAAAAAGTGAGAAAAAGAAGTACAAATTAATCATCTCTGTAGTATAATGAAGGTAATAAAAAGGATGAGAGCAGAAATCGATGAAATAGAAAACAGAACAATAGAGAAAATCAATAAAACCAAAAGCTGTTTATTTTAGGAGATAATGAAGTTGACACACCTCTAGATTGATAAGAAAAAGAAAGATAAAAATGATCAATATCAGAAATCGCTGCATAATTAGGGATTTGAAAGCATTATCAGGGAACATTATGGACAACATTATGCCAATACATTCAACAACGACATGAAACTCCTTGAAGACCCAAAAATATATAAAGCACACTTATAACTCAATACTAATAAGAAAACAACCTAAAAGAAAAAAAATAGGCAGAAGATATAATTAGCACTTTGATAAAAAAGATATATCCTGGTAAACAAGCACATGAAAAAATGTTTAACATAATTAGTCAAGTCAGTGAAATGCAAATTTGAACCACAAAGAGATATTAGCACACACTCCTACTAGGATACTGAAAATTGAAAAGTTCCACAACATCAAGTACTGATTGGGGTTTAGAGAAACTGGAGCTCTCATACAATGGTTATGGGCGTGCAAAATGGCATACAGACTGTCCCTGACTTATAATGGTTCTTCTTAGGATTTTTCAACTTTACAATGGTGTAAAAGCAATATGCATTTAGCAGAAATCATACTTTGAAGTTTGAATTTTGATCTTTTCTCAGGCTAGCAATGTTTGGTGTGATACTCCCTAGTAATTCTGGGCAGCAGCAGTGAGCCACAGCTCCCAGTCAGCCACATGATCACAGGGTAAACAACTGATACTCTGCATTTTTTTTACGTATTTTCAACTTAAGATGGGTTTACTGGGGTGTAACCCCATCATATGTTGAAGATCTCTGGTATTTACTTACTTGAGAGAGAAAATATGTCCAGACATGTATACAAAGTTCATAACAACTTCATCTATAATAACAAAAAACTGGAAGCAACTCAAATGTCCATTAACTGGGCAATCAATAAACTAACTGTGTTATACTCATATAAAGGGGTATTACTTATCCATAAAATACAGCGAATTTAATTGTGGTAATGTTTGCACACCACCACCACATATTTGCATATATGTCAAAACTCATCAAATATTATACTCCAAATTGATGATTTTTTGGTATGTTATTTATACCTCAATATAGCTAATATATATAGGTATAGATATATAAAAAATATTAATACATAAGCATATGTAAATACAAGTATTTTGGAACTGAAGAATGAATTCAAAGCTAAAAGTGTAGATTTGTGAGTCCAAAGCAAGGACAAAATTTAAGCCATAAGTTTTGCAGGAATCATGAAAAGAAAGCTTGGTTTATAATATTATCACCTTTTACAGATAAGGAAACAGACTCACTTTTTTTTTTTTTTTTTTTTTTTTTTTTAGCCAAGGTCTCACTCTGTCACCCAGGATGGAGTGCAGTGGCACAGTCTCAGCTCACTGCAACCTCCACTTCCCAAGTTCAAGTAATTCTCCTACCTCAACCCCCTGAGTAGCTGGGACTACAGGCATGTGCCACCATGCCTGGCTAATTTTTGTATTTTTTGGTAGAAATGGGGTTTCACCATGTTGGCCAGGCTTGGCCTTGAACTCCTGACCTCATGTGATCTGCCCACCTTGGCCTCCCAAAATGCTGGGATTACAGGCATGAGCCACTATGCCCAGCCAGGCTCACATTTATTATGTGATTTGTCTGCTGTTATACAGCTATTTTTAAAAGCCACAACAAGGATTCCATTATTCTAATGATATATGTATACGTATGTATAATCTATATATACAATGGAATTGTAAAGGATTTGCCAAGTTCCATCTATTAAAAAGTTAGATCAGCATTTACTTACCTTTTGTAACCCACTCAACTCTTTTCAAAAAGCATAGGCAGGAAGTAGTGACCAAAGACCATTTCTGTCCCTCAATATTCATTGTCAATGAATATCCTTCTTACCCACGTAGAAATATACAAGCATAGAAACAATACCCATACACTCCTCAAAGGGCCAAGTAATTAGATAGATGAGTACTGATTGGTGGATGGGGACAAGGGATATCAGGGTATAAATGAGAGAATAATGAAAGAGGCACATGAAAGATTGAGGATGGGCATTGTGACCAAGAAAACCTAGAATCTCCATGATTCTTAATCGTCCTTTATTTTGTCATTTGATAGTTAAATTTGCAGTCTCAAAGTCTTTTTAATGATGAACTTTGGGGGATACATTTGCATGTACAGACATTAATAAATTCCTTATTCTAATTAACTCAGAAATTAACACAGATTAAAAAATAAACATTAACTTTCTATGACCAAAACAATTATCAGAGATCAGGAAAATAAACTACATAAAAGCATTAGCTTAGCAGACAAAAGTGTGTCTGCTGTTACAGATTTGCAAACAGCATTCAGCATGGATTAAAATGCAGGCAAAATGAACACACACGAAGAATGTGATAAATTTTTATGCAAGTATAGTTTTATTCCAGATAGGCCACAATTCTTTTTAAAAATGAAATGACTTTAAAAATCTAGCAAAGGAGCTGGTAATGAGTACACAGCTCCTCATATTTCTTTTGAGAAATTAAATTAAACCATTTTTCATTTTGATGGGCAAAAAAAAAAAAAAAAGTCAAATGCCCTGAAAACAATAGCATTTTTGGTTTTTGAAACAGTAAGCAAAGTCCTTCTCATTTTCCACAAAGATTCACTCGCTGAGTGTGGCTCTGTCATCATGGAATATACATGTGTTTTTATGGCTGTTATAAACCCATGAATTCTAGGGCTTATGACAGAGAGACTAAACTGCCTTTAACGATGGTGGCATGGACAGTAACTCGAGATAGTATATGCCATACTGCACAAAATAGATCATAGTATCATCAAATTGGATATTAGAACGGAAACCTCTGTATCTGTAAATATTAATGAAAACAGTAAGCTTCAGAACAACCATAGTGGTCGCTGAGAAAAAAATCAACCTAGAAACAATCTTATGATTTGAAGAACAGATCATCACAATGCAACTGAACTGCTTCAAATCCCCACGGTATTTGAGGTGGGGATCGGGCAGGGGGAGAAAAGAGAGCCTGGGGTAAGAAATGTTGTGTTCACATAACCGGCTTTATAGACTTTCAGCAGTAGCACCTTGCCATTCCTGTGGCTCCAGCCTGTTATATATTGTCCTACAGAAGGAATTCTGGCAGTCAGCTTGTGTGGGGTGTAAAGAAACATTTATGAAATCCTAATTAAGCATACAGTGATTCTTCTAGGGAAAATTTTTTGTTAAGTTATAACCCGGAGGGATGCGGGGTATGGGAAAAGGAGGGACAAAATGGAGGATTGGGGGAGAGATGGCAGGGGAAAAATTTCAAGATTTCCTACTTCATGCTGCGGCTGTCTTGCTCCATTACTTCCTATGATGAGCAAGAGTGTTTTAGGGGCTGTTTTTTCTGCAGCAGGTCAATGTTCTCTGTAAAGAGAAGCAACAGGAAGAGGGCAATGGTTTTGTGCTGTGAAGGAAAAATACAGAAACCCGTTAAAGGGAAAGACACTGAGAACAATATTCCTTAGGATCTCTTCCCTCCTGTAGCTTTTTTGTACTTGCCAAACATTATTTCAAGGACAAATAGTTATCCTTTCATGGCATGCAACTAAAGGAGCTTGGTATTTGGAGTGGATAGATGGAGGGAGAGATTTAATTTATTTTACTTTTGTAGATATAAAAAGTGTACTTCGCTGTATACGCAATTACACATTGTTTATCATTTTTATATGGGACACCAACCTTTCGTAATGTTTTTACTCACAAGGGCTTAGAGACAAGGCTACTGAAGAACATAAAGTGAGTAGTTACTGGAATAGGCATATGAGAAAGCAAAATAGAAGTTCAATTTCAGACAAGATTCAATACCAATGAAATAAACTCAGGTAATAAACAGAAGGAAGGAGGAAACAATAACATTAAAAAGAGGAAAGAGTTGATTTAAGTATTGCTCTAAGGGGACTCCACCAAGGCAGATTCTTGAAGAACTAAATGTTACTAACAGTCTTCAACTTGGGAGAAATCAGTTAAGATAGCAATAACATTTGTCTTCATCTTGCAGTTTTCCTCTAAGGATCTCCAAGCACCTCACATATACACTGGAAGCTAAGAAGTTCCTGACAATGGTAGCTGCTAAACATTTGAACCAGTTGATGAGGGAGCTTGAAGCCATATATAGAGTAGTTCCTTATTTATCCAGAATTGTTATAGGCCATTGGTTTCCAAGCTTTAGCTTGCATCAGAATCACCTGGAGGACTTGCTGAAACATGGATTTCTGGGTCCACTCCCAGAGTTTCTGATTCAGTTGGTCTGGACAGTGGGATGGCCTGGAGAGTTTGCGTTTTTGACAAGTTTGGAGTGAGGCTGATGGTGTGGATCCAGGGAACACACATTGAGAAGCGCTGGTTTAGGCACAGCTCTGTCTAATAATGACAATAACCACCACCTGTTGAGCTCTAACGACGCACAGGCCATGTGTACTCTATTAGGTGGATACCACTTTCACCCGCATTGTACTGAGAGAGGAAAAAGGAAGAAACTGGTCAGGCAGGAAGTTAGGGTAGATCCTTGGTTGAATTCTTTCAAACAAAAGAACTGCAGGCACAGATAAGGGAACTTGCATGAGGGGCTTGCCTAAGACATGCCCACAGCTGCACAGATAAGAAAGACTACACAGATTACTTGCCCAGACACGCCCACAATGGAAAATTCCATCCCCTGACACATGCACATTGAGGCGAACAAAGCAATATGGAGTAACTCAAGCTAAGGGCCCACATGCACACTAAGAGAATGGGGTGGAGCTACCAGAAATTCGTGACTTATGCAAATCATATGCCCAGCCCTCATTGGTTTTTTATAAAAGCCTTTGCATTCAACTGTAAAAACAGCAACCCTCTTCCAGGGCTCCTCTCTGCAGCGGAGAACTTTTTTCTTTCACTTTTGCTCCAACCTCACACATGGTGTCTGCTCTCCTTAACTTTCTTGGTCCTGAGACAAAGGATGCTGGGTACTAACTCAGGCAACAAGAGACTGCTATATTGTGGTGTATTGGCAAGACGGTAACAGTACCAAGGGTGAATGTAAAGATGAGAGACAATAAACCATCACTCAAATCACTCAGCAAGTAGGGGCAGCACAGGTGTCTAGATATGAGTTGGCCTGAATTCGAGTCCTTCACTCTGAACTACTACATTGTGCTGAGTAGTGATGGGGATAGGAATAGTCTCTAGAAAACTGACTGTAAATTTCAGGCTATATACCACACAAGATGCAGGGAAAAAGTCCACGCACAAAATATAAAGTAGGTAAATGTTGTTTTTAAGGTGTCATAATTTTTCAAACTCACTTTGATATGCAAGATCCCATCTTTACTATAGGATTTAGTTATGAAGTGTACTGCTGTTACCCAAACATTAGCTGTCCCTTTGTTCTTGTTTCCAAGCTTCTCCCCACTCTTGGCACCACCAAAAATGAAAATCCACTGATACAAAATCATGTTAGAGTGATGTAGATTATTCAGAGAGTGGAGGGAAAAGCTCGCCATGTCCCTGACCATATTCCATTGAGTCTTCAGCCCTATTGCTCCTGTCCCCTGGATTCTTTCTTTCTCCTTCCCATATGCAGAGTCCTTTTGCCTCCTTTTAATACACAGAGTCTCTTTCCTTCCTTAAAACTGGGCACCACTCAGGTACCGCCAGATCCTGGAAGCTGCTTTTATTCCATATTAGGCTCTTCCAAAATGCTCTCCCTACAAAGAAATTTTCATATCAGCTTCTTGACATAAAATGTTCTCCATGTAATTGCACAGAAAACCTTTAAGAAAGTTTCCAGTAATTTCAAGTGGAGAGTTTAAACACCAGAGATCTGTACTATCTACATGTAGCTATTGAGTACTTGGAAAGCATTCAAATGGCACTGTGCTGGATTTTTAAAACACACACTGCATTTCAAAGATTTCATATAAAAAAAGAATATAAAATATCTCATTAACAAGTGTTTACATTGATGACATATTGAAAGGATAACATTTTAGATATCCTGAATTAAATAGGATATATTATTGAAATACATTTTACCTTTTTATGCTTGTTATTGTGACCAGTAGTACATTTTAAATTGCATATGGCCACATGCGGTGGCTCATGCCTGTAATCCCAGCATTTTGGGAGGCCGAGGCAGGTGGATCACAAGGTCAGGAGTTCAAGACAAGCCTGGCAAGATGGTGAAACTTGCCTCTATTAAAAATACAAAAATTAGGGGGTGGAGCCAAGATGGCCGAATAGGAACAGCTCCGGTCTCCAGCTCCCAGCCCGAGCGACACAGAAGACTGGTGATTTCTGCATTTCTGCTTGAGGTACCGGTTTCGTCTCACTAGGGAGTGCCAAACAGTGGGTGCAGGACAGTCGGTGAGGCGCACTGTGCGCAAGCCGAAGCAGGGCGAGGCACTGCCTCACTCGGGAAGCGCAAGGGGTCAGGGAGTTCCCTTTCCTAGTCAAAGAAAGGGGTAACAGACGGCACCTGGAAAATCGGGTCAGTCCCACCCTCATACTGCACTTTCCCAACGGGCCTGGAAAACGGCACACTAGGAGATTGTGTCCCGCACCTGGCTCGGAGGGTCCTATGCCCACGGAGTCTCGCTAATTGCTAGCACAGCAGTCTGAGATCAAGCTGCAAGGTGGCAGTGAGGCTGGGGGAGGGGCGCCCGCCATTGCCCAGGCTTGCTTAGGTAAATAAAGCAGCCAGGAAGCTCCAACTGGGTGGAGCCCACCACAGCTCAAGGAGGCCTGTCTGCCTCTGTAGGCTCCACCTCTGGGGGCAGGGCACAGACAAACAAAAAGTCAGCAGGAATCTCCAGAGACTTAAAGGTCCCTGTCTGACTGACAGCTTTGAAGAGAGTAGTGGTTCTCCCAGCACGCAGCTGGAGATCTGAGAACGGACAGACTGCCTCCTAAAGTGGGTCCCTCACCCCTGAGCAGCCTAACTGGGAGGCACCCCCCCAGTAGGGACAGACTGACACCTCACTCGGCCGGGTACTCCTCTGAGACAAAACTTCCAGAGGAACTATCAGACAGCTGAATTTGTGGTCTCACGAAAATCCGCTGTTCTGCAGCCACCGCTGCTGACACCCAGCCAAACAGGGTCTGGAGTGGACCTCTAGTAAACTCCAACAGACCTGCAGCTGAGGGTCCTGTCTGGTAGAAGGAAAACTAACAAACAGAAAGCACATCCACACCAAAAACCCATCTGTACATCACCATCATCAAAGACCAAAGGTAGATAAAACCGCAAAGATGGGGAAAAAACAGAGCAGAAAAACTGGAAACTCTAAAAAGCAGAGCACCTCTCCTCCTCCAAAGGAACGCAGTTCCTCACCAGCAACGGAACAAAGCTGGATGGAGGATGACTTTGACGAGTTGAGAGAAGAAGTCTTCAGACGATCAAACTACTCTGAGCTACGGGAGGAAATTCAAAACAATAGCAAAGAAGTTAAAAACTTTGAAAAAAAATTAGAAGAATGGATAACTAGAATAACCAATGGAGAGAAGGGCTTAAAGGGGATGATGGAGCTGAAAGCCAAGTTTTGAGAACTACGTGAAGATTGCAGAAGCCTCAGTAGCAGATGCGATCAACTGGAAGAAAGGGTATCGCTGATGGAAGATGAAATGAATGAAATGAAGCGAGAAGGGAAGTCTAGAGAAAAAAGAATAAAAAGAAATGAACAAAGCCTCCAAGAAATTTGGGACGACGTGAAACGACCAAACCTACGTCTGATTGGTGTACCTGAAAATGATGGGGAGAATGGAACCAAGTTGGAAAACACTCTGCAAGATATTATCCAGGAGAACTTCCCCAATCTAGCAAGGCAGGCCAACATTCAGATTCAGGAAATACAGAGAACGCCACAAAGATACTCCTCGAGAAGAGCAACTCCAAGACACATAATTGTCAGATTCACCAAAGTTGAAATGAAGGAAAAAATGTTAAGGGCAGCCAGAGAGAAAGGTCGGGTTACCCACAAAGGGAAGCCCATCAGACTAACAGCTGATCTCTCGGCAGAAACTCTACAAGCCAGAAGAGAGTGGGGGCCGATATTCAACATTCTTAAAGAAAAGAATTTTCAACCCAGAATTTCCTATCCAGCCAAACTAAGCTTCATAAGTGAAGGAGAAATAAAATACTTTACAGACAAGCAAACGCTGAGTGATTTTGTCACCACCAGGCCTGCCCTAAAAGAGCTCCTGAAGGAAGCACTAAACATGGAAAGGAACAACTGGCACCAGCCACTGCAAAAACAGCCAAATTGTAAAGACCATCGAGGCTAGGAAGAAACTGCATCAACTAATGAGCAAAATAACCAACTAACATCATAATGACAGGATCAGATTCACACATAACAATATTAACTTTAAATGTAAATGGCTAAATGCTCCAATTAAAAGACACAGACTGGCAAACTGGATAAGGAGTCAGGAACCATCAGTGTGCTGTATTCAGGAAACCCATCTCACGTGCAGAGACACACATAGACTCAAAATAAAGGGATGGAGGAAGATCTATCAAGCAAATGGAAAACAAAAAAAGGCAGGGGTTGCAATCCTAGTCTCTGATAAAATAGACTTTAAACCAACAAAGATCAAAAGAGACAAAGAAGGCCATTACATAATGGTAAAGGGATCAATTCAACAAGAAGAGCTAACTATCCTAAATATATATGCACCCAACACAGGAGCACCCAGATTCATAAAGCAAGTCCTGAGTGACCTACAAAGGGACTTAAACTCCCACACAATGATAATGGGAGATTTTAACACCCCACTGTCAACATTAGACAGATCAACGAGACAGAAAGTTAACAAGGATATCCAGGAATTGAACTCAGCTCTGCACAAAGTGGACCTAATAGACATCTACAGAACTCTCCACCCCAAATCAACAGAATATACATTTTTTTCAGCACCACACCACATCTATCCAAAATTAACCACATAGTTGGAAGTAAAGCTCTCCTCAGAAATTAAAAAAAAATTATAACAAACTGTCTCTCAGTCCACAGTGCAATCAACTAGAACTCAGGATTAAAAACTCACTCAAAACCGCCCAACTATATGGAAACTGAACAACCTGCTCCTGAATGACTATTGGGTACATAATGAAATGAGGCAGAAATAAAGATGTTCTTTGAAACCAACGAGAACAAAGACATAACATACCAGAATCTCTGGGACACATTCAAAGCAGTGTGTAGAGGGAAATTTATAGCACTAAATGCCCACAAGAGAAAGCAGGAAAGACCCAAAATTGACACCCTAACATCACAATTAAAAGAACTAGAAAAGCAAGAGCAAACGCATGCAAAAGCTAGCAGAAGGCTAGAAATAACCAAAATCAGAGCAGAACTGAAGGAAATAGAGACACAAAAAACCCTTCAAAAAATTAATGAATCCAGGAGCTGGTTTTTTGAGAAGATCAACAAAATTGATAGACCACTAGCAAGACTAATAAAGAAGAAAAGAGAGAAGAATCAAATAGATGCAATAAAAAATGAAAAAGGGGATATCACCACCGATCCCACAGAAATACAATCTACCATCAGAGAATACTACAAACACCTCTATGCAAATAAACTAGAAAATCTAGAAGAAATGGATAAATTCCTCGACAAATACACCCTCCCAAGACTAAATCAGGAAGAAGTCGAATCTCTGAATAGACCAATAACAGGTTCTGAAATTGTGGCAATAATCAATAGCTTACCAACCAAAAAGAGTCCAGGACCTGATGGATTCACAGCTGAATTCTACCAGAGGTACAAGGAGGAACTGGTACCATTCCTACTGAAACTATTCCAATCGATAGAAAAAGAGGGAATCCTCCCTAACACATTCTATGAAGCCAGCATCGTCCTCATACCAAAGCCAGGCAGAGACACACACAAAAAAGAGAATTTCAGACCAATATCCTTGATGAACATTGATGCAAAAATCCTCAATTAAATACTGGCAAACCGAATCCAGCAGCACATCAAAAAGCTTATACACCATGATCAAGTGGGCTTCATCCCTGGGATGCAAGGCTGGTTCAACATACACAAATCAATAAATGTAATCCAGCATATAAACAGAACCAAAGACAAAAACCACATGATTATCTCAATAGATGCAGAAAAGGCCTTTGACAAAATTCAACAACCCTTCATGCTAAAAACTCTCAATAAATTAGGTATTGATGGGACGTATCTCAAAATAATAAGAGCTATATAGACAAACCCACAGCCAATATCATACTGAATGGGCAAAAACTGGAAGCATTCCCTCTGAAAACTGGCACAAGACAGGGATGCCCTCTCTCACCACTCCTATTCAACATAGTGCTGGAAGTTCTGGCCAGGGCAATCAGGCAGGAGAAGGAAATAAAGGGTATTCAATTAGGAAAAGAGGAAGTCAAACTGTCCCTGTTTGCAGATGACATGATTGTATATCTAGAAAATCCCATTGTCTCAGCCCAAAATCTCCTTAAGCTGATTAGCAACTTCAGCAAAGTCTCAGGATACAAAATCAATGTACAAAAATCACAAGCATTCTTGTACACCAATCACAGACAAACAGAGAGCCAAATCATGAGTGAACTCCCATTCACAATTGCTTCAAAGAGGATAAAATACCTAGGAATCCAACTTACAAGGGATGTGAAGGACCTCTTCAAGGAGAACTACAAACCACTGCTCAATGAAATAAAAGAGGATACAAGCAAATGGAAGAACATTCCATGCTCATGGGTTGGAAGAATCAATATCGTGAAAATGGCCATACTGTCCAAGGTAATTTATAGATTCAATGCCATCCCCATCAAGCTACCAATGACTTTCTTCACAGAATTGGAAAAAACTACTTTAAAGTTCATATGGAACCAAAAAAGAGCCCGCATCGCCAAGTCAATCCTAAGCCAAAAGAACAAAGCTGGAGGCATCACGCTACCTGACTTCAAACTATACTACAAGGCTACAGTAACCAAAACAGCATGGTACTGGTACCACAACAGAGATATAGATCAATGGAACAGAACAGAGCCCTCAGAAATGATGCTGAATATCTACAACTATCTGATCTTTGACAAACCTGACAAAAACAAGAAATGGGGAAAGGATTCCCTATTTAATAAATGGTGCTGGGAAAACTGGCTAGCCATATGTAGAAAGCTGAAACTGGATCCCTTCCTTACACCTTATACAAAAATTAATTCAAGATGGATTAAAGACTTAAATGTTAGACCTAAAACCATTAAAATCCTACAAGAAAACCTAGGCAATACCATTCAGGACATAGGCGTGGGCAAGGACTTCATGTCTAAAACACCAAAAGCAATGGCAACAAAAGCCAAAATTGACAAATGGGATCTAATGAAACTAAAGAGCTTCTGCACAGCAAAAGAAATTACCATCAGCGTGAACAGGCAACCTACAGAATGGGAGAAAATTTTTGCAACCTACTCATCTGACAAAGGGCTAATATCCAGAATCTACAATGAACTCAAACAAATTTACAAGAAAAAAACAAACAACCCCATCAAAAAGTGGGCAAAGGACGTGAACAGACACTTCTCAAAAGAAGACATTTATGCAGCCAAAAAACACATGAAGAAATGCTCATCATCACTGGCCATCAGAGAAATGCAAATCAAAACCACAGTGAGATACCATCTCACACCAGTTAGAATGGCCATCATTAAAAAATCAGGAAACAACAGGTGCTGGAGAGGGTGTGGAGAAATAGGAACACTTTTACACTGTTGGTGGGACTGTAAACTAGTTCAACCATTGTGGAAGTCAGTGTGGCGATTCCTCAGGGATCCAGAACTAGAAATACCATTTGACCCAGCCATCCCATTACTGGGTATATACCCATAAATCATGCTGCTATAAAGACACATGCACACGTATGTTTATTGCGGCACTATTCACAATAGCAAAGAGTTGGAACCAACCCAAATGTCCAACAACAATAGACTGGATTAAGAAAATGTGGCACATATACACCATGGAATACTATGCAGCCATAAAAAATGATGAGTTTGTGTCCTTTGTAGGGACATGGATGAAATTGGAAAACATCATTCTCAGTAAACTATCGCAAGGACAAAAAACCAAACACTGCATGTTCTCACTCATAGGTGGGAATTGAACAATGAGAACTCATGGACACAGGAAGGGGAACATCACATTCCGGGGACTGTTGTGGGGTGGGGGGAGGGGGGAGGGACAGCATTAGGAGATATACCTAATGCTAAATGACGAGTTAATGGGTGCAGGAAATCAACATGGCACATGGATACATATGTAACAAACCTGCACATTGTGCACATGTACCCTAAAACCTGAAGTATAATAAAAAAAAAATAAATAAAATAAAATAAAATAAAATAAAAATACAAAAATTAGCCGTTGTGGTGGGCACCTGTAATCCCAGCTACTCGGGAGGCTGAGGCAGGGAATTTCTTGAACCTGGGAGGCAGAGGTTGCAATGAGCCCAGATGGCACCACTGCACT
Organism: Nomascus leucogenys; assembly: GCF_006542625.1. Taxonomy (NCBI): domain Eukaryota; kingdom Metazoa; phylum Chordata; class Mammalia; order Primates; family Hylobatidae; genus Nomascus; species Nomascus leucogenys. Next base: position 54,278,947 of record NC_044384.1, on the reverse strand, counting down.
CCGGCGTGGGCGACAGAACGAGACTCTGTCTCAAAAAAAAAAAAAAAAAAAAACAAATTGTATATGTGGCTAGCATTATATTTCTATCAGACAGCACTGTTGTAGATTCTAAAGAAAATGAAACAAACTGACATCTGGAGAATATGTAAGGCTGATTTTTTCTGAAAGAAAGTGGATTGAAAAGTCATTCTTTACCTGCAGAATAACCAGAGAAGATCTATTATCTACTTATTTTCACACAGCAAATGTCATGACTCTGGTCTTTAAGAGCTTCAGCTGTTGCTGACCTGAGCACTTGACACTGGAGTCAGCAGACAAGACTGTAACCTGAGGATAATTCTTAGTACATCTGATATTGCACTTATGTTATGCTTTACAATGCACAGCATTGTATAGTATCTGATGAATGAACCAATGAATATAAAATATCTTCCTTATTTAGACTGTAAGCATTTTTTGTTGGCAAAATTTATGCTTTTTATTCATTTTTCTTCATTGCACAGTGCCTTATGCACTGCAGGGGCTCAGCAAATATTTGTTGATGGAGTGACAACATGAGAATACTGCTGAGAAAAAGAGTGTTTGCGGAGGTGAGGACCCATGCCACCTGGGACTATTTGGTTTGGCTAACCACAAACACAGTTCAAATCAACAAACCCACTAAAGAGGGCTCAGCCTCATCATTCTTAAAGCCACAGGTTGGTGCTTTGGTTGTACCTTAATTAGTTATGAATTGTTTGATTCGGCATGCCATTTAATGTTGGCGAAACTTCCTCCAGGTTGCAATTTCCATAGTAGGAAATAAGTCCAGGGTATATATTTTCATGAAAAATTTCTGCAACCGAAGAAGAGGCTTGAAATCTAAAATATCTGTGATTCCCTTGGTGCTAACTGTGAAGAAAGGACACTCAGGCATTTAGAGATTTAAGGATCATCAACCAATTAGCTATGGACAATCTGGTCCAAGCTACATGGAGGATTTTCACAGATATTTAAAATTCTCCTCCCTTTCTCCCTTTGCCTTTTCTCTTCATTCTATCCAAATTTAAAGAATAAATTTGCACAAAAATAGTAAAAACACTGTATTTTAAAAAATAAGGTTTTTATTTAGCAAAAGTAAGAACACAAACAATTTACAAGAATAGGAAGTACAGAAAAAAATAGTTCTAGATTATACAGCAAGCTGGCCAAATGTGTGCTTCAGGTATCAGCAAATGTAGAGTAAGAGAAAGGTTTTGTTTTGTTTTGTTTTTTAAGGGTGTGATGTTTCAGATATTTTCAAAGGAATATTCAGGCAATTATCATCAATAAAAAACCGATCAGACTTACTTATTATTATTATTCTGTGGTTTATTATTGTCTGTATTTTGAATTAAATATGAGGATGAACGCCATAATATTTTTGTTTGTTTGTTTCATTTTGTTTTGAGAAAGGGTCTCTCTCTGTGTCACCCAGGCTGGAGTGCAGTGGTGTGATCTCAGCTCACTGCAACCTCCTGGGCTCGAGCAATCCTCCAGCCTCAGCCTCCTGAGTAGCTGGGGACACCATAATTTTAACTGCACATAGATCTTAATCTGGACCTTGGAGAGTCAAATTATAAAATGATACATTAGCCACACTTGGAAATACTGTGGGTTAATTCAGGGTCTCCACACTGTAACTTTTTGCATTGAAGTTAAATGCACACAGTTATCATGACTACAACCCCTTTAAAGGTGTTCTTCTGTGCATGTGAGATTGACCCCTAAAGAATCCATGGTTAAGATTGTTAGACAGCATATATTTTTACCATTAACTTTTAAATTTTTTCTTGCATATAACTGAGGAAAACTGGGATTATAAGCAAGATCCTGAGACCATAAAAATATCTGTATCAGGGAGACTTTTAGGGTAGTCAAAGTATTCTGTCTGACACAATATGGTGAATACATGTCATTATACATTTGTTGAAACCCATAGAACACACAAGAGTGAACTTTAATATAAACTATGGACTTTGATTGATAATAGTGGGTACATGCTCATTCATTGGTTGTAACAAAGGTACTGCACTGATGTGGGATACTAATGGTGGGGGAGGCTGTGTGTGTGTGGCACAGAGGGGTTAAGTGGGAATTCTGTACTTTATACTCAATTTTGCTGTGAACCCAAAACTACTCTAAAAAATAAAGCCTACTAATTAATTATGTAATCCATCATGCATTGCTTAACCACAAAGATATGTTCTGAGAATATGTCCTTATGTGAATTCGTCGTGCAAACACCACAGTGTGTACTTACATAAACCTGAATGGTGTAGCCCACTGCACACCTAGGCTACAGGGTATATAGCCTGTTATTCTTAGGCTACAAACCTGTACAGCATGTTATTGTACTGAATACTGCAGGCAACTGTAACACAATGGTATTTGTGTATATAAACAGAAAATTTTAAATGGTATAAAAAATTTAAAAACACCTGTATAGGGCAATTACTATGAATGGAACTTGCAGGACTACAAGTTTCTCCAGGTAAGTTAGTGAGTGAGTGGTGAGTGAATGTGAAGGCCTGGGACGTTACTGTCCACTACTGTAGACTTTATAGACACTGTACACTGAGACGACACTGTTTATTTTTTTAAACTTTTTTATTTATTTAATAATAAATTAGAGAAAGCTTACTGTGACTTTTTTACTTCTTAAACTTTTTATTTTTCCAAACTTTTTGACTCTTTTACAATGACAGCTTAAAACATAAGCACATTATACAACTATGCAAAAACACTTTTTTATATCCTTATTCTATAAGCTGTTTCTTATTTTTTTGTTTACTTTTTAAACATTTTTGTTAAAAACAAAGACACAAGCACACACATTAGCCTATGCCTACATAGGATCAGGATCATCAATAACACTGTCTTCCACCTCTGCATCTTGTCCCACGGGAAGGTTTTCAGGGACAGTAACACACAAAGATCTGTCATCTCCTATAATAATAGTGCCTTCTTTTGGAATATCTACTGAAAAAGCTGCCTGAGGCTGCTTTACAGTTAACTTTGTTTTAATAAGTAGAAGATGTATACTCCAAAATAATGATGAAAAGTATTGTATAGTAAATAGGTAAACCAGCAACATAGTCACGTATTATCAAGTAGTGTGTACAGTACATAACGGTATGTGCTATAAATTTATACAACTGATGGCAATGTAGTAGGTTTATTTACACTAGCATCACTATAAACACGTGAGTAACATATTGTGATGGGACATTATGATGGGGCTACGACATCACTAGGTCAGTTTTATTATCATCGTGTGGGGCCGCTGTCATATATGCGGTTTCTCGTTGTGTGGCGCATGACTGTATACACACACACACACACATACACACACACAAGCTCAAAACACACTTCCTACTTAGTAGGAGCTTTCTGTACTAAAAATGATGATGGAAAATGGATGATACAGTATTGAGTATCAATCAACCCAACGAGAGAAGAAAGACACCTTATCTCACAGATGAAGGGATAAAAAAGCAATCTTAAAGAAATAAAGAAGGGAAGAGAGAGAGAGAGAGAGTATGGGAGTGGGAGCAAAGAAAGAAGGGAAGAAACAGAGTCCTATTGAAATAATTACCCTGGGAAATGGTTGCCCTGAGGTTTTGCCATGCTGGCAGTGGGCGTATATGGCCTTGCAGTCTAGTCGTGGGAGGTGATGATTGCTATCCACCGTAAGGTCCAGGATGGCAGTATTAGCCATGTCACAACCACTCAAAGAACAGCCTCAGACTAGTTGAGATTAACAGAATAAACAAGGCATTAAAAAACCAGGCAGAAAAAAGAGCATTTAGAACTCTGTTTACCCACAGGAAAAAACAGACCGAAAATACAAAAGAACAAAATAATAGTAATAGTAGTAATAGTAGTAACAAGAATTGGGATCCCAGACACCAGCAACAAAAATCTATACAAATCCATTATTAAGAATAAATGCACTGAAATAGAGGTGTTTGTACCACTGCAGGGGATAATTTTTAAAACCAGCTGTGAGTGGATTTTGTTTTTTGTTACGTGTGTGTGTGGGTTTTGTTTTTTTTTTTTATAATGAGATGATCTCAGGTAAGGGAAATTTTAGGCTGAATGTCAAGAAAAAAATTCCTGACTGTGAGAACTATTGGATTACAAAGTGGTCTCTCAAGGGAAGGAGCAGAAACACCATCTGCACTGCTCTGGGAATAGGTTTGTTAGTTAAATTGTACTCCTTTTCTTAGTTGACTGCTTGACATTTCAGCAACAGAGCCAAATAATTCATGGGTCAACTAAGAAGAGTGCTTATTATAATCATCTTTTAAAATCTCCACCAACAGCAGTGAATTAGAAAAAAAATATAGTTGCTATTTTATTCTACATGATAAAGGCTGTCAGGTTTTTACAGTATGAAATCTCTTCTTCAATACCCTTGGATTGCTTTTTAAATGATCGCTGATATCCATAAAAAAGAATGGCCTGGCAGTGCTAAGAAAATAGCATTTGAGAATTGACTAGAAATAATGAAGAGGAATTGTGTCCACTATTTGTACAAAACTGCTGGTAGGATTGTAGCCATCCCTTAGACTTCAAATAATAACCTTGCTAATAATAAACTATATTAAAGCCAACAACAAACCAAATGACTTTTAATTCTCATGGAAGCAGAAAAGACAACAGTTAAAGTAAAAGAAGGCTTGCAGAGAATCGATAAATTAAGGACTGCAGATTGTGACATTATCATCCTGTAAATACTCCTTAGTGATTCTTCCAGGATCTCTTCAAACAAAGAAATAGAAAATTAACACCATCCCATCCAATATTAGCACAGAATGAATTCAATAACGGTGAGATACTAGTGCTCTTAGGGCCTGGGGCAAATTACTGTGTGCTCTCATCCTCTAACACCTTGAATACAGTTAGACATGTTCATCAAGGACAGCCTTGAAAGGCAAAACAAGGCAAGAAGAATTCCAAAATGGACAGCATGTAATTTGGGCATTGTACAAGGCAGACGGCCCTAACTCCCCATATATATAACCCTTAGGTAGTTTGGGACACTTGTGTCACCTCCTTTGCCCTGCCTGCCACCTGTCTGTAGCTCCAGCCAGTGGAATCTCTGAATATCAGTGATTTTCCAAGCATCAAAAGGAAGGGAAGGAGAATAATATATTTATCTAAACATGTATAGGTTAACCATCAGAACCAATTGTCATGTTAGGGCAATGTTCCTCAATCACTGAAACTACTATAGAAAGAAGAGCAGAAAGGACATACAATCCTCATGAATGTGTCAAAAATTACATTAATTGCTGTTAAAGTATCTTGACTCTTTCTATTGAAAAAGCCAAATAAAGATGAGAGTCAATAACACAAAAGGTATATACAAAAGAAACCATAATAAAATAATTATTCAGATACTTCATCAGCATTGGGTTAAAAACATAGCAAGGTTATATTAGACCACATAACATACATACAGATATGTCAAAGCACTTACAATACTAGGTCTGAAATAAGATATCATCTAGTTCAGCTTCTTTACAGATAACCAATATTGACTAAGTAAAGCTGGGAGGTGACTGAGACCAGACCAGAAATGTCCAATTACAATATCTTGTAATGCCCTTTCTCTTCGTAACATAGAGAGATATATTTAAATCCTTTTAGTTAGTTAACTCTACACCCAGACACTATTTTAGGCACAGAGAATGCAATGACAAGCAAGAAAGACACAGTTGTCCTTACAGAGTTTATGGTTTGGTCGGGAAGACAAATAAGTAAATAAAAATAATAAAATGTGATAAGCATTATGAAGGCGAAGTCTAACATATAGTAGAAACCTAAACTCATTTACAGATCAGGGAAAAGTCCTCAAGGAAATATTTTTAAGTTGAAGCCAAAAGTATGAGGTAGACAAATGTGAGAAAGTGGGGACAAAGAGGTGTCCTGGACAGTAGCAGAGGCCTGTGGGCAAGGGAGACGGGATATTAAGTTGGAGACAGAAACAGAAGGGTAAAGAGTGAGGAAAGAGAAGGCCAGGCAGAGGGTGGTGAGAGATGACTCTGAAGAGGTGAGTAGGAAGGCCTGGAAGGCCAGGTAAGAGTTTAGGATGGGGAGTGGGAAGCCACTGAAAAGGCTTAGTAGGGGAATTGAAATCATATTTGTGTTTTGGTGTGATCGGTCTGGCTGCATTGTGAAGAGACGATGGAAAGGGAAAAGAGTAGAGACAATCGTCTCGTTGGGAGGAATGAGATGAGATAATGGTAATAAAGGCAAAATGTTATGGGTAGGTTTACCAGGTGAAATGGGGGAGCTTTGTTGACTGACTGGATATGGGAGCAGTGAGGGGATGGAGAAAGTCAAGACTTTTTCTTAGGTTCAACACATGGGGAAATGCAGAGAGGAGATTGCCAAGAGCTATATAGAAACTGTGTGTGTGTGTGTGTGTGTGTGTGTGTGTGTGTGTGTGTGTATGTGTGTGTGTGTTGAACTTATGATGCTAGAAGAGAAATGATAATCCTATCCCCAAAGCTGCCAGGAATTTCCAATGCATAACCCATTATACACCACTAACATCACATGGGACAGATAATAAAGCATGGAGACTGAAAACATTTTACGAGACTTTTGGAAGAAATGCAAATTTCCTAGAAAGATATTTGCAATCGGAAGCAAATCCTTGGGCAGATGGAGCTAGGAGAGTTGGAAGAGCATTCCCTGAGCAAAACTCCTGTGGTAGGAAACACTCAGGGTGAGTGACAAATGCACTGGGACATTGTGAAAGATGTGTTTGCAGTTGGGCTCAGAGAACACAGAGAGTCGTATGTGGAATTAGGCGCACCTGTGCATAGCATAAAATGCTTCAAAACAAAACAGTAGTGGCTTCTCTCTCACCAGAGGGGAAACAAATGACAAATGGAAGCTTCAAAATTGCCCCAGGGCCATCACATACAAAGACTGATATGCTGCCTAGCACAAATGACTTTTCCCTTTCTCCCTCCAGCTTCTGGCCAGCACACCTTCTATTTCTGAGTCCCTCTAACTTTGGGAAGAAGCAGGTACAGCCTCTTTGACCAGCTTGACAGATAAGATTTCTGCTTCCAACTCCATTTCACCACTGTTTCTTTAGAAGGAGAACTTAAACTTTCCAGATGTTCAACCCCTCTGCTCTAGCAAACCTTTTAAAAAATAAATCTTTCATGAAATTCTCCAATACCAGCTTGTCAGCACTTGCTCTTAATTGGTGCCTTAGGGTGCCTCCAAACTCAGACCCTCAGACAAGGAGAAGCCAGAAAGCTGTGTGCTGGGAAGATAAAGGGACACTTAGGGGAGTAACAAAGTGAGGGGACAAAGGGCAGAGAGTCGGTAAAATGGTGTGTTATCAAGCCAGCTGCCACTGTAGGTCACTGGAAATTAATCAGAGTTACCCCACATAAGAGGTTGGGAGCTGGGGTATTTCTATACCAAATCCCATCAGTCACAGGTTGAGGGCTTTGAGGGTGTGTGTGGGTAGATGAGGGCTGTGTATTCTCATAGGAGTAGCAAAGTGTTGGGGGAAATCCCTCAAGCAAAAAATAAAAAATAAAAAAGCGTATTCTGGCAGTGGGAGGTCAGCAGGTGTGCACTGATGTGGTAAGGGTGAAGAAATATGGGTGAGACGCTGAGAGTGTGTCCTAAAGTTAGCAGCAGAGTAGATTCCCCTATACGGGGAAGGGGTAGGGGTAGACTAAATGGTAATTGACAACAGATACACATGCATCCACACAACGGAAGAGATGTGTGACTTCACATTTCATGGTTTCTTGAAAAACAGGAGAAAGCATACAGAAGCCGTTTTATCATGGTACTGGGATGAGAGATCAGACAAGAGAAAATACATAACAAGTATTTCCTCTGAGAAGGTTGGGAATAACATTGTCAGCGTCTAGGTCAGAACAGTGGCTAGCCACTCTTGCTCTGCTCTTTTGAGGACGTTGGATTATTAGCAAATGCTATTTGACAGGTACAAGTTTGGGCCATCAGACTTCCCTAGTTCTTTCCAAGCTCTAAACATAATAGTTCTACAAACCTACTTGACCGTTATGTGTGAGTGTACACACACACACACACACACACACACACCACAGTAGCTTAATTTAATTTTCTAAATTAAATCCTCCAGAGCAGACCCCAGATCTTGAGCTTTACTTCAACTCATCCTCCTGCCCAGTACATCAATCTGCATATTGTCAATGCAGATGATAGACAATGTGAAGCAAGAGGAAGAATCACATACATTTAATGCTTCTCACCTGGACTCACAGGGAATTCATGGTACTGCAGACGTGGCACTAGCCCTAGCACTGAGCTTCCTTGTAGGCTAGACATAGCATTTTCTAAAAACTAAACATGAACTTGAAATTCAGTTGAACTTCCAAGAACTGTGGTTTGAAGTAGTAGGTAAAACACTGCAGGACAGTCCTTCAGGCTAACAGAGTCATCTGATGGAGAGGCAGCGCTATCTGAGGTGCTAGCAAGGCCTCGAGGGGGAACAACAGAAAGAGATGTTGGTCTACCTTGCTCAGCACAGGTGTTATCTCTCCATTTTGATATCTCAACTACTTACCTTGACACTCTGTGTACACCAAAAGCAATAAAGATAAAATTGTACTGTCCAAATATAGTAAAAAGTTGTCAGTGAAGGACAAACAAGGCCACATATTTAAATGTTAGCATCAATCTCTCTACAAGAAGCTCAGATCTGTGGGGATTAATGACCCAAATTAGTACGCCAAAGCAGCTTTTCAGTTTCTTAAAAGAAAATTAAGGTGAGGCCCTCTAAGAAGAAGAAAAGTATATATTCATATGAGTCTGACTCTGAGGTTCAGAAGTCATGGAGAGCAATTTTTAAAAACTAGACCCCAGGTTATGGGATTCTGAGAGTCATACCTAGGAAGAAGCCTACCACTTTGTAGGTAGCTAGATAGGATCTCATAAAAAGAAAGGATTATTGACAAGCCCATGAGTTCCTTCCCTTTCCCCATGTCTCCCTTTTCACAAAGCCTGGCAGATGTGTCAAGGTGACTAAGCCTGTACCAAATATCTTACTTTTGTGTATCTTTGGTTTGATTTAAGAACTTCTTTAAAAAGGCTTAGATATATAAGTCTTCAGTATTAATTTTAAACATAGTCCAACAAGGCTAGAATGATAGTATTATAGGATGTCTTGGAGCACAAGTCCTTGAGTCAGAGGTATCTAAGTTCAAATCTTAACTCTTTCCCACACTGAGTGTATGACCTGAACCTACATACTTTCCTCTTTAAGGATTTACTTTCTTGTCTAAAAATGCAAATGACAATAGTATCTACATAAAAGACTTAATGTGATGAGTAAAGGAGCTAATGAATAAAGCATAGTACCTGGCAAGTAGTAAATACTCAATACCTTTTAACTAGTGGTGGTAGTGAGGGTGGTAATAATTGTGTTGATGGTTGAATAGAAGAAAAGTTCAACTTTCATCAGGATGCTAGTAATTAGTGCTGTGTACCTGAGAGTCTCAGCTGTCCTCTTTCCAGGCACATGGTAGGATTGCACTGCCTATCCACTCTGGAGTTAGATGTGACCTTGTGAAACACTGACCACATGAAATATGAATGCAAGAGATCCATGTCGCTTCTGGGGAAGTTTCAAGAGCCACTGAGTAATCTACCTTTCACTCTTTTTCTCTCTGCTGTGACAATCAGTAGTGTTCCTGTTAGTGCTATTATTACTAGCTCTGTCATCACAGAGATAAGTCAACATGGAGCAGTACCCCTAACTAATCCATGATGGGCATGTAGCAGTAGTAGAAATGAACTTTGTTGCCTTTGCTACTGTGATTTGGGGGCTGTTGTCCTGCTTCCATTCTGAAATGCCGATTCTGATATATGGGAAATATTAATTTGATGTCATATTGTGGCTTCCACTTCCCCATTTTCAATGGAACCATTACTTCTACAAGGAAGTTGTTGCATAAGCTACTTGGGTACTCTCCTCATGAACAGTTACTAAATCCTTACTTTGAGTAAAGAATGAAAGCATAATGATATGCCTTTTCTTGCCTGTGCCTTTAGAGCAATATAGTTCTTTCCAGGAACATGGCCACAGAGAATAGGCAGAGTAAGACAGCCAAATGGAAGCTCCTACCAATGGTCTTCCCCCACAGAAACACCAAATTGAACAACTATCTGTGCAAAAAACACCTCATATGAACCAAAAATTAGGTGAGTAATCACAGTACCTGGTTTTACTTACATCTTGAGCAGAAAGACTAAAAGATGAACCAATTAAAAATAATACCTATGACAATGTTTCAAGACATAGATGGTACAATGAGATATGAATAGAAACAACCAGAAGTTAAAAAGTGAGGGGACAAAGTTAAAATGTAAAGTTTTTATTAGTTTTCTTTTGCCTGTTTGTTTATTTATGCCATCAGTGTTAAGTTGTCATCAGCTTAAAATAATGGGTTATAAAATATTTTCAAGCAACATGGTCACCTCAAATTAAAAGACATGCAATAGATACACAAAAAATAAAAAGCAAGAAATTAAGACATACCACCAGAGAAAATCACCTTCACTAAAAGGAAGACAGGAAGGAAGAAAAGAAGGAAGAGACAACCATAAAACCAGCAGAAAATCAATAACAAAATGGCAGGAGTAACTCCTTACTTATCAATAATTATATGGAATGTACATGGACTAAACTCTTCAATCAAAATACATAGAATGGCCAAAGAGATTTAAAAAACAAGACCCAATGATCTGTTGCTTACAAGAAACACCTTCACCTATAAAGACACACAGACTGAAAATAAGGGAATGGAAAAAGACATTCCATTCAAATTTGAAACCAAAAATAGCAGGAATATCAGTCAAAATAGATTTAAAAACAAAAACTATTAATAAAGACAAAGAAGGACATTATATAATGAAAAAGGGTCAATTCAGCAAGAGGATATAAATATTTTAAATATATATGCACCCAATAATGGTGCACCCAGATATATAAAGCACATATTATTAGAACTAAAGAAAGAGACAGAGCTGGGCACAGTGGCTCACGCCTATAATCCCAGCACTTCTGGAGGCTGAGGCGGGTGGATCACGAAGTCAGGAGTTCGAGACCAGCCTGGCCAGCATGGTGAAAACCTGTCTCTACTAAAAATACAAAAAATTAGCTGGGCACAGTGGCGTGTGCCTGTAATCCCAGATACTCGGGAGGCTGAGGCAAGAGAATAGCTTGAGACCAGGAGGCGGAGGTTGCAGTGAGCTGAGATCGTGCCATTGTATTCCAGCCTGGGTGACAGGCCGAGACTCTGTCTCAAAAAAGAAAGAAAGAAAGAAAGAAAGAAAGAAAGAAAGAAAGAAAGAGAAAGAAAGAAAGAAAGAAAGAAAGAAAGAAAGAAAGAAAGAAAGAGAGATAGATAGATAGACAGACCCCAGTACTATAATAGCTGGAGGTTTCAAAATCTCACTTTCAGCATTGGACAGATCATCCAGATAGAAAATCAGCAAAGAAACATCAGACTTAATCTGCACTATAGAACAAATGGACCTAATAGATATTTTCAGAACATTTCATCCAACAGCTGTAGAATACACATTCTTCTCCTCAACACATGGATAGTTCTCAAGGATAGACCATATATTAGGTCACAAAACAAGTCTTTTTGTTTTGTTTTGTTTTGTTTTTGAGACAGAGTTTCGCTCTTGTTGTCCAGGCTGGAGTACAATGCTGCAACCTCAGCTCATCACAACCTCCACTTCTCAGGTTCAAGTGATTCTCCTGCCTCAGCTTCCTGAGTAGCTGGGATTACAGGCATGTGTCACCATGCCCAGTTAATTTTGTATTATTTTTTAGTAGAGACAGGGTTTCTCCATGTTGGTCAGGCTGGTCTTGAACTCCCAACCTCAGGTGATCTGCCTGCCTCAGCCTCCCAAAGTGCTGGGATTACAGGTGTGAGCCACAGCGCCTGGCCAGCAACTCTTAAAACATTCAAAAAGTTAAAATTATATCAAGTATCTTCTTTGACCATATGGAATAAAACTAGAAATAAATAACAAGAGGAATTTTGGAAACTATGCAGACAAATGAGGATTAAACAATATACTTCTTAGTGACTAGTGGGTCAATGAAGAAATAAGAAAGAAATTTAAAAATATTTTAAAACTAATGATAATGGAAACACAACATACCACAACCAATGAAATACAGTGAAAGCAATACTAACAGGGAAGTTCATTCATAGCTATAAGTGCCTACATCAAAAAACAGAAAAATTTCAAATAAACAGTCAGATGATACATCTTAAGAACTAGAAAAGCAAGAACAAATCAAACCCAAATTTAGAATAAAAGAAATATTATAATAAAGATCAGAGCAGAAATAAATGAAATTGAAATGAAGAAAACAATATAAAAGATCAATGAAACAAAAAGTTGGCATTTTGAAAAAATACACAAAATCAACAAACTTTGCCAGACTAAGAAACAAGAGGGAAGACCCAAATAAATAAAATCAGAGATGAAAAAGGAGACATTAAAACTGATACTGCCAATGGACAAATGGGATCATAACAAGTTAAAATGCTTCTGCACAGCAAAGGAAACAACAAAGTGAAGAGCCAACCCACAGAAAGAGAGAATATAGTTGTAAATGCTCCACCTGACAAGGGATTAATAACCAGAATATATAAGGAGCTCAAACAACTCAATAGAAAAAAATCTAATAATCTGATTTTAAAATGGGCAAAAGATCTGAACAGACATTTCTCAAAAGAAGACATACAAATGGGAAACAGTGCTCAACATCATTGATCATCAGAGAAATACAAATCAGAACCACAATGAGATATCATCTGACCCCAGTTAAAGTGGCTTTTAACTAAAAGACAAACAATAACAAATGCTGGTGAGGATGTGGTAAAAAAAAAAAAGGACCCTCATACACTGTTGGTGGGGATGTAAATTAGTACAACCACTAGGGAGAACAGTTTGGAGGTTCCTCAAAACATTGAAAGTAGAACTTCCATATGATCCATCAATCCCACTGCTAAGTATATACCCAAAAGAACGGAAATTATTATATCAAAGAGATATCTGTACTCCCATGTTTATTGCAGCACTGTTCACAATAGCAAATATTTGGAATTAACCTAAGTCCATCAACAGACGAATGGATAAGCAGAATGTGGTATATATACACAGTGAAGTACTATAAAGCCATAAAAAAGAAGAATATCCTATCATTTGCTACAACATGGTTGGAACTGGAGGTCATTATGTTAAGTGAAATAAGCTAGGCACAGAAAGACAAGCTTCACTTGTTCTCACTGATTTGTGGGAGCTTAAAATGAAAATAATTTAACTCATGGAGATAGAGAGTAGAAGAATGGTTACCACAGGCTGAAAAGGGTAATGGGAAGTGGCAGGAGTGGGTATAGTTAATGGGTACAAAAATATAATTAGATGGCCAGGCGCAGTGGCTCATGCCTGTAATCCCAGCACTTTGGGAGGTTGAGGCAGGTGGATCACGAGGTCAGGAGATCGAGACCATCCTGGCTAACACGGTGAAACCCCGTCTCTACTAAAAATACAAAAAATTAGCCAGGTATGGTAGCGGGCACCTGTAGTCCCAGCTACTCAGGAGGCTGAGGCAGGAGAATGGCGTGAACCTGGGAGATGGAGCTTGCAGTGAGCCGAGATTGCGCCACTGCACTTCAGCCTGGGCGACAGAGCAAGACTCCATCTCAAAAAAAAAAAAAAAAACATATAATTAGATAAGATGATTAAGATCTAGTATGTCATAGCACAACAGGGTAACTATAGTCAACAATAATTTATTGTATATTTAATTAAAAGATTATAATTGGATTGTTAGTAACAAAAAGAAATGATGAATGCTTGAGGTTATGGATAATCCATTTACCCTTATGTGATTTTTATTATACCTGTATCAAAATATCTCATGTACCCCAAAAATATGTACTCTATTATGTACCATAATAATTAAAAACAAAATTTTTAAAGTTTATTTAAAAATATTATAAGGAGAGATGGAAGTACTGTAGGTCTAAATTCTATACAGCTCCTTAAAAAAAACAGAAACATGGCTACAGCTTCTTTGTTGTTAAATTGGTTGATAGTCTAGAAATTTACAGAGAACAGATGGTAGATATTTTCTCTATGACACATCTAGTGTTATCCTGTTCAGTTTCCATGGCTAAGGTGATGAGATGAATTCACTTCAGTTAAAGGACATAAAACCAGGTCTTAACCTACAATATGAGAACACTGCATTTTGACACAACACCCAATTAGGATTCCTGTAAAATGTCTGTTGTTAAATTGGCAGAAACTCCAGTCCTATCACGTGGACATCATATCCCATATCTGGATACAACGAGCATGTGATGAAAGCCAAAAAAAAATACTGTTAGGCTATATACAGAAAGAATCATGTGTGTTACCAGTTCTAGTTCAGACTTGGCAATAATTTCAGTTCCTCAAGGGGTGGAAAAGAAGGAAAGAGAGGGGAGTTAAAATATGGTGAGCAGCTATAGATCTTTTGAAAAACTCCTGGCACTGAGGATGCAATAGTAAACAAGACAGACATGGTTCCTGCACTCATAAGCAAGGATTATAATGATAGAGATAGGAAATGTCTAAATAAATAAAACACTTTCAAGTTTCTATAAGAGCAAATGAAAGACACAAATAAGGTGTTTGGAAAATATACAAGGGAAATTGAAGCCATCAAAGACAGTAAAGTGATCCAATTTAGGTTTGTATAACCTGTTTAACTACCACTCATAAAAACATGCAGAGCAGGGATGTCCAATCTTTTGGCTGCCTTGGGCCACATTGGAAGAATTGTCTTTGGCCACACAAAAAATACACTAACAATAGCTGATGAGCTAAAAAAAAATCGCAAAAAAAAAATCTCATAATGTTTTAAGAAAGTTTATGAATTTGTGTTGGGCCGCATTCAAAGCCATCCAATGTGGCCCATGAGCCAAGCTTGATGTAGACATTTCCCTCAGCCCCAGGCTCCTTGACAGTCAACAACCATCAACAACCCATTTTCACTCTCTTCACATTGATCAGATTTCTATCATCATGCCTATTCTTGGACTTCATATAAATGTGTCCAATTTATTTTAATCAACATAGTATTTCTGAGATTCATTTATGTTATCATGTGTATCAATCATCCACTCCTTTTTATTGGTGAAGAGTATTCTATTTTATGCATTGTCCCTATTGAACTATCCATTCACTTACTGATGGACATTTATATTGGTACCAGTCTCTAACTATTATGAATAAACTTGTTCTCAACATTCTCATTTACTTGCTGGGCCATAGGAAAGGTAGATGTATAATTTTATGAGGAACTTCCAGTTTCCTAAAATATTTTTACCATTTTACATTTGTACTAACCAAGTATGAGATGTTTATTTGCTCCACGTCCTCTTTAACATTTAGCAATATCAGTCTTTTTGATTTCAGCCACTGTAGTGGAAAGAAAATTGTATCTTATAGTGCTTTTAATTTGCACTTTCATGATGACCAGTGATGTTGAATATCTTTTCTTGCACATTTTGGACATTTGTACATCCTTTTTGGTCTGTTCAAGTCTTTTGCCCATGTTTGTATTAGGCTGACAAATGTAGTAGTTGTTTATGTATATGGGAATGAGTCCTTTGTCAGGCATGTTTTGCAAATGTTTTCCCAGTCTTTGCTTGCCTATTCATTTTCTTAGTGGTGTCCTTTTAATTTTCATAAAGTTTATCATTTTTTCTATTAAATGTTTTTTCATTGTCCTAGCTTTTGCAGTTAGACATATGACTTATCTCAAATTAATTTTTAAATTACATATATCTGTGTGTATATATACGCATACATAAATTTTATGTATGTATAGAGGTTGAGTTTCTTTTTTTCTTCATATGGTATCCAGTTGTTTCAACAATATTTGTTAAGACTTTCCTCATTGAATTGCCTTAAGGCTTTGTAAAAATCAATCAACCATATTTTATGGATCTATTTCTAGCCTTTCTATTCTGCCCTATTGATCTGTCTATCCTTATGCCAATGCCACACTATCTTGATGATAGTAGCTTTATTCTAAGTCATGAAGCAGGTATTGTAAATCTCCAAATTTGTTTTTCTTTTTCAAAGTTGTTATAGATATTCTAGATTCTTTTAATCTTCCATAGATTGATAGAATACTAAATAAAATAAACTAGATTCTTTGAACATTCATAAAAATTTTCAATCGGCCTGCTGGGATTATGCTTGGGATTATGTTGAATCTCAAAATCAATTTGGGGAGACCTGATTGATGTCCTCATAATACTGAGTCTTCCAATCCAAGAACATAGTCTCTCTATTTTTAACAGTGTCTTTAGTTTCTCTTAACAACGTTTCGTAGTTTTCAGTGCAGAGATCTTGCACATCTTTTGTTAGATTTATTCCTGTTTATTTTGTTAGATTTAGTTGATGTTTTGCTGCTATTATAAATTTTTTAATTTAATTCAATTTTTAAAATTTCATGCTAGTTATACATAACCTTGTATTCTGCAACCATACTAATTTACTTATTGGTTTTAGTTGTTTTTTTTTTTTTGAACTCCCATAAGATTTCCTATGTACATAATCATGTCACCTGCAAACAATAGAAATTTTACTTCTTCCTTTCCAATATATATGCCATTTACTTATTTTGTCTTATTTCACTGGCCAAGACTTCCAGTACAATGTTTAATAAAAGTGGTACACCCATCACCTTTCAGTATGTATCATTCTAACCTAAAACTTAGTGGCTTAGTACAATAACAATCTTGTTGCTCATTAATCCATGGGTTAAGAATTCAGTCAGAGCTCAATAGGGGTGGTTTTTTAATACACTGCCTTGCATGTAGGGAGTGAGCCATGTGTCTTGGGAAGGATGATTCTCTAAATCTCTCTTGCCCTGTCCCCAGCTATCAGGATATTACTCCTCAGCACTCAACAGAGGCTTATGGCAAAGGGTTGGCAAGTTGGTGCAGACTTGTTCTGTGGCTTGGGCTCTTACGAATTGCAATCTGTCATATCAGCCCACATATGTTAAAAATTTTTTTAAGTTTGCTATTAATGGAAAACTACTTAAAACAAAATAATCAGATTTTTTTTTTTTTTAAGAGTTGAGGTCTTGCTCACTTGACCAGGCTGGAGTACAGTGGCACGATCATGGCTCAATGCGTCTCGAACTCCTGAGCTCAAGTGAGCCTCCCACTTCAACCTCCCAAGTAGCTGGGACTACAGGTGCCTGCTACCACATTGGGTTATTATTTTATTTTTGAATTTTCAAGAGATGGGGTCTCATTATGTTGCCTAGGCTGGTCTTGAACTGCCAGACTCAAGAGATCCTGCTGCCTCAGCCTCCCAAATCACTGGGATTACAAGGCTTGAGCCACCACTCTGGGCTCAGAATTTTGTTAAGTTTGCTTTAAAATAGCAAATAATTGAGTTAAATAGACCCAATTATATATAGAAATCTAGTATGTGGTATCCCAAGAAATTCAGATAAAGACTGTCTTCTTTATTCTTAATAAATCATGTTAAGACAGTGGGATATCTCTTTAGAAAAAGTAAAATTAGGGCCGGGCATGCTGGCTCATGCCCATAATCCCAGCACTTTGGTAGGCTGAGGCAGGTGGATCACAAGGTCAGGAGATTGAGACCATCCTGGCCAACACGGTGAAACCCTGTCTCTTCTAAAATACAAAAAAAAAAAAAAAAATTTAGCCAGGGGTGGTGTCGCATGCCTGTAGCCCCAGCTACTCAGGAGGCTGAGGCAGGGGAATCGCTTGAACCCGGGAGGTGGAGTGAAATGAGATCATGCCACTGCACTCCAGCCTGGTGACAGAGTGAGACTCCGTCTCAAAAAAAAAAAGAAAAGGTAAAATTAGATCCATTCCTCATACAATACACAAACTCCAAATGGATCAGAGATCTAATGTTAAAAATGAAACTGTGAAAGTACTAGAAGAAAACATGGGTGAGTTTGCATATAATGTGAGTGTAGGGAAAGGCTTCCCAACTAAGACTCAAAATCCATACACAATATTAAAAAATTGATAAATTTGACTATGAAAAAATAAGCAATCTTTAAGACAAAAAGCACACTGGGAGAAAATATTTGCAACATATTTCACAGAAAAAGGATAAATATCATTCATATACCAGTAATATTTAAATATTGAAGAATAAAAGACCAAAAATCCTGTAGAAAAATAGACATGAACAAAAAAGACATAAAATGACCTTTAAGCATAGGAAAATTTGTGCAATTTTACACATAAGAGAAATGCAAATTAAACCACACTCATTTGCCATTTCTCACCCATGAGATTGGCAAAAATTCAAAAGTTGTACAATGTACTCTGTTGGGACACAGTGGGGGAACAGGCACTCCCGTGCAGTGGTGATTGGAATGCAGAATGGTGCTGGTCCTATGGAGGTAAAAGTGGTAATATCTCACAAAACTACAATTGCAGGTATTCTTTGACTCAGCAAGCCAACTTCTAGGAATTTACACTGAAATACACTTCCAGTAGTACGAAAATGCATATGTGCAAATTCATCCATTGAGCATATGTGTAATTGCAAAATACTGGAAGCTCCCTGAATGTCCAAGCATTGATGGGATAAACTACGATGCGTTCACCCAGTGGTTCTGAACACACTATGCAGTTGAGGAAGAGCTCTATGAACTGACATGGTGTGATTTCCAGGTGACATTATGCAGTAGAGAAAAGCAAAGTACAAAAGAGTATATATCTTATGTTGCCTTTTGTGTAGGAAATAAGAGGAAATAGGAAACCACAGACACATCTTCCTACCTTTACACAAGGAACACAGGAAAAATATACCAGAAACAAAAAGTTTGTAACCCATAAGATTGGGGAGCAGAGGAAAGAAACAAAGCAAAAAGATATAGGGGAAGTGACCCTTCTCAGAATATTCCTTTTGTATAATTTCTGCCTTTAGAATCATGTTGATGTTCTAAATATTCTTTTTTTTTTTTTTTTTTTTTTTTTTTTTGAGCAACAAGGCTGTTTATTTCACCTGGGTGCAGGCGGGCTGAGTCCGAAAAACGAGTCAGCCCTAAATATTCAAAAAGTAAAATTAACCCAGTAAAGATGGAAAGGGGGATCAAAATGGAAAGCAAAGTGAAACAAATGAACCAGATGTTATTTCAAAGAATACCATAATCACATTATGGTTGAGAGAAAAAAAGAAAAATCAGGTAACTGACAAACACAGAATTTGACTATTAGGCCCTATGTGTAGGGCAGGGTGGAATGCAGGGAGAGAATTACAAGCAAATTCTAAATTCCTTTCAGTTAGGTTTAATTTTGAAGAGGTATGGGTGAAACAATTCTGAAAAAACTTAAAATGTATTAAAAGATTGAACAAACAAGTAAATTTATTGATACTGTTGTGGGCTTGGGGTCTCATTGTGGAAGAAAGAAAACACAAATGTGAGGTGGAAATAAGTCAATCATGTAGGGATAGATTGGAATAAAAGGTAACAATATGAACTCATAATTTTAAAAATATGAATATAAGTATGCTTGTATCTATGCACACATACACGTAAATATTTGTGTCAGTATATTTGTATGTGTATGTATATACATACATATGTTTCCTAGCTCTGCCTTCTCAAAGGACCAAGAAGCAATGACATCTTAGGAGTAATGAGCCCTCCTAGCACCCAGATCTTGGTCTCTAATACTATTTCTCAATAAAAGGAACCAGGGATCCTCAAAGAAGAAACTGATTCTAGGCCTAGGATAAGACAAAGACAGCCTGGAAAATCTTATTATGTCAACAAATAAGGAACTGCTTTAAAAAAAAAAAAGTGATAGGGGCATGCCACAAAGATGTAGAAGTCATTTGAAGAGGCTGCCACTGGTCAAATCTGGGATAATCTGAGTACCAAAATAACTAAGAACAGTAATAAATTGTAAGCCACTGAACAATAGAAATTCATGACTTTCTACATTTTAACCTGAACTGAAAGTCCCAATTTAGATTTAAAAGTACTTTTTACTGAGTGGAGATTGAACTGGAGAGTTGAAATCAGTTGTGAATCTAGAAAGGGAGCTGTTGCAGTTTTCCGGGAGATGAATGATAACTGTCAGAATTCTAGGTGGATGCAATGAAGACAAAAAATTAATAAAGAAAGTAAGTGGTTTGGAGATGTATTTTCAGGATAAGACTAACTGACTTGCTGATGAATTACATAATAAAAGAAGGTCATTGCATGCCATTTATTGAGAGAGAAATGTTGGAGGCAAAAATTTGTAGCAAGGATCTTGGTGGGATGGAGCAGGCAAGGATAAAACATTTGGGCATGTGTGGTTTGTATTCTGTTAGCTATCCTGGTGAAGATAGCAAGGAGACTGTTGGATATACAAGTTTGGAGGCAGAGAAAGGACCTGGGCTGGAAATTCTAACCTTGTAAACCAGGCATTTTTAACCTCATGTAATCATGAGGATCTAAAATGCGACTTAATTTGTTCAAGGTTACCAACCTCGTAAGGTGACAAGCTAAGATTCAAACCTAGACTTATTGAACTTTAAGCCAACTCGCCATACCGTCTTGGAGGACTCGAACTCCATCTCAGACGTCTCCTATGCCCCAGGGCACTTAGCAAAATACTGAGTGCACAACAGAGGCTCAGTAAGTATTTGTTGATTGATTAATATGCCTTGGGATATTAGGAAACTCACCAAACTCCAAACCTCATATTCTATTTACACAGCTACATTTGAAGAGTAGACTTGATTAATTGCTTTCTGGCAGTCAGTAGCGTACCAACTTGGGCAGAAAGTGGGCAGAAGCACAGGGAAGCAATCCAGCTTCCAAGAGTCCCAGTCAATCCTGACCCCGAATGACTGGGCCTGGCCATTTGAAGTCTCTGTTTAACCAAAGGCAAGACATTGTTTTCACTTGTAGGTGGCTTGATCTGCTTTCATCTGCCCATAAGTAATAAAACGGTCCTGGATGCTATATTAAGACCATCAAGGCCTACTTAGTCCTTTTGCATCATTGCATGGCCTGGGAAAGCTGCATCTGTGATCCAGTTTCTCCCAAGAAAAGAATAGCATGTTAAGCTTCAGCAGTACAACAAATCACCTGAGGAATCTTTTCCTGCCAGTTTTTCTCCACTTTTTTCTCTATATTTCTCTCTTATTTAGCTTTTTGTTATATATTTAGCATCCATGGTGCACCTATCAGCCAGGGCACAAGAGGCTATTTCTCTCCATTGATGTAGGGCATAAGCAGAAGTTTATCTGAACATTTTAAGGTTAGCAGTTCACTGTGTTTGGGAATAGCTATATTTTCCACCAAACATGATTAACCACAGAAAGAGTTGTATTAAACTGCTGATATGTCGCAAGTCCCTCACTTCAGAACGGTATCAGGATTAGCAACCCTGAGGTTGTCATGCGGTAATTAAGGGACTGTGAAATGTTATATAAAGGCTCACAGCTGGCTGTTCAAGACAGCAACATTGAAAGGCAGATTGCTATCACCAGGGGAGATCAACTCTTCTAGGTCTCTAATATTAAGCCCCAGTGCTTGCTGGAAGAGCTGCAAGTATGTCAAGAGTTAATTTCTGGCCATTGTACGACCCTCCTGGTTTTCCTGTGGTGGGGCAGAGTCCTGAAAGAATCCCATTATCACATTGGACTGGGATGGTGTGCCAGTTTCTGCCAAGATACGAAATAAATTTGTATCGCCGGCTCAAGTTCTTTTGTACTGACACCCCTCTCAATCACTGGCTCTTAAGGGGAAAATAAGACAACATTCAGAAGACGAAAGTTCTCTGTCCACCAGTCCTCTGGCTTGCCTCATCCCTCAGAGAAATGGGAAGTTACATAGCTGCTTAGGAAGCTATTACCATGCTACTTGGAATTCCCTGCTGTTCTCATTGTCGCTGAATCCCTGATAGTGTTATTTAGAAATCAGGGATAATCGCTATTGGTATATTGTGTATGAAACAGAAAACTGTTTCTGAGATAGATTAATAGCCAAAGCAAAATGAAATCATTTAATCCATCTCCAAAGCTGTTTGTTGAGAGTATACTACAAAACCATAAAGATCATTACCATTATAGAGCATACCATAACATTAAATGAGAAGTTTCTTTCCCTGGAGAGGGCAAGGAGTTATTCCATTATGCTAATTCCATCTAGCACCTTCTGGGTATACCATGACAGGCATAAGAATAAAAAGATGAATGCCTGGTTAGCTTAGAAGTAAACACGATCATTTTCACTGTGTAACACTTCCCTCCAGACTATAGGTATCTTCCAGGAGACCTCTAAAGTGTAGAATTTTCCTGAGTTTTGATCATCGGTTTTCCCAGCAGCTGAGCACCAACCTGACACTTTATCCGAAATAGCGGAGGTAGAGTGTGCAATTGGGCAGTAAAATGGTTGTGTAGATCCTGGGTTGATTGGAAGCCTTTGCTTCTAAGCACAACACTATTTGGCCACCATAAATGTGATCATTGAATATAACACTGCTGTTTGAATTCTTGACACATGAATTTTAAAATAACACCTTATAAAATAACGTCTTGAGTTATAAAGACATTGTTTTATAACTCTGGCAGCTCCTGTAGACATATGAGTAAAATTATTTATGCCTATGAACTTTAAACTATTTCTGAATAATCTGTGCAATGCTTAGCTTAGAACCATATACAATTAGGCACTCAGTAAATGCTTTTTTTAAGGAGGAGAAGAAAAATCAATTTTGATTTCAACCTCCTCAAGAGTATCAAAAACTATCTTAAAATTATTGTATATAAACCAATAGTTTCAGTTCAAATATCTTTTTTTTTTTTTTTTTTTTTTGAGATGGAGTTTTGCTCTTGTCGCCCAGCCTGGAGTGCAATGGCCCAATCTTGGCTCACTGCAACCTCCGCCTCCTGGGTTCAAGCAATTCTCCCGCCTCAACCTCCAAGTAGCTGGGATTACACGCATGCACCACCACGCCCGGCTAATTTTTGTTTTTAGTAGAGATGGGGTTTCTCCATTTTGGTCAGGCTGGTCTCGAACTTCTGACCTCATATGATCCACCCGCCCTGGCCTCCCAAAGTGCTGAGATTATAGGCATGAGCCACTGCACCTGGCCCAAATACCATTTTAAGATTTGAGAAAATATAATGCTTAAAGCCTTTTTTCAGTCTATCTAAAAATATGGGACTACTTATGAACTGTTCAACCCATTCTTCCTCCAAATTAAAAAAAAAATCCATTCCATTATACTGTCTTTAATGTTGGGAGGAAGAGTAAGTTAGAAAATGATAGCATAGAAGAGAAGTGGCAAATAGGCTTTATCTCATATGCCAGAACTGTTTAATTAATAATGCCTACCTGCAGGGTTGGGTTAAGAAATAGCCAGAGTGTCTTGATAATTTAATGAAGCCTACTATGGGTGTAGAAATGAGGGATGGGATCTTTACATGAGGTTGCACAGAAGGCATTTAGTTTTGGGAATGTTTGCCAAAATGGAAGGAGATTAGGATGTCATTTACTGCAGATTCAAGCAGTCATTCTGAAACCTGTTTATTTTTCTTTAGTGATCATAAGAATCAATATAGAAGCACTAAAGGGTAAGTTTGACTCTGAGTCAAGATTAGAGATTGTCATATAATAAAATACCCAGATTCTCCTTATAAGCACTATCTAGGCAGTGGGCTGAATGAGCTAAATTTACACACACACACACACACACACTCATTTTTAATCAACTAGGGTAATAGTTAAGGGTGGCTGCAAATCTGCAAATCCTTGGACACTCCTCTGATTGAGGGTTAGGGACTATGTGTGCTACCCTTAAACATGAGTGTGTCCTTGAGGTACAAAAAAGAGATATATACAACTGAGTAGCATGACAGTTAAGAGTTCAGACTGGGTGCCTGTCTCTGATATGACACTGTTTGACTTTAAACAAGTTTTTTAATATCTTTGTGTTTCTGGTTTTTTTTACCTGTAAAATAAATATAGTGATAGTATCTGTCTGATAAGTTATTGGGAGCTTTAAATGAGATACTATGTGTACAGTGCTTAGAATAGGATCTTGCACTTAGTAAATGCTCAATAAATGGGCCATTATTTTTATTACAACGAGATTAAGTACAGATGCTTTGGGAGCAAACAAAGGGATAATATCCAAGTGGTGGTGATAGGAGTTCAGAAAAGACTTCATAGGAGAAGTAACTTTTAACCCTAAACCAGCAAGGTAAGGAGTAGTGTCTTAAGAAACAGGAGACTGCGAGGGGGGAAGAAGCGTGAATGGGAGGGCAGGGACTTCCAAGGGAAGGAAGCAGTGTACGTGGAATCCCTGGAGGCAAGAGAGAGCATGGCATCATGCTGGACTTCACTGCAACTTCTCACTCCAAACCCTATGGCGTCATTTAGTCATTATTCAATTCCTCATGCATCAAGATGTCATTGACTTTCTACATTCGAGTTCCTACTTCCTAGGCTTTCAATCATTTTCACCATTTACTCTAACTCTTCTCTAAATGTCAACTACTCTTCTCCTAGACAAAGAGACTAAGCTGTTCTTGGCATCCTAATCCAAGTTCAGCAAGCCTCCTACTCTGGCCTTGTGGTCTATTTTGGACTCCAGATCTTCAGGACCTGGCTGACTATTCTGATAGGCTTTTGCATTGGTGTTGTGAGGCCATTTAACCTTGCTAGTCTGGTAAGGGTCAGTCCTTGGCAAGTGATGACCTTATCCAGACACCATGCAAACATTTGTGAAAGGAAACAGAATAGCTCATTTAATAGCTTGAAAGTCCTGTGGAGGCCTGAATAGTTGAAAACAGTTAAACACAAGGTAATATTCAGCCTGAGTGGCTGGATCACTTACTCAAATCAAAATAAATGCTGTTTACAAAATGCCTATCAGTCAGATTATCTGATACCTCTTGTAAGAGGGCAAAAGATGAGGAGGAGAGGATTACAAGTGAAAAGACATCCCGTAAGAGCAAAAGCCATGCAGTTAAACTCACATCACACAAAGTATCTTTACAAAAATAAGTCTCTAGTGTGCAAAAGGAGGTAAGAAACTTTGCAATTGATGTGACTATAAACTTCTGATCCTCTTACCACACCCAACTGTACAAAAGGACAAGTTCTAGGCTGAAGTCCCAAAGACCTTCCTGGGCATTTGCAATAGAATACATGCATGCAGGAACTCCACAGCAAAGCCAAGTGGGCAGAGCCAGTCTGCCTTCTGGAATGCCCTGTGTAGAGAAAAAAGCTTTGCAAGACAGAATTAAATGTAGATTACCAAGGGAGTTGGGAGCTGTGCAGACTTGAGTGAATCGCAATCAGAAACAAGGATTAAGTTGTTTAATTTTGAAGAGTTCTCTCCTAATTTTCTCAAATAAGTGTCATTTCCAGTGATCCCTGCTCTGAACATTAATATAATAAGCACTCTAATAGAATTCATAGTAGTAATGGAGTATTTTGGTGGCAAATGTATCTAAATATCCATTGCATAAAATAACATTTGTTAAAATGTAAAAATGAGTAAAAAGAACAAAAGAAAAATACGGCTTTTCCTCTTGTGTTTGATGGGTTTTTCATTAAGCCTACTACTTATAATGATAAAATGGTCCTTGGGAATTAACAGCCACAGAATTTGTAAAGCATGCTTCCAGAGTCTTACAGCTTTCACCTCTCTGGTGTGTTTCAGGAAGGAGGATAAAGGCAAGGCCATTTACAAGGGGAATGACACTCAAATATTCAGAAGTAGACAGCTTCCACAGGTGCCCAGACGTCGTGGAATATAGGGGCTGTGTCCACTTTCCTGCTTGTGATAATATTGATTCTATTTAGTAATTCTAGGCAAATGAAGATTGCTGTCTGTTTCTCAGTTGGAAAGTGGTAGAGAAGACACATGAAATGAAACTAACATTGCATGTTAAGCCTGTATCATTTACAAAAGGAAAGAGCATCACAATGGAGTTTCTTTTAAAAAAATTATTCCGAAGACCAATAATGGAAAGGAGCCAACAAATCATAAAGAAAATACTGCTTATATTGACATAATAAATGATCAGAGATTGATAGATAAAATAGTGCCCATTCCATGCCAGCTCCTACGCAGGTTTGGGGAAGGTAAAAATTACTAAGACAGAGACCTGCTCCATTTTATTAAGTGCACAGGCTTAGTTTACATGCCAGTGGTGGAGGGTGGCAAGGGTTGAGATGAGTGACCAACTGCCCCAGGTTGCCCAGAACTGGGAGGGATTCCCAGGTGCTAAAACCAGGAACGTCTCAGGCAAACCAGCATGCGTTGGTAAACCCCAGAAAGGAGGCTAAAGCAATAAACAGGCTAGGGTTAGTTGATGAAAGCATTTTTGTATGCCATGCAGTGGGGTTTGGCTTTGACCTTGTGGGGAATCCTGGGCCTTTGTTTTGACACACAGAGTTGTGATGAGGTAACTGTGTCCTGGAGGCCAATCAGATGTCATTTCTGCCCATCATTTCTGTTTCTGTCTCATTGCCCAGAAGGGAGACCTTTTAGTAAAAGTTGGCAAGAGAGGAGTGTGTGCTGCAGGATTCTACTTCCTCCTGTCCAACATGTCTCCCCACGTGGGGGTGATCAGGACATCAGGTAACCTTGCCTGATTCCGTGACTCCATTTTCCCCCATAATCCACTAGGGCAGAAAGAACAGACTTTCTTCCCAGTTCCTCTTTCTTTCTGTCTGAGATAGCCACCTGCTAGTCCCTCTTTCCTGAGGTAGCATTCATACTTTGTTGTCCCCTGGATCTGTGAACCGACAGTGGCCACTAGGGGTCATGGTTCACAGAGGACGGGAATTTAAAAAAAAAAAAAAAAAAAACATATATATATATTTGTATACACACACAAACATATATACACACACGTGTATATGTGTATATGTGTGTATATATGTATCTATGTTATGTAGATATGTGTATATGCATATATATGTTGTATATAGGTATATATGTGTACATATCTGTATAGATACACACACACTTATATATATACACATACAGTTATACTAAATATAATAGTATCTCTTTTTCTTCTTTTGAGACGAAGTCTCACCCTGTCACCCAGGCTGGAGTGCAATGGTGCAATCTCGGTTCACTGCAACCTCCACCTCCAGGGTTCAAGCAATTCTCCTGCCTCAGCCTCCCAAGTAGCTGGGATTACAGGCACCCACCACCACACCCAGTTACTTTTTGTATTTTTAGTAGAGATGGGGTTTCACCATGTTGGCCAGGCTGATCTAGAACTCCTGACCTCGTGATCCACCTGCCTCGGCCTCCCAAAGTGCTGGGATTGCCGGCGTGAGCCACCGTCCCTAGCCAATAGTATCTCTTACAAGCAAAATTAAACTAGGATAATAAAAATCAGAACAGTGGTTGTTTCCAGGGCATATGCTGACTGGGGAGGGGTATTAATGAATGTTCTGGGGTGATAAAAATATTCCATATCTTGAAGGCATGTGGGTTACATGGGTGTGTGCATCTGTGAAAACTCACTGAACTGTACATCGAAGATGTGCGCATTTCACTGCAAATAAATTACACCTCACTAAGAAAGATTTTTTAAAAGGGAAAAAATTAACTCTGTTGCCCTTCTAAACGTTCTTCTAATTAAATCTTTGGATATTCTCATGTTTAGCACCTTAGGGCAAATTGCTAAAGTGGAATTTGGGAGCCAAAAAAAGATATGTACACTTTTAGGGGTTTTGTTAAATTTTGAAAATTATCTCCCAGAAAGGTTCTTTCCTGTTTATACTTCATTAAAATTGATTCTAAATGGACATCAGGATTTACCTGTTGTGGTCTGATTTGTTATTTATACAAATACAAATGGAGTAAGTTACCCAGAAATGCATAAAGATAACAAGTAGATTATTTGAGAATTACTAATTTTATATATATAATATACATATGCATATTATATATATAATATATACGTATATTTTATATATATAATATACATGTATATTATATATATATAATATACGTATATATTTTATATATATATATTTTTTTTTTGAGACGGAGTCTAGCTCTGTCACCCAGGCTTCTGATCTCAAGTGATCTGCCCACCTCAGCCTCCCAAAGTGCTGGGATTACAGGTAGGAGCCACTGCACCCAGCTGAATCTCAGAACTTTAATTCCCCCAGTTCAGAAACCTGTACACAGAGCCGCCGAACTGCTACACCCCAGCACAGGTGGCAGATTTGAGCATGAGCTCCTCTGCTGTCCCTTCCCCAGTGTTTGGTGGAAGGGCTAATGACAGGGAAAGGGACAGCAGCAGGAGGGACGGGGGAGGCAAGAAAAAGCCAAGGGATACTGCAAAAGGCAATAATTAGCTCTCCGATAATCACAATTTGAAATAAGTCGAATCCAAGTACTTTTAAAGGCAGCTTTCTTGAGGGATACGTTTTCTGAACAGGAAGTAGGGAGAGAACACCAACCAGGGCTAAAAGCAAAAGACTGTGAAGATTTCTGCAGCCCAGACTCCTACATCGGTCGGCATCACAGAGTTCATCCTTCTTCCCTCTCCCACTGCCACTGTGGACCTGAGCATTAATGGTGCAGACGATCACGCAGTCACATAATTACTGGAAATTATCTCCAAAAGCCGGGGAGAAACCAGTGTCATCTCGTACCGCTGGTCTGCTTTAGGAGAAGCTGGCATGAAGCAGCATCCCCCAGTAGGCAGCAGCCTTCATCTTGGCATAAACCTGCGGAATCAAATGCTTCTGCTTGTTCCTGGCTGGTTCACACCCTCTCCTCTCCTTCCAGAAGGAATTAGCCCAGCTCTGACTAGGTGCTATGCTGTTCCATATGGACCACCTCACAAAGGAGACAAAAAATGTCACGCTCAGCATTAAAGTGGGGACTCACACTGCTATCTTGCGACCTTTGCAACCTCAATCTGAAACGAAGCTTCCTTATTCTGTATACAGCACTGTCAGTGGATTGCAAAAGCAGGTAGATCAGATTGTCCCCTCTCTATCCATCTCTTTTCAGTTTCAAAACCCTTCCTAAATAGAATTGAGTTAAAAGAAAATGCTGGTTTGCTCTTTTTCTTGGGGAGGGGAAAGACAGGATGAAGGTCTTTGGAAACCAGTTCAGACAAGTTTGAATACAATTAAACAAGGGGCTCCTCTCTGCCTGCCATCCGCAATTTTCCGATTTCCTTTCTAAGCCTAGTGTTGCTTAGTGCCCACCGATGTGAATAGACTGGAATAGAGATGGAAAGCCAAGAAGATCCGTTACTTTCTGGTAATGCCCAGAAAATTCTTAGAAAAGCCACCAGGTATCATAGTACTCTCGATGAATATGTATTGACCTTGAAAATCATTTTAAAAATCGATACTTACCAGCAATAATTTTGATGCCATTATCTATTTTAAAAAAAGTTATCTGGCCTGCTATAAAAAAAACTATGTGAGTTTAAATTCCTTCTCAGTCTTTACAAGGTCAGACTCACAAGGTACAGGGAAGAGAAAGAAGTCTGACTTTAAAGCTCACCGACCCATGAAGGGATTAGCTTCCTGAATGTCCCCCGATACTGTTGCTTCTCTGAATAGAATAAGAGAATTAAGGCATCTGCCTTGGCCAATATGACTAGGGCCTACCAATGGGTAGATTTTAAAAACTCGATTGTACACCCCTTGTGTTCAAGCCACTAGGCCATCCACTTCATCAGTGTAGACTGATTCTTTGTGTTTAAAGGTAGTGTTTCCAGTTATTATTTATTCCTATCATGTGACAAGCAATGCTAACATGATGGCCAGTTGTTAAAAACACAATAAAAAGAACGAAGGACTCTGAAACAGGCCTGGGTTTGAGCCCCAATCCAATTTCTTTATCAGCTCTACGGCCCTCAGTCTGAATCTCAGTTCCCTTGCTTGTGACTCCAGGATAAAAATCCCAAATCTGTTTTACAGAGTTGTTGGAGTCATAAAAATGACCACAAAAATGGTCAGAAATCATTGTTCACTGGCTTCTCTCTCCACCCCAGAACTCTAGCACACTCAAATTTCTCCAAAAATAGTTCAGAAGCCCCCGGGAGAAGGGACCCACATGTGGTTCTCAGCCTCGGATTCTCTGTGACATCCACTGTCTGCTGCCTCTTCTGTTGCTGCCAGCATCAAAGGCACGATGCTATGCTACCAATCCCGGCTGAAAGCATCACCATGGCTTATGATACTCACATGTTAGGTACAGTGCACCTACTTTGTGCCTAGAGCTGTACTCAGCACTGGGGCAACAGGAGCAAGCAAGATAGGCAGGGTCTAGCTCACCTGGATCCCTGTGTGGCTGATATTTGCATATGCAAATGTACTGCACACACACATGCACATGCCGCATATGCACTCACACATACATGCACACACGCTGCTGCTCACCATGATGGCACCATGTGGCTTGATGTCAAGGGTTCTGATATTGGGCCATGGGCAAAGCTTCTGCCATTGTCGAAAGTTCTGGAGGCAATGCTGCCTTGGAGCTCCATTTTTGTTTCCTCCTTTTACTGGCTGATCAGGAAAGTGACTGAAGAACAGGAGCTGCATCCAGGGTCACTTCTCCACTGTGTTCATCCTCAGCCTGGGGCCTCCATGCTCTACTCCCATGAGACAAGATTTAGAGATGAGACTACTTCCTATGGACTCACTCAGCCACACAGGGCTCCAGGTGAGCTGGACACTGCCTAACTTGTTTGCTCCTGTTTCCCCAGTGCCGAGTACAACTCCAGGCACAAAGCAGGTGCACTGTGAATATCTGCAGAAGAAATGACTGGAGTTGGTCACCTCCTTTCCTCGATGTATCACAAAGTACAAGGATATGAACAGAATCATGAGGTGTTACAAGACTCGTTCCATCTTGCCGTGTTCAAAAACAACCAGGGCATACTTGGATTTTAGTGAAGCTTATCATGTCTTACTTTGTTCATGGTGTTAAAAGGTAATAGAAATGGTTAGATTTTAGTTTGTTGGATGGCTTGCTTTTTGCACTCCCTTGCTGCCCTTTAGACCCTTATTTTGTCTTGGATACATTGTTGCTCTTGGATCTGAACTCCTTACTAACACTTTTTATCTCCTGACAAACCACAGCAGTGGGCCAGGGCCTTACCGCACCTTGTTGTCTGTGCTTTTGTCCCATCTGTCTAAAGTGACTTTGCCCCATTTTTATGTCAAGTGAAATCTTACTCATTTTTTGAAAGCCAACCTCCAAGGAACTTTCTCTAACACTCTTCACCTTTAGGACAATAAATGGTCCTTCTGTGTTCCCACAGTTGTGTGTTCACTTGGCCAGTGGAATGCTAGTTATCTGTTAATTATTGATGTGTTTGTTTCACTTGCCAGATTGTAAGTTCCCCAAGGGCAGGAAGCACATTTTATAAACCACTATAGCCAGCGCCTAGTACATGAGAGATGCTCTGTAATGGTGTGTCACAAGAATATCTTTGAAAATTGTAAATTAAAAAGCAATATAAACATATCTGACTCCTCCTCTCTACCTCCACTGTGCACTTCACACACACACACAAACACAGACTGCTCACACACACACACATGCTAACAAGCTTGCTTTTAAAAGCCCATCATGTTTCTGGTTTTACCATGGCCATTGCATGTGCCCAGAATATTACAGTTTCAGTGGGTACATCCCTTCTTCTACTCTCAGGTGAGCATTTTACATTCTCCTTACTGTAGAGTGGCTCTGCTTTTATCTCTGCTTTTACAATTAGAACAGCTGCATCTTCACATCTCAAAATCCCATTTCTCCTTTTCAAATTTGTTGTAGAAGAAATAGACAAAGAGTAGTGCAAATTAAGGGAACGCATTTGCCACCTGCTGAGGACTGAATGTTTGTGTTCCCCAAAAATTCGTATGCTGAAATCCTAATCCCCAGTGTGATGGTGATAGGAGGTGAGGCCTTTGGCAGAGCCCTCATGAATGGGATTGTGCCATCATAAAAGAGACCTGTGACAGTTCCTTCACCCCTTCTGCCATGTGAGAGACACAGCAAGAAGACAATTGTCTATGACCCGGGAATGGCCCTTAGCAGACACCAAATCTGCTGGTGCCGTGATTTGGATTTTCCAGCCTCCAGAACTGTCATAAATAAATTTCTGTTGTTTATAAGCCACCTAGTCTAAGATACCCTGTTATTGTCACAAAATTGGACTAAGACAGCATTAGATAGGAAATCAAAAGAATTCAGATTTTAGACAAACCAATGTTCAACTACTAGATTAGATCAAGCTTGTCCAATCCATGGCCCATGGGCTGCATGTGGCCCAGGATGGTTTTGAATGTGACCCAACACAAATCCATAAACTTTCTTAAAACATTATAAGATTTTTTTATGCGATTTTTTTTCTTAGCTCATCAGCTATTGTTAATGGTAGTGTATTTTATGTGTTGCCCAAGAGAGTTCTTCTTTTTCCAATGTGGCCCAAGAAAGCCAAAAGATTGGACACCCCTGGACTCGATCACTCTAGGTAATCTAGAGGTAAGAAATGAGAAATTTGGGAGCTACTGACTTTTCACAGAAGATAAGCTTCAAATTCTCTTGCACAGGTTTTTCTGTAACAATGACATCTTAAAGTGCATATTTAATGAGCTTAAATACCCATTCCTATCACCATGCAGTGGGAGCATTCACATACTGGGTTTTAATACAAATCTAAACAGTATATTAGCAGTAATAAAATTATTTTTATTGTGACTTTTTTGCTGTTATGACACACAAGTCATTATCATATAGATTAATTACCTACTTTTATTAATCATGGTTGACAAAGTATATTCATTCAGAAACAATAAACTTTTTCTATGAGTCCTAATGTACCTCTAAGAGTATGTTATCTATTCAACGCTCATTTGATTACACGCAATTCTAGCTCAAGAAAAACGTAGTTTTAAAAATATTAAAAATGGGAAACCTGACAGACGTTTACATACAAGAACCAAAGTGTAACTCTGCTTCATAGGAACAAAAACAAAGAACTCTGGAGGAAGGAACCAGGTCTTCTCTCTCCTTTCAGACACCATGCGGTCTTGCTCATTGCATGATTCCTATCTGGGCTCCACTTGGGCATTTTTTTTTCTCTCTGTCTTCCAGCTGTCTCAGTAGATTCAGTTTGCATAAACCTTAAGCCTGCAATTGCTTTTGGGTTCTAGCTGTAGCCTCTGTGACTACTTTAAACAGTTTGCTGATTTCCCAACACAAAATTCTCCAAAAAGAATTTCTATGACATAAGTTGTAGAAAACAATCCAGTTTAAGAATAGTCAGTCATAGGGCCAGACACAGTGGCTCATGCCTGTCATCCCAACAATTTAGGAGCATGAAGCGGGCAGATTGCTTGAGCCCAGGAGTTTGAGACCAGCCTGGCAACATGGCAAAACCTCATCACTACTAAAAATACAAAAAATTTAGCCAGGCACATGCCTGTAGTCCCAGTTACTCAGGAGGCTGAGGTGGGAGGATTGCTTGAGCCTGGAAGGTGGAGGTTGCAGAGAGCCGAAATCACACCACTATACTCTGGTCTTGCAGCCTGGGTGACAGAGTGAGACCCTGTCTCCAAAAAAACATAAACAGAATGGTCAGCAGTAGAGTCAAGTTCCCTTCTTTAGTCCAATCAGTCATGACCTGGGAAAGGGGATGAACTTGGGCAACCCCATTCAGGAGGGGCTGTGAGTGAGAACAGATTCCTTAAATGAAGTAGAAGCAGGGCTGAGCAGGCAGCCCAAGGCATGTCAAGAGCAGTGGTTGCAAACCCCTTCTATTAACGGCCAGACAGGAAATATTTGAGGTAATTTTTGGCCACATGGTCTCTGTACAACTACTAAATTCTGCCATGTATGGTGCAAAAGCAACTGCAAACAATATGACAACAAATAAGTATGTCTGTGTTCCAATAAAACTTCACTGAAACAGCTGGCAAGCTGGACCTAGCCCATAGATTGTAGTTTGCTAATCTCTGCTCTAAATTATTATAGGGATTTTTATAGTGATATTTAGCAGTAACACAATAACAGTCAAGAGCATCAACAACTTTTCTCTCAATAAAAAACTTTTTATTACAAAATATCACATGTTCCACATAGAAAATTCACATATGTTGAACATATGTATTTATATATAATAAGTATTACATATTAACATATATTTTATAATTCTATATTATATAAAGTAATATTTTATTATATATATTATATATAATAATATTGTATTATATTAAATATATATATATATTTTGGAGACAGGATATGGCTTTGCCACCCAAACTGAAGTGCAGTGGTGTGACCTTGGCTCACTGCAACCTCCACCTCCCAGGCTCAAACAATCCTCCTGCCTCAGCCTCCCAAGTAGCTGGGACTATAAATGTGCACCACCCTGCCTGGCTAATTTTTTTTTGTAGAGGTAGGTTTTCACCATGCTTCCCAGGCTGGTCTTGAACTCTATAGCTCAAGTGATCCACCCACCTTGGTCTCCCAAAATGTTGGGACTACAGGCATGAGCCGCCACACCTGGCTGAAAATAAGTATATTTAATCTAACCACTCAGAAAATAAAACATGGCTCATAGTCCAGTCTTTTTCCTACATTTTTTAAGTAACTGGATTTATACATATTGTTTTAGATGCTATCATCCTCACACAAAATATAGTAAACATTTTCTCTTGTCATTTAGTATTATACAAATATCATTACTAATAGATGTAAGGCAGTCATATGCTGGTAGATATTTATGAACTAGATCTCCAAGGGATAAAACCAGCCTGAATTTGTAGCATTTTCTGATTTCCATGGTGTAAATATTCCCACCATGGTTGATTTCAAGCCACTAACAGTTCAACAACTGCCTTGTAAAATTCCTGAAGTTTTAACAGTTGACACTTGCAAGCCAGTATGCGCCAGCTCCAGCAAATCGCTGAAAGTGTTCTATATATAGACAATAAATTATTCAACCAATGTCCCATTGTAGGGCATGTAGGCTATTTTCACATTTTGCTATTAGTGACAGTAATGCAACAAACATAGGGAAATCTTGCCCCAGATTGTCGATTTCCTCCAGAAAGCTTCCTAAAACTGAAGTTTCTGAGTCAAAACTATGCAGCATTTAAGGCTTTTAAAATGTTTTTTCAAATACCCATGTAAAAACTTGTTTTCACGTCTGTCCTCTGTAGTAATAAATGAAAATGTTTGTTTCACTGAAATCTTTGCTGTATTAGTCTGTTCTCACGCTGCTAATGAAGATACCCGAGACTGGGTAATTTATAAAGAAAAGAGGTTTAATTGGCTCACAGTTCCACATTGT
This sequence comes from Nomascus leucogenys, assembly GCF_006542625.1. Classification (NCBI taxonomy): domain Eukaryota; kingdom Metazoa; phylum Chordata; class Mammalia; order Primates; family Hylobatidae; genus Nomascus; species Nomascus leucogenys. The sequence goes on along the minus strand of NC_044384.1, from coordinate 54,243,493 downwards.
TGGGGGGAGGCCTCAGGAAACTTACAATCATGGCAGAAGGCATATCTTCACAGGGTGGCAGGAGAGAGAATGAGTATCCAGCAAAGGGGGAAGCCCCTTATAAAACCATCAGATCTCTTGAGAACTCATTACCACGAGAAAAGGATGATTCAATTATCTTCATCTGGTCCTCCCCATGACATGTGTGGATTATGGGAACTAAAATTCAAGGTGAGATTTAGGTGGGGACACAACCAAAACATATCATTCCACCCCCAGCACCTCCAAAATCTCATGTCCTCACAATTCAAAACACAATCATGCCTTTTCAACAGTCCCCCAAAGTCTTAATTCATTCCAATATTAACTCAAAAGTCCAAATCCAACTTGCTTTTGATTTTAAAGGCTCATAGGTGGAAGGGACAAGGCAAGTGCCTTCCACCTATGAGCCTTTAAAATCAAAAGCAAGTTAGTTACTTCCTAGATACAATGGGGGTACAGGCATAGGGTAAATACACCCATTTCAAATGGGAGAAATTGGCCAAAACAAGGGGGCTACAGGCCCCATGCAATTCCAAAATCTAATAGGGTAGTCATTAAACCTTGAAGTTCCAAAATGATCTCCTTTGACTCCATGTCTCACATCCAGATCACGCTGATGAAAAGGTAGGCCCCCATGGCCTTGGGCAGCTCTGCCCCTGTGGCTTTGCAGGGTACTGCCTCACTCCTGGCTGCTTTCACAGGCCAGCATTGAATGTCTGCGGCTTTTACAGGCGTACAGTGCAAGCTGTTGGTGGATCTGCCATTCTGGGGTCTGGAGGATGGTGGCCCTCTTCTCATAGCTCCACTAGGCAGTGTCCCAGTGGGGACCCTGTGTGGGAGCTCCCACCCCACATTTCCCTTCCGCACTGCCCTAGCAAAGGTTCTCCGTGAGTACTCTGCGCCTGCAGCAAACTTCTGCCTGGAAATCCAGGCATTGCCATATACCCTCTGAAATCTAGGTGGAGGTCCCCAAACCTCAATTCTTGACTTCTGTGCACCCACAGACTAACATCACATGGAAACTGCCAAGGATTGGAGCTTGCATCCTCTGAAGCAATGGCCTGAGCTGTACATTGGCCCCTTTTAGCCATGGATGGCGCAGCTGGGACACAGGGCACCAAATCCCAAGGCTGCACGTGGCAGAGGGGCTCTGGACCTGGCCCAGGAAACAATTTTTCCCTCCTAAGCCTGTGATTGGAAGGGCTGCTGTAAAGATCTTTGACATGCCCTGGAGACATTTTCCCCATTGTTTTGGTGATTAACATTCGGCACCTCATTCCTTATGCAAATTTCTGCAGCAGGCTTGAATTTCTCCCCAGATAATGGGTTTTTCCCTGGAGGTGGAGGTTGCAGTGAGCCGAGATCACACCACTTCACTCCAGCCTGAACAACAGAGCAAGACTCCGTCTCAAAATAGACTGGATTAAGAAAATGTGGGGGGGTGGAGCCAAGATGGCCGAATAGGAACAGCTCCGGTCTACAGCTCCCAGCCTGAGCGACACAGAAGACGGGTGATTTCTGCATTTCTGTTTGAGGTACCAGTTTCATCTCACTAGGGAGTGCCAAACAGTGGGTGCAGGACAGTCGGTGAAGCGCACTGTGCACGAGCCAAAGCAGGGCGAGGCATTGCCTCACTTGGGAAGCGCAAGGGGTCAGGGAGTTCCCTTTCCTAGTCAAAGAAAGGGGTAACAGACGGCACCTGGAATATCGGGTCAGTCCCACCCTAATACTGCACTTTTCCAACAGGCCTGGAAAACGGCACACTAGGAGATTGTGTCCCGCAGCTGGCTTGGAGGGTCCTATGCCCATGGAGTCTCGCTGATTGCTAGCACAGCAGTCTGAGATCAAGCTGCAAGGTGGCAGCGAGGCTGGGGGAGGGGCGCCCGCCATTGCCCAGGCTTGCTTAGGTAAACAAAGCAGCCAGGAAGCTCGAACTGGGTGGAGCCCACCACGGCTCAAGGAGGCCTGCCTGCCTCTGTAGGCTCCACCTCTGGGGGCAGGGCACAGACAAACAAAAAGTCAGCAGGAACCTCCACAGACTTAAATGTCCCTGTCTGACTGACAGCTTTGAAGAGAGTAGTGGTTCTCCCAGCACGCAGCTGGAGATCTGAGAACGGACAGACTGCCTCCTAAAGTGGGTCCCTCACCCCTGAGCAGCCTAACTGGGAGGCACCCCCCCAGTAGGGACAGACTGACACCTCACTCGGCCGGGTACTCCTCTGAGACAAAACTTCCAGAGGAACTATCAGACAGCTGAATTTGTGGTCTCACGAAAATCCGCTGTTCTGTAGCCACCGCTGCTGACACCCAGCCAAACAGGATCTGGAGTGGACCTGTAGTAAACTCCAACAGACCTGCAGCTGAGGGTCCTGTCTGGTAGAAGGAAAACTAACAAACAGAAAGGACATCCACACCAAAAACCCATCTGTACATCACCATCATCAAAGACCAAAAGTAGATAAAACCACAAAGATGGGGAAAAACAGAGCAGAAAACTGGAAACTCTAAAAAGCAGAGCACCTCTCCTCCTCCAAAGGAATGCAGTTCCTCACCAGCAATGGAACAAAGCTGGATGGAGGATGACTTTGACGAGTTGAGAGAAGAAGGCTTCAACGATCAAACTACTCTGAGCTACGGGAGGAAATTCAAAACAATAGCAAAGAAGTTAAAAACTTTGAAAAAAAATTAGAAGAATGGATAACTAGAATAACCAATGGAGAGAAGGGCTTAAAGGAGCTGACGGAGCTGAAAGCCAAGTTTTGAGAACTACGCGAAGATTGCAAAAGCCTCGGTAGCAGATGCGATCAACTGGAAGAAAGGGTATTGCTGATGGAAGATGAAATGAATGAAATGAAGCGAGAAGGGAAGTTTAGAGAAAAAAGAATAAAAAGAAATGAACAAAGCCTCCAAGAAATTTGGGACTATGTGAAAAGACCAAACCTATGTCTGATTGGTGTACCTGAAAATGATGGGGAGAATCGAACCAAGTTGGAAAACACTCTGCAAGATATTATCCAGGAGAACTTCCCCAATCTAGCAAGGCAGGCCAACATTCAGATTCAGGAAATACAGAGAATGCCACAAAGATACTCCTCGAGAAGAGCAACTCCAAGACACATAATTGTCAGATTCACCAAAGTTGAAATGAAGGAAAAAATGTTAACGGCAGCCAGAGAGAAAGGTCGGGTTACCCACAAAGGGAAGCCCATCAGACTAACAGCTGATCTCTCGGCAGAAACTCTACAAGCCAGAAGAGAGTGGGGGCCGATATTCAACATTCTTAAAGAAATGAATTTTCAACCCAGAATTTCATATCCAGCCAAACTAAGCTTCATAAGTGAAGGAGAAATAAAATACTTTACAGACAAGCAAACGCTGAGTGATTTTGTCACCACCAGGCCTGCCCTAAAAGAGCTCCTGAAGGAAGCACTAAACATGGAAAGGAACAACCGGCACCAGCCACTGCAAAAACATGCCAAATTGTAAAGACCATCGAGGCTAGGAAGAAACTGCATCAACTAACGAGCAAAATAACCAACTAACATCATAATGACAGGATCAGATTCACACATAACAATATTAACGTTAAATGTAAATGGACTAAATGCTCCAATTAAAAGATACAGACTGGCAAACTGGATAAGGAATCAGGACCCATCAGTGTGCTGTATTCAGGAAACCCATCTCATGTGCAGAGACACACATAGACTCAAAATAAAGGGATGGAGGAAGATCTATCAAGCAAATGGAAAACAAAAAGAGGCAGGGGTTGCAATCCTAGTCTCTGATAAGATAGACTTTAGACCAACAAAGATCAAAAGAGACAAAGAAGGCCATTACATAATGGTAAAGGGATCAATTCAACAAGAAGAGCTAACTATCCTAAATATATATGCACCCAACACAGGAGCACCCAGATTCATAGAACAAGTCCTGAGTGACCTACAAAGGGACTTAAACTCCCACACAATAATAATGGGAGATTTTAACACCCCACTGTCAACATTAGACAGATCAACGAGACAGAAAGTTAACAAGGATATCCAGGAATTGAACTCAGCTCTGCACAAAGTGGACCTAATAGACATCTACAGAACTCTCCACCCCAAATCAACAGAATATACATTTTTTTCAGCACCACACCACACCTATTCCAAAATTGACCACATAGTTGGAAGTAAAGCTCTCCTCAGCAAATGTAAAAGAACAGAAATTATAACAAACTGTCTCTCAGACCACAGTGCAATCAAACTAGAACTCAGGATTAAGAAACTCACTCAAAACCGCTCAACTACATGGAAACTGAACAACCTGCTCCTGAATGACTATTGGGTACATAATGAAATGAAGGCAGAAATAAAGATGTTCTTTGAAACCAACGAGAACAAAGACACAACATACCAGAATCTCTGGGACACATTCAAAGCAGTGTGTAGAGGGAGATTTATAGCGCTAAATGCCCACAAGAGAAAGCAGGAAAGACCCAAAATTGACACCCTAACACCACAATTAAAAGAACTAGAAAAGCAAGAGCAAACACATTCAAAAGCTAGCAGAAGGCTAGAAATAACTAAAATCAGAGCAGAACTGAAGGAAATAGAGACACAAAAAACCCTTCAAAAAATTAATGAATCCAGGAGCTGGTTTTTTGAAAAGATCAACAAAATTGATAGACCGCTACCAAGACTAATAAAGAAGAAAAGAGAGAAGAATCAAATAGATGCAATAAAAAATGAAAAAGGGGATATCACCACCAATCCCACAGAAATACAATCTACCATCAGAGAATACTACAAACACCTCTATGCAAATAAACTAGAAAATCTAGAAGAAATGGATAAATTCCTCGACAAATACACCCTCCCAACACTAAACCAGGAAGCAGTTGAATCTCTGAATAGACCAATAACAGGTTCTGAAATTGTGGCAATAATCAATAGCTTACCAACCAAAGAGAGTCCAGGACCTGATGGATTCACAGCCGAATTCTACCAGAGGTACAAGGAGGAACTGGTACCATTCCTACTGAAACTATTCCAATCGATAGAAAAAGAGGGAATCCTCCCTAACACATTTTATGAAGCCAGCATCGTCCTGATACCAAAGCCTGGCAGAGACATAACCAAAAAAGAGAATTTCAGACCAATATCCTTGATGAACATTGATGCAAAAATCCTCAATAAAATACTGGCAAACCAAATCCAGCAGCACATCAAAAAGCTTATTCACCATAATCAACTGGGCTTCATCCCTGGGATGCAAGCCTGGTTCAACATACGCAAATCAATAAATGTAATCCAGCATATAAACAGAACCAAAGACAAAAACCACATGATTATCTCAATAGATGCAGAAAAGGCCTTCGACAAAATTCAACAACCCTTCATGCTAAAAACTCTCAATAAATTAGGTATTGATGGGACGTATCTCAAAATAATAAGACCTATCTATGACAAACCCACAGCCAATATCATACTGAATGGGCAAAAACTGGAAGCATTCCCTCTGAAAACTGGCACAAGACAGGGATGCCCTCTCTCACCGCTCCTATTCAACATAGTGCTGGAAGTTCTGGCCAGAGCAATCAGGCAGGAGAAGGAAATAAAGGGTATTCAATTAGGAAAAGAGGAAGTCAAATTGTCCCTGTTTGCAGATGACATGATTGTATATCTAGAAAACCCCACTGTCTCAGCCCAAAATCTCCTTAAGCTGATTAGCAACTTCAGCAAAGTCTCAGGATACAAAATCAATGTACAAAAATCACAAGCATTCTTGTACACCAATCACAGACAAACAGAGAGCCAAATCATGAGTGAACTCCCATTCACAATTGCTTCAAAGAGAATCAAATACCCAGGAATCCAACTTACAAGGGATGTGAAGGACCTCTTCAAGGAGAACTACAAACCACTGCTCAATGAAATAAAAGAGGATACAAACAAATGAAAGAACATTCCATGCTCATGGGTTGGAAGAATTAATATAGTGAAAATGGCCATACTGCCCAAGGTAATTTATAGATTCAATGCCATCCCCATCAAGCTACCAATGACTTTCTTCACAGAATTGGAAAAAACTACTTTAAAGTTCATATGGAACCAAAAAAGAGCCCGCATCGCCAAGTCAATCCTAAGCCAAAAGAACAAAGCTGGAGGCATCATGCTACCTGACTTCAAACTATACTACAAGGCTACAGTAACCAAAACAGCATGGTACTGGTACCACAACAGAGACAAAGAACAATGGCACAGAACAGAGCCCTCAGAAATGATGCCACATATCTACAACTATCTGATCTTTGACAAACCTGACAAAAACAAGAAATGGGGAAAGGATTCCCTATTTAATAAATGGTGCTGGGAAAACTGGCTAGCCATATGTAGAAAGCTGAAACTGGATCCCTTCCTTACACCTTATACAAAAATTAATTCAAGATGGATTAAAGACTTAAATGTTAGACCTAAAACCATTAAAATCCTACAAGAAAACCTAGGCAATACCATTCAGGACATAGGCCTGGGCAAGGACTTCATGTCTACAACACCAAAAGCAATGGCAACAAAAGCCAAAATTGACAAATGGGATCTCATTAAACTAAAGAGCTTCTGCACAGCAAAAGAAACTACCATCAGAGTGAACAGGCAACCTATAGAATGGGAGAAAATTTTTGCAACCTACTCATCTGACAAAGGGCTAATATCCAGAATCTACAATGAACTCAAACAAATGTACAAGAAAAAAACAAACAACCCCATCAAAAAGTGGGCAAAGGACATGAACAGACACTTCTCAAAAGAAGACATTTATGCAGCCAAAAAACACATGAGGAAATGCTCATCATCAAAGGCCATCAGAGAAATGCAAATCAAAACCACAGTGAGATACCATCTCACACCAGTTAGAATGGCCATCATTAAAAAATCAGGAAACAACAAGTGCTGGAGAGGATGTGGAGAAATAGGAACACTTTTACACTGTTGGTGGGACTGTAAACTAGTTCATCCATTGTGGAAGTCAGTGTGGCGATTCCTCAGGGATCTAGAACTAGAAATACCATTTGACCCAGCCATCCCATTACTGGGTATATACCCAAAGGACTATAAATCATGCTGCTATAAAGACACATGCACACGTATGTTTATTGAGGCACTATTCACAATAGCAAAAAGTTGGAACCAACCCAAATGTCCAACAACGATAGACTGGATTAAGAAAATGTTGCACATATACACCATGGAATATTATGCAGCCATAAAAAATGATGAGTTCATGTCCTTTGTAGGGACATGGATGAAACTGGAAAACATCATTCTCAGTAAACTATCGCAAGGACAAAAAACCAAACACTGCATGTTCTCACTCATAGGTGGGAATTGAACAATGAGAACTCATGGACATAGGAAGGGGAACATCACACTCCAGGGACTGTTGTGTGGTGGGGGGAGGGGGGAGGGACAGCATTAGGAGATATACCTAATGCTAAATGACGAGTTAATGGGTGCAGGAAATCAACATGGCACATGGATACATACGTAACAAACCTGCACATTGTGCACATGTACCCTAAAACCTAAAGTATAATAAAAAAATAATAAAATAAAATTAAAATAAGAAAGAAAATGTGGCGCATATACACCATGGAATACTATGCAGCCATAAAAAATGATGAGTTCATATCCTTTGTAGGGACATGGATGAAACTGGAAAACATCATTCTTAGTAAACTATCGCAAGGACAAAAAACCAAACACCGCATGTTCTCACTCATAGGTGGGAATTGAACAGTGAGAACTCATGGACACAGGAAAGGGAACATCACATTCCGGGGACTGTTGTGGGGTGTGGGGAGGGGGAGGGACAGCATTAGGAGACATACCTAATGCTAAATGACGAGTTAATGGGTGCAGCAAAACAACATGGCACATGGATACATATGTAACAAACCTGCACATTGTGCACATGTACCCTAAAACCTAAAGTATAAAAATAAATAAAGAAAGAAAGAAAAAAAAAAAAAAGAAAGAAAATGGGTTTTTCTTTTCTATTTTTCTATTGTATCATTAGACTGAAAATTTTCCAAACTTTCATTATCTGCTTCCTCTTGAATGCCTTGCCGCTTAGAAATTTCTTCCACCAGATACTCTAAATCATCTCCGTCAAGTTCAAAGTTCCACAGATCTCTAGGGCAGGGGCAAAATGCGGCCAGTCTCTTTGGTAAAGTATAGCAAGAGTCACCTTTGCTCAAGTTCCCAACAAGTTCTTCCTCTCCATCTGAGACCACCTCAGTATGGACTTCATTGTCCATACCACTATAAGCATTTTGTTCAAAGCCATTTAACAAGCCTCTAAGAAGTTTCAAACTTTCCCACATTGTCCTATCTTCTGAGGCCCATGTCTCTGGGAAGTTCCAAACTTTCCCATATTTTCATGTCTTCCACTGAGCCCTCCAAACTGTTCCAACCTCTGCCTGTTACCCAGGTCCAAAGTTGCTTTCACGTTTTTGAGTATCTTTATAGCAGAGCCCCACTCTCCCAGTACCAATTTGCTATATTAGTCCATCCTCATGCTGCAAATAAAGACATACCCGAAACTGGGTAATTTATAAAGGAAAGAGTTCCACATGGCTGGAGAGGCCTTGGGAAACTTACAGTCATGGTGAAGGCACCTCTTTACAGGGTGGTAGGAGAGAGAATGAGTGCCCAGTGAATGGGGAAATCCCAAAGCATCGGATCTCATGAGAACTAACTCACTAGCACAAGAACAGGATGGGGGAAACTGCCCCCATGATTCAGCTGTCTCCACCTGGTCCCTCCCATGACATGTGGGGATTATGGGAACTTTAATTCAAGATGAGATTTGGGTGGGGACACAGCCAAACCATATCACTTGCCACAACTGGGTATTTAGAATTATTATTCACCAGTGTGACAAAGTCCAAAGGGATCTTAAATTTAAACTTTAAATTTTTTTATTTTTAAATTTCTATGTATTTATTTTAGTGTAAGACAATTTTTTCATATATTGATCAGCTGATTATATTCTTTTATATAACTTTTACTTAAGTTTTTTGCCATTTTTTTCCAGTAGGTTGTTAATGTCTATACTGTTTGGAATGTTAACATTTAGGATATCAACACTTTTTCTGCCCTATGTGTTGCAGGTGTTTTTTTCTCTGCTAAGCATTTTTCTTTTAATTTAGTTTATAAAGATTTTGATTTATGGAAGTTCTACATTTATATGTAGTTGACACTATCAATTTTTTCCTTTTCATTTCTGCTTTTGATGTCATAGTCATACTTAGAAAGGCCTTCCTCATTCTCAAGAGACTAATAATCTCCTAGTACATTTTTCTTCCTTCATTATAGTTGAATATTCAATTCTTTTGGAACTTACTTGACATGTGGGGTACTGATCTGGTCTTTTTCCCCCAAGCTGGTCTAAAAACCAATTACTGAACAATTACTTTTTTACAGAATATTTAGGAATGTAGTCTTTATTATATATTAATTTCTTATGTAATTGAAAAATAAATTTTATTGTGCATATTTGAGGTTTACTACATGATGTTATAAAATAGATATAGAGAGACAGTAAAATGGTTACAATCGTGAAGCAAATTAATAAATTAATATACCTCTCATCTCACATAGTTACTTTTTCTTTTTAGCAAAAGTAGCTAAAATCTACTTATTTAACAAAAATTCTTAATCCAATATAATTTAATTAACTGTAGTCCTCATTTTTTACATGAGATGTCTAGACTTCTTTATTCTACATATCTCCTACTTTGCTTCCTTTGACCTACATCTCCCCTTTTCCCCACTTCTTCCCACCTTCACCCCACCTCTTGGCAACCACTGTTTTATTCTCTATTTCTGTATATTTGACATCTTTTCTGTTTTTTTATATTCCATATATAAGTGAGATCATGCAATATTTTTGTGTGTGTGGATTATTTCACTTAGCATAATATCCTCCTGGTTCACTCATATTGTGGAAATTGGTAGGACCTCATTCTATTTAAGGCTGAATAATATTCTATTGCATATATATATATATACATTTTCTTTATCCATTTATCAATGGACAGACACTTTGTTATTTCTGTATCTTAGCTATTGTGAATAACGCTGCAGTAAACAGGGGAGTGCAGATATTTTTATGAGGCAGTGATTTTATTTTCCTTGGGTATATGCTCAGAAGAGGGTTTGCTGGGTCATATGGTAGTTCTATTTTTAATTTCTTTAGAAACCTTCATACTGTTTTTCCATAATGACCATACCCATGTACAATCCCACCGACAGGGTGCTAGGTTCTTTTTCTCCATACCCTCCCCAACACTTGTTATCTCTTGTGTTTTTGATAATAGCCATCCTAACAGATGTGAAGTGATATCTCATAGTGGTTTTAATTTGCATTTCCCTGATGATTAGTGATGGTGAGAACTTTTTCATATACCTGTTGACCATTTTTATGTCTTCTTTGGAGAAATGTCTATTCAGGTCCTTTGCCCATTTTTGAATTGGGTTATTTACTTTTCCACTTTGAGTTATAAGCATTCTTTACAGATTTTGGGTATACACACATTATCAGATATGTGGTTTGCAAATATTTTTTCTCAGTGTACAGGTTGCCTTTTTATTTTTTGGTTGTTTCCTTTGATGGCCAGAAGCTTTTTAGTTCGATATAGTCACATTTATTTGCTTTTGCTTTTGTAGCCTGAGCTTTTGGTGTGATATCTAAAAAATCATTGCCAAGGCCAGTATCAAGGAGATTTTCCCCTATGTTCTCTTCTAAAAGTTTTATGGTTTTCATATATTACACTTAGGTCTTTTATCCATTTTGATTTTATTTTTCTGTCTGGGGTAAGATAAGGGTCCAGTTTTATTCTTTTTTATGTGGAAATCCAGTTTTCCAAGCCCTATTTATTGAAGAGACTATCCTTTTCCCATTGTGTCCTTTTGGTGAACTTGTCAAAAATTTGTTCACTGTTTATGTTTGGACTTATTTCTGGGTGCTTTATTCTGTTCTTTTGGTGTATGTTTCTGTCTTTATGCCAGTATTGTACTGTTTTAATTACTATAGCTTTGTAGTATAATTTTAAATTGGGATATATGATATTTTCAACTTTGCCTTTTCAGTATTGCTTTGGGTATTCAGGGTTTTTTGTCATTATATATTAATTTTAAGATATTTTTTCTATTTCTGTGAAAAATATCAGGATTTTGATGGTGATTGCATTTTATCTGTATATTACTTGGGTTGTATGGACACTTTAACAATATTAATTTTTCCAATCCATGAACACAAGGTATCTTTCCATTTATTTTTGTCTTCTTCAATTTGTTTCATCAGTATTCAGTGTACAAAGATTTCCCTTACTTGGTTAAATTTTTTTGATGTTATCATAATAGGATTTTGAGAAAAGATTCTTTTTCACCTAGGTCATTATTTGTGTGTGTATAGAAACACTACTATTTTTTATATTGATTTTTTTATCCTGCAGCCTTACTGAATTCATTAGTTCTATTAGTTTTTTTGTGGCATCTTTGGGGTTTCCTTCATGTAGGATCATGTCATCTGCAAATAGAGATAATTTTACTCTTTCATTTCTGATTTTAATGATTTTTATCTCTTTCTTGTCTCATTATTCTTGCTAGTACTTCCAGTACTATGTTGAACAGAAGTGAAGAGAGTGGGCATCCCTGGCTTATACTGGATCTTAATGGAAAAATTATCAGTTGTTCCCTGTTGATTACAATGTTAGGGGTGTGTGTGTGTGTGTGTGTGTGTGTGTGTGTGTGTGTTTTAATACATGGCCTTTACTTAAAGAAAGAAAAATTTTCCTTCTATACCTAAACTGTTAAGAGTTTTTACCAAGAAAGAATTTTAAACTTTGTAAAAATGCTTTTTATATGTCAATTGAGATAATCATGTTGTTTTAATCTTTCATTCTATTAATGTGGTATATCACATTGATTGATTTGCATATACTTGACTAACCTCCATGCCATGATAAATCCCACTTGGTCATAATGTATAATCCTTTTGATGTGTTGTTGAATTCAGTTTGCTAATGTTTTATTGAAGATTTTTGCATCATATTTCATCAGAGATCCTGATCTGTGGTTTTCTTTCTTTGCAGTGTCTGTCTGGCTTGGGTATCAAGATGATACTGGTCTTGCAAAATATGTTTGGAAGTATTCCCTCTAGCTCTTTTTTTTTTTTTGAAGAGTTTATAAAATATTGATAATAATTCTTCTTTGAATGTTTGGTAGAATTCAGCCATTAAGCCATCTGGTTCGGGCCTTTTCTTGTTGGAAGGTTTTTAAGTACCTGGACTTTATTTGTTATTGGTCTGTTGAAGTTTTCTATTTGCTTCTGATTCAATCTTGGTAAGTAACATTTCTCTAGAAATTTAGTTATTTGCTTTGGGTAATCCACTCAGTTGGCATGTAATTGTTCATAATAGTCCCTTAAGATTATTTTAATTTCCAAGATGTCTGTTGCAAAATCAGGTGTCTGATTTCATGTATTTGAGTATTCTCTCTTTATTTCATATTAGTATCACTAGAGGTTTGTCAATTTTGTTTTTTGAAATATCCAACTGTTGGTTTTATTAATTTTTCTGGATTTTTTTATTCTCTATTTGATATTTCTGTTCTGATATTTATGATTTCCTTCCTTTTGCTAGCTTTAGGTATAGTTTATTCTTTTCCAAGCTCCTTCAGGCATAATATTAGGCTATGTATTTTAGATACTTTTCCATTTTTAATGTAGGCATTTATTGCTATAAACTTTCCTCTTAGAATGATTTTTCTACATCCCATAGGCTTTGGTTTGTTGTGTTTCCATTCTCACTTGTCTCAAAATATTTTTTAAATTCCCGTTCTGATTTCTTTTTTGACCCATTGGTTGTTCAGGGGCATATTATTTAATTTGTACATATTTGTGAATTTTCTAAGATTCCTTCTTTATTGATACTAAATATTGACCATGATTCATACCGTTGTTGTCAATAACAATACTAGGTGCCTTTTCAATCTTCTTGAATTCTTTAAGACTAGTTTTGTGGTCTAACAGATAGTCTATCCTGGAGAATGTTCCATGTGCACTAGATAGGAATACATATCCTGCTGCTGTTGGATGGAAGGTTCTAAGTATGTCAGTAAGGTCCAATTGATCTTAAGTGCAGTTCAAGCTCAGTATTTACCTGTTAATTTTTAGTCTAGTTGATCTATCCATTATTGAAAGTGGGGTACTATTACTAATACAACAATACTATTATTGTATTGCTATCTATCTCTATCCTTATGCCTACTTTTATATCTATATATATATATGGTCGCCAATGTTGGATAAATATAAATTTTCAGTTGCTATATCTTCTTGAATACTTGACTCCTTTATTATTAAATAATAATTTATTATAATTAAATGATTTATTATAAATAAATATTTAACAGTAAAACCTTTTTTGTCTCTTGTGACATTTTTTGACTTAAAGTCTATTTTATCTGATATCAGTACATCATTCCTACTCTCTTCTGGGTACTGTTTACATGAAATTTCTTCTTCCATCCCTTCACTTATAGTCTGAGTGTCTTTTAAGCTGAAATGGATCTCCTGTATGCTGCATATAATTGAATCTTGCTTTTTAATCCATTAAGCTACTCTAGGTCTTTTGATTAGAAAGTTAATCCATTTACTTAAAGACTTAAATGTTAGACATAAAACCATAAAAACCTTAGAAGAAAACGTAGGCAATATCATTCAGGACATAGGCATGGGCAAGAACTTCATGACTAAAACACCAAAAGCAATGGCAACAAAAGCCAAAATAGACAAATGGGATCTAATTAAACTAAAGAGCTTCTGCACAGCAAAAGAAACTACCATCAGAGTGAACAGGCAACCTACAGAATGGGAGAAAATTTTTGCAATCTACTCATCTGACAAAGGGCTAATATCCAGAATCTACAAAGAACTTAAACAAATTTACAAGGAAAAATCAAACAACCCCATCAAAATGCAGGCAAAGGATATGAACAGACACTTCTCAAAAGAAGACATTTATGCAGCCAACAGACACATTAAAATATGCTCATCATCACTGGCCATCAGAGAAATGCAAATGAAAACCACAGTGAGATACCATCTCACACCAGGTAGAACGGCGATCATTAAAAAGTCAGGAAACAACAGGTGCTGGAGAAGATGTAGAGAAATAGGAACACTTTTTCACTGTTGGTGGGTCTGTAAACTAGTTCAACCATTGTGGAAGACAGTGTGGCAATTCCTCAAGGATCTAGAACTAGAAATACCATTTGACCCAGCCATCCCATTACTGGGTATATACCCAAAGGATTATAAATCATGCTGCTACAAAGACACATGCACACATATGTTTATTGTGGCACTATTTGCAATAGCAAAGACTTGGAACCAACCCAAATGTCCAACAATGATAGACTGGATTAAGAAAATGTGGCACATATACACCATGGAATACTATGCAGCCATAAAAAAGAATGAGTTCATGTCCTTTGTAGGGACATGGATGAAGCTGGAAACCATCATTCTCAGCAAACTCTCACAAGGACAGAAAATCAAACACCACATGTTCTCACTCATAGGTGGGAACTGAACAATGAGAACATTTGAACACAGGGTGGGGAACATCACATACCGAGGCTTGTCATGGGGTGGGGGGAGGAGGGAGGGATAGCATTAGGAGAAATACCTAACGTAAATGATGAGTTAATGGGTGCAGCACCCCAACATGGCACATGTATACATATGTAAGAAACCTGCACGTTGTGCACATGTACCCTAGAATTTATAATAAAAAAAATTACTTTCAAAAAAAAGTTAATCCATTTACATTCAATATTATTTTTGATAGATAAGGACTTTCTGCTGACATTTTATTTTTGTTTTCTGGTTGTTTTGTATATCCTCTCTTCATTTTTTCCTCTCTTGTTGTTTACCTTTGTGGTTTGGTGTTTTTCTGTAGTGCCAAACTTTAATTCTTTTCTCTTTCTCATTTGTGTATCTATTATAGCTTTTTGTTTTGCAGTTGTTATAAGGCTTACCTAAAACATCTTATAGTTTTAATATACTATTTTTAGCTACTAACAACAAAACTTTGGTGCATACAGATACTCTAGACTTTTACCCTCCTCTTACCATTTACACCATTGTATATTGTATATTCTTTAATAACTTATTATAGCTATATTTTTGGCTATTTTGACTTTTAGCATTCATACTAGAGATCTGAAAGATTTGGGCACGTTCCTGTGGTCCAAGCTACTGGGGAGGCTCAGTTGGGAGGATTGCTTGAGCCCAGAAGGCGAAGGTTGCAGTGAGCTGAGATCATACCACTGAACTCCAGGCTAGGTGACAGGGCAAGATCTTGTCTCAGAGAAAGAAAGAAAAAAGGTTTACACAACACCATTACAGTGATAGAGTATTCTGATTTTGACTATGTATTTACCTCTACCAATGTTTCACACTTTCATATGTTTTCTTGGTACTGATTATCATCTTTTTATTTCTGGTTGAAGATTTCCTTTAAGCATTTCTTGCAAGGCAGGTCTAGTGATGATGCATTTCTTCAGCTTTTGTTTGTCTAAGAAAGAGTATTTTTCCTTTATTTCTGATGAAAAGTTTTGCTGGATATAGTATTCTTGGCTATGTGGTTTTGAGGGTTTTTTCCTCTTTTTTTTTTTTCTTCAGAACTTTGAATATATCATCCCATTCTCTCCTGGTCTGGAAGGTTTCTGCTGAGACATCCATGGATAGTCTAATGGGGGTTTCCATGTACATCACTTGATGCTTTTCTTTGCTGCTTTTAAAATTATTTCTTTGTCTTTGACTTTTGACATTTTTATTTATAATATGCCTCTGTGAGAACTTCTTTAGGTTGATCCTGTTTGAGGCTTTTGAGATTCATGGATTTGTATATCTACATCTCTCCCAAGACCTGTGAGTTTTCAGGAATTAATTTGTTAAATAAGCTTTCTGTGACTTTCTCCATTTCTTCTCATTATGGAACCCTCATAATGTGAGCATTCATTTGCTTTATAGTGTCCCATAAATACCATAGGCTTTCTTCACTCTTTTTCATTTTTTAAATGTTGTCCTCTGACTGAACTATTTCAAAAGACCTGTCTTCAAGTTCACAGATTCTTTTTTTTTGCTTGATCTTTCTTCTACTGTTACTGCTGAAAGTCTGTACTATACATTATATTTTATTTACTGAGCTCTTCAGCTTCCAGACTTCTGTTTGGTTCTTTTTAATGATATCTAACTCTGTTGAGTTTCTCATTCAGATCATGAATTGTTTTCCTGATTTCATGGAATTTTCTTTTTGTACTCTCTTGTATCTCACTGAGTCTCCTTAAGATCATTATTTTGAATTCCTGTTTAGGAAATCCATGAATTTTTGTTTCTGTGGAGTCAGTTACTGGAAAATTATTATGTCTCTCTGGTGGTGTCATGTTGCCTTGCTTTTTCATATTTCTTTTGTCCCTGCATTGATGTCTGTGTATCTGACTTCTACCTCTTCCAAATTTATAGAGTGGCTTTCACAGAGAAAGGGTTTCACCTGCACATGGGCCCTAAGGTGTTGGTATGGCTGAGTGTGTTGGCTCTGATTCTGGAAGGGTGCAGTAGTGTAGTCTCCAGGCAGCTTCTTCAGCTGTGATCAATGTCAGCAATGACTGCAACTACCTTAATGGCCTAGGCTGTAGAAGTTTGTGGCAGCAATGGTGGCAGCATAGGTTCTTGGTGGCAAGGACTTTAGAGGTCTGTCTATTCTTGTTTTCCCCACAATGGACAGACATCATTGGGGAAATTCCTCTTGGTGTAAGGTCTGACACAGCCCATAAGCAGCCACAGCAGTGTTGTGTTCCAGGGAACAGATGCCCAGAAAGGCTGTGGAACTGGGGTGCTGGGCTCAGTATCCTGCTAAACTACTGTGATATCTGTGACATGGGTGCAGGTTCACTCTCTGAGGCATGGGTGAATGCAGCTCTCCTATAAAGCTAGGGACTGTAACTGTGAGGCACTCCCAGTTAGCTTGGACCCAGGGGGCAAGGATGTTGTTGAGACTTTGATCCTGGGGGTAAAAGTGCAGCACTGGCAAAGGTTGAAGAAGAAGGAGTATCCCAAAGGCTCAGGTCTGGGGAATCAGAGGACAGCTGCCATTCAGGTCACAGAGCCAACAGGGCACAATGGCAACTTGGGCCCCAGGAGAGGAATGATAGTGTAGTGGTATCTCTGGAGTCGGGTGGTATGACACAGAAGTGGTCCAGGCTCTTCAAGGCTGGGTGTAGTGGCAACAAGGATCTAGGAATGGCGGGGTGCAGCTATGGTTTGGTCTCTATGTTATGGAGAGTAGCACATGGATAACACCACTCCCTAGGGAGGTGGGACATCTCAGCAGCTCAGACTCCAGAGAGCTGGCCCAGATCCCATAAAGTACGGCACTGGGATTATATGGCTCAGAGGGTAGTGTGGTACAACCCAGCCAAAGCTCTATCTCCCTGCAGGTGGAATGCCCAATCAGCTGGGGTACCTAGGAGCACAGGTGTTCTACTAGGCTGACTCCTGGGTCTCCTTAGGGTCAGTGCACAGGTTGGCTCAGGCTCCAAGAAAGTGGTACTTCTTCACTGGGCTGGGGCTCCTGGTCCCCTGAGAAGCAGAGTGCCTCATGGTCTTGGGCACCATGTCACAGATGCTCCCCTAAGCCGACATGTGGATTCTTGTGAGGGCTGGGCACTTGGCTGGTTTAGGCCAGATGAGGAAGGAGATGGCAGGGGAGGATATTCCACTGGGTGTAAGCTCCAAGTTGGTAGGGAGAAAGCCTAGTCACAACTTGACTAGGGGAAATGAAGTCCTTCTGAGGCAGCTTGACCCAGAGGTAGAGGGCTGCAGCAGCGCAGCTGGGGAATAGTATACTATCGTATGTATGAAAGCATGGTGCAATGATGGCAGAGGCTCAAGGCTGAAGGGAATACAGTGGCTACTCGTCCCTGAAATGGGATGCAGGGGCATCTGGTTTCAAGATGGCACTGTGCCATAGCAGCCTGGGCCACAGGGAGCAGGACAGAAGGTAGGCTCGTTCTCTGGGGTATTGCAACTATGTGAGCTGAGCCCAGAACCTGTAACCACTGCAGGATTCTCTAGTAGCAAAGACTGCAGGTGTCCACAGTGGTGATGCAGGCGACTGGAGGATTCCTGCTTACCTTTCCAACAGGGAGAAGTCCCTCCTGGTTCAGAGCTGATCCCAACTGGGAGGAATGAGTGGCAGAAACAAGGCGTTTCCTTCCCTTCTCCATGCTCCACAGGTTTCTGCCATTCCCTTGCTTTATTTCAGTACTTTCCTTTGTCCCTCTGGTCAAAATGTAGGTGTCATTGCTTTGCTTTGTTTTGGAAGGTGGTGGGGACAATTATTAAGTACCTCTAGTCAGCCATCTTGCACAATTTCTTATAGACTTTAAAGGATTGTCCTTGTGTTCAAGAATGTAACATTTCTATTTAAGTATTTGTTGGTTTTAGACATTTATTAAATTTTATGCTCAGGAGATCCCTTTAATTGAAGGTAGTATAAAATGGTCAAATACCAGATAAGTATTACAATAGTTATCATAAAAAGGGAAAAATATGAATAATACCTCAGCCCAGTGAAATCAATTTTATTATTATTTTATTTTTAGAGATGGGGTGTCTCTATGTTGCCCAAACTGGTCTTGAACTTCTCAACTCAAGCGGTCCTCCCACCTCGGCCTCCCAAAGTGCTGGGATTACAGGAGTGAGCCACTGTACTCAGCCAAAATCAATTTTAATTAAATTCTAACCCTCCCTATTCTGACATCAAGCCCTTTCCTCCGTTTTTAAGAAAGTGGTACTTTTTTCCCCATGTGGTTTTTTTTAATCCTTGTCTGGAATAAGCAAGACATTTCTAAATCTCTGAACACTTGCAGAAACAAACCATGAGGGATGAATTTTGTAAATCATGTAAGTCTTAATCCAACTTTATTCTTTATAAAATAAAGTATTTTATACTTTATTCACTTATGAATGTTTAAGTGAAAAAATTTTTAAATTGTATTAAGCAGTATTTAATATTGAGTATGAAGAGCAACATGCTGCAATAGAATGAGAGATCCCTATTGCCTACAATCTATTTCAAAATGTGTTGTGACCCTATGCAGGCTCTATAGCTTCCAGAGAAAGAAATCATAACAATAGCTAAGAAAGACCAACAAATCTGAGTATGTTATTCAGCCGCTCATCGCCCTCGTTTCTTCATCTGTAAAGTGGAAATAATGATACCTTGGGGTCACAGTGAGAAATGAATCCGTTACTCTATATAAGTAAGCATCTAGCAAAACACACGGTATTAAAAAAAGTACTCATTAAATGTTATTTCTTTTCCATCTCCTCCTTAACTACAACTGCACGTTTCTGGGGGTCTTGGGGTAAATTGCCCCTTTTCTTATTATCAGAGGCATTATAGAGAAGGACATATGCCTGCTCCCCTCATAATTCCATCTAATACCTTACTATTGTGACAATTTACTCAAGTGTGTTGTGTATCACCAGATATAGTTGTGCACTTAGGAGGTTTGTCTGGACTCATTTCTTTTTTTAAGAACATTTTCACACACTGAAATTTACACTTTGTGGTATACTACGAGTGCTGACAGTGTATCAAGTTGTATGTTCACCACTACAGTCATGATAAAAAAAATACTGTTCTACTACCCCAAAAGCTCCCTGGTACTGCTCCTTTGTAGTCAGCCCCACCTCCCATCTCAATCTCTGGAGTCACTGACCTGCACTCTCTACCTACAGATTTTCTTTTTCCAGAATGTCATATAAATGGAATCATATGGTATCTATCCTTTAGATGGCTTCTGTCACGTGACAAATTATTTGAGATTTATCAGTGCTGTTATGTCTATTAATAGCTCCTCTTTTTCATTGGCAGAGGAGTACTATTCTACTGTATGCATGTACCAAGGTTTATCCACTCACCAGTCAAAAGATATTTGTTTCCAGTTCTTAATGGTTATGAATAAAGTTGCTGTAAACAATTCAATACAGGTTTTTGTGAGGCTGTTTTTATTTCTCATGAGTAAATGCCTAGATGTGTTTCCATATCACAAAGTAAATGTATGCATGTTTTTCTTTATAAGAAAGTATCAAATTATTTCCCAAAATGACTATGCCAATTTGTATTCATAACAGCATTATATGAGAACTCTATATTGATTTTCATCCCTGCCAGGACTTGGTATAAGATATTGTCGGGTTGTTTTGTTTGTTTTATTTTGTTTTGTTTACCATTCTAATAGGTGTATAGTGGCAGCTCACTGTCATTTTAATTTGCATTTCCCTAATATTTAATGGTGTTGAATTTTTTGAATGTGCGTTTCTGTGTCTGTATATCTTTTTTGGGAAAGTGCTGTTCAAATGTTTTGTCCATTTTATCGGGTTGTTTATCTTCTTGAATTTGAGAGTTTTTGTTGTTTTGTTTTTGTTTTTTTGAGACGGAGTCTTGCTCTATCAACCAGGCTGGAGTGCAGTGGCGCGATCTCGGCTCACTGCAACTTCCGCCTCCTGGGTTTAAACGATTCTCCTGCCTCAGTCTCCTGAGTAGCTTGGATTACAGGCACCTGTCACCATGCCCATTTTTGTATTTTTAGTAGAGGAGGGGTTTCACCATGTTGGCCAGGCTGGTCTTGAACTCCTGACTTCAAGTGATCCGCCTGCCTCTGCCTCCCAAAGTGCAGGCGTCAGCCGCTGAGCCTGGCTAAGAGTTTTTTTAAAAAATATATTATGTACACAAGCTTTTGTGAGTTACATGGTTTGTAAAAAAGGATTTAGCATGTATTTTTATTTTCTTTACATGATTTTTGGAGTGACAATTTTTAACCTCAATAAAGTCCAATTTATCGATTTTTTTTCTTCTGGATCAAGCTTTTGTCATCTAATTTAAGAACTTTTTGCTTAAACCAAGATTACCAAGATTTTCTTACGTTTTATTCCAGAAATTTGAGAATTTTGTTGTATATTTAGATCTGTGATCTATTTTTAGTTAATTTTTACAAAAAGTATGAAGAATGGGCCAATGTTCTTGCAAACTGATGCATCATTTGTTGAGAAGACTATCCTTTTTCTATCAAACTGCCTTTACATCTTTGTCAAAAATCAGTTGACTTAAGACTAATCAACTAAAAGTTGATTCGTTTATAAAAGCTCTAACTGCAACTTTTTTTTTTTTTTTTAAGACAGGGTTTCACTCTATCACCCAGTCTGGAGTGCAGTGGTGCAATCAGAGTTCACTGTAGCCTTGACCTCCCCAGGCTTAGTTGATCCTCCCACCTCAGTATCCCAAGTAGCTGGGACTACAGATGAGCACCACAACACCCAGCTAATTTTTGGGGTTTGTTTGTTTTTGTAGAGATAGGGTTTTGCCATATTGCCCAGGCTAGTCTTGAACTCCTGGGCTCAAACGACCCACTCACCTTGGCCTCCTAAAGTGCTGGGTTTACAGGCATGCATGAGCCACTGCACCTGGCCTAATACAAAAATTTAATGTTACAAATTATAATCTAAAAACTGAATTAGCTGCATTCCACAAATCATGATATATTGCATTTTAATTTTTATTCAGTTGAAATATATATAAATTTTGCTTTGATCTGTCCTTAGAAATATGTTTAATTTTAAAATTTTTGAATATTTTTCAAGTATGTTTCTGTTATTGATTTCTAGTTTAATTCAGTTATGGTTACAAAATATAATTTACATGATTTCTATTCTTTTCATTTTGTTAAAGTTTGTTTCATGTCCCAAAATGTAGCCTATCTTGCTTTCATCTGCACTTGAAATAAATGTGAATTTTTATGTTGTTGGTGGAGTGTTTTATAAATGTCATTTAGGTCGTTGTTTGATAAGTGTTGTTTAGACCTTCTGTATCCTTACTGATTTTTAGTCTAGGTTTTTTTGTTGTTGTTAAATAATACAAGGTTTCACATTAGTGTATAGACCTTAAAATACGATATTCTCAATTTCTCCTCCCCAACCTTTGTGCTATTATTAGCATTTGTATAAGATAGTTTGCTTTTAGATATGCTTTAAACACAAAATACATTGTTATTATTTTTGTTTTGAATAATCAGGTAACTTTTAGAGTAATTAAAGGTAGTAAAATAAACTGTACTATTACCTTCTGTGTCAGTCCAAATTGCATTGCTATAAAGGAATACCTGAGACTGAGTAACTTATAAAGAAAAGAGGTTTATTTGGCTCATGGTGCTGCAGGCTGTTCAGAAACATGGTGCCAGCAACTACTTCTGATGAGGGCCTCATGAAGCTTTTAGTCATGGCAGAAGGGAAGGAGAGCTGGCAAGTTACATGGCAACAAAGGAAGCAAGAGTGAGGAAACCAGGTGACAGAATGTTTTAAACAACCAGCTCTCATGTGAACAAACAGAGTGAGAACTGGCTCATTACCAAGGGGAGGGCACTAAGCCATTCATAAGGGATCTGGCCTCATGACCCAAGCACCTCTCACTAGGCTTCACTACCGACATTGGGGATCACATTTTAATACAAAATTTTGAGGGGACAAATATCCAAACTATATCACCTTCATTTAGTCCATTTCTTGCACTCTTTGTTTCTTTGCATAGATTCAATTTTCTACCTGGTATCATATTCCATGTTTCTGAAAAATGTGTTTGACCCCCATTGAACTGTAGGTGTGTTGGAAATTAATTCAGTCAATTTTTGTTTTCCTGAGAAAATATCTATGTCTGCTTTATTTTTTGAAAGATATTTTCCCTGATGTATGGAATGCTAGGTTGTCAGATTTGTTTTCTTTTCAGCATGTTAAAGATTGGAAGTCAGTGTGGTGATTCCTCAGGGATCTAGAACTAGAAATACCATTTGACCCAGCCATCCCATTACTGGGTATATACCCAAAGGATTATAAATCATGCTGATATAAAGACACATGCACATGTATGTTTATTGCGGCACTATTCACAATAGCAGAGACTTGGAACCAACCTAAATGTCCATCAGTGATAGACTGGATTAAGAAAATGTGGCACATATACACCATGGAATACTACGCAGCCATAAAAAATGATGAGTTCATGTCCTTTGTAGGGACATGGATGAAGCTGGAAACAATCATCCTCAGCAAACTATCCCAAGGACAAAAAACCAAACACTGCATGTTCTCACCCATAGGTGGGAATTGAACAATGAGAACACACGGACACAGGAAGGGGGACATCACACACTGGGGCCTGTAGTGGGGTGGGGGGAGGGGGGAGGGATAGCATTAGGAGATATACCTAATGTTAAATGATGAGTTAATGGATGCAGCACACCAACATGGCACATGTATACATATGTAACTAACCTGCACGTTGTGCACATGTACCCTAAAACTTAAAGTATAATTTAAAAAATACAAAAAAAGCAAAAACAACAAGAAAAAAACAAAAAACAAAAAAACAAACAAACAAAAAGATGCCACTCCATTGCCAGATGACCTGCATAATCTCTGTCAAGAAGTCTGCTGTAATTCTTACTTTTAATGCCTCTACATGTAGCGTATATTTTTTCCTCTGGTGCCTTCAAAACTTTTTTGTCGTTTCTTGTTTTAAGAAGCTTAGACCTAAAATATCTAGATGTACAATTCTTGGAATTTTGCTTAATATTTGTTGAGATTTTTACATCTGTGGTTTGTTCTCTGCCATTATTTTTGGAAAATTCTTAGCTATTACTCTTTTTTCCCTTGTTTTTTAGTTTGGGTCTTTTCTATCAACCTATCCTCAAGTTCACTGATTCTTTCCTTGGCTATGTGAGTCTACTAGTGAGCCCATCAGAGGCATTTTTTATCCTTGCCACTGTATTTTTCATTCATAATGTTTCTGTTTGATTTTTCTTATAGTTTCTACTTCTCTGCTGAAATTCCCTTCTGATCTTGCATTTTTTTGTATATTTTCTATTATAATCTTCAACATGTTAATCATAATTATTTAAAATTCTTGGTCTTAGATTCTAACTTTTATATCATATTTGAGCCTGGTTCTGTTAATTGCCTTGGCTTGGTAATATGTTGAGATTTTTTTCCTTGCTTTTTCAAATGCAAGGGTTTTCATAAATTTTTGTTGAAAGGCTGGTATCTCTTGTAGGGCAGTAAATATTGAAGTGAGGTAAATTGTTTTTTTTTTTATGCATGGAAACGGACATCCTTTTTTTCTGTGAGGTTCTTTGTGTAAAAGTCTGAGACAATCTAGTTAGGAATTTAGCTGGTTTGGGTGTTCACTGTTGCTTTGACTACCATCAGTGTATCATAAGTTTCAAATTTCTCTATTGGTACCCTGCACTTAGGTTGAGGACAGGTTTCTCAGAAGTTTGGCAACTGTCTACTCCATCCTCAGCTTTGGGCCTTTTCTTTGTGCTATGCTTCGGAGAAGATCTCTTCCCATGCTTTTACAACTCAGCCAGCAGTACTCTAGTTACTTGTACTCAAAGATTGTTAGCCTGATGGTAGAGAAGAAAGGAGGTGTTCTCAGTTGTGCAAACTAAGCTGAAGTCTTGGGCAGGCACTGTGTCCCTGGTCTTGGTCTTAGGAGGGTGGTTTTCTCAGTTCTCTGGCCTTCTTCTAGCTGTAGTTGCGTGCCCAGATCATAATCCTGTCTCTCTCCCAGGGGAAGATGGTAATTTTCTGTTTATCTCCATTAGCTACAATGAACTTTCTCTAGTTCTCTAAGAGTGACAGTGTATGTTGCCTTTCTCCCTGCAGTTTAAGGCTTCTGCTTTGTGTCTTTTCATAACAGCTTGTTCCTCTTGCACCACAAGGGATGGTTTCTTGGAGCTGTCTCTGATCTTTTTTGTGTAGTCCATAGAAAACAGGTGAAAAGTTAGTGCAAACTCTTCCTGTATCTGTGGCCCCAAGGAGCTACATAGTCTCTTCACAGCCATCAGTCAGTCTTTGCCAGTTCATTAATTATTCTAGATGAATTTTTTTTATTTACGTCTGTCTGTATCTGCCTCAGGTAAGCAAGTGCTCAGGTCCTATCTTTCTCAAATGTATCCATATCTCCTTAAGTTTTGTGCTAGTTGGTTACAAGCAATTTTAGCTCTCTGATGAGTTCAAAAAAGTTGTGACCGTGGAGTTTGTCCAGCTTGTTGTGTGTTGTTGTTAGGTTGTGAATGATGCTTCCTCCAACTCTCCACATCCTAAGTAGAAACTGGAAACAGCAGGTTTTAAATTTTCTTTTTCTTTTTCCAAGAGAAAATTCTTAGCTTCTGGCTATAAATATTTTAGAATTCTCCCCCTATCATTTCTAGGAGGATCATGTTACTTTATCTTTTCCACCAATGTTTTCCTTTCTATAAGTGGAACTATATTGCTATTAATTGGCATTTTCTAGCACTTTACACTTCCAAAGTACTTTAGAATAATTTAAATAGTTTTCTCTGTAACAATCACATGGGGCAAATGAGCAGCATCTGCCCTTATTTAGATGAGGAAATTGAAGAAAAGAGAGATGTAGTCATTTCTATAGGATCAGAGCAAAGCCTCCTTAAAAATCCAAAAGCGAATGTGTTAGTTATTTTAGGCACCTTCTCTCACATTTCACTGGGGCAAAATTGCCAGAACACTTCCCTGCAGAACCACAGGGAGAAATCAAGCCTCATTAGAGTAGTTACAATAGTAAATTTTTATGTATTTTGAACATTAAATTTAAACTCAGCCTAGATAAATGACCTTTGTGATTTCTAGAGAACTTTGCCCGGTCTTTACTATGACATTGTCCTGAGTGCGGGGAAGGGTGTGGTGGATGAAGAACAGCCTTAATTCCCTTATCATTTTAGATCCTGGTAGGCAACAGATAAAGAAAGAATGCCAAGAGGGATTAGAATGGAAGAAATATAGTTCTGTGCTGGGGCCACAACTAACTTCCTCAATTTACCTAGGGGAGTCTCTTGCATCAAAGAGCACATATCCCTAAAATCATGGAATCTGAGTTCTTACAGCCCTCTATGAACCACCTTTGGTTCCAGGCCCTGAAGTTACTAACTGTTGGTCTTTGAGCTTCTTTGTCTCCCAAAACATCTGTGTTTTTCTAACAGGATATTTAGAGCAATCACGTCCACAACAGAGAGAACTCGTGCTGGATCTTAGTGCTTTTAAAAACAGAAATAGAAAATAATATTTTTCAGCAATCCAAGATCAAGCACTGTCCTTTCATTTTTTATAAAAGCTCTCAATTTTAAACAAAAGAAAAAGAAGGCTGAACCAAAAAGCCATGTCCTCACTACCTTTTCATTAAACTTTTATTGTCTATGCAATAAAAGTTATTATCTAAGCCAGTCAATAATGACTATTAAGGATATATTATAAATCTGAGCAAAACACACAGTAGGGAGAAATGATATCAGCCGTCACAGGCATGGGCAAGGGCATAGGTGAGGCAGAGGTAAACCTGAGCCCAGATATTAGAAGCCATGCCGTGGTCTCACTTTCTTATGGCAACCTGAAGCAAACTGCCTGTAACAGCAGAGCAGACAATTGGACTACCATGGATAGGACCCTTCCACATGTAGCCATCTTTACGTCAAATGACTCAATGGGTTTAAAACGTTAAGTAGCAAGTTACAAATAAATACAATTTTCCCATAAAAATTAATGCTCAGTAGAATGTGAGTACATCCAGAACTTAGAGTGATTGCATCCTAATTTTGAAGAAATTTGTAGAAAATTGTTTGCTAGAGATTTAAGTGCTCCATGCTCACAAGCTGACTGTTGTTTGCCTACGTACTTCCTCACCCTGTTCACTAACATCATCTCGCTTAGTCTCCAAGAATCTCCATCATCTTGAAAAGATGCGTTAAGCACTAATTTGCATTAGGTGCTGTGTTAAACTCAGGACAAAGGTCATTTAAAAGCCCCCTAGGGCCTTGCAACACAATGGCACAGGCAAATCTATGTAAATGTACACATTTTAAAAGAGTGTTATTACTCAAACGTTTGTATTATGTGAACTCAAGAGGAAGCATCCTCAAATGCTGTGGACACACAACATTTAATCTGGAAATGTGACATGCTCACCTTGTGAGATATTATGGGTTACAACTTACATAATCCCTTCTTAATTTTTCCAAAGTATAATATGCACAGTAACATAATTCTTATGGTTACTTGGTATTTTTTATCATACACAAATGTAAACTAATTAATGAAGATGACGGGTACAGTATTTGTACCATGTGCAAATCTGTCACAGTTCAAAAGCTTTGGACAAGCTTCTACCATAGCCTTTGGCTGAGCAACTCTTGAGCATTCTATCTGAGGATTGTGCAATATCTTTGAGTTCTTCCTTTATCATGGTAAAGCATGACAGTAGCTAAGCAGAGGAAGTTAGAGGAGAGAGTCATCATCACTTATTTTTTCACTTAAACCAGTGCCAAAATCAATTTTGAAGCATTATCTCCAAGTTGCTCTCAACTCGATCTGGGTGTTTCTCTTTACCTAGACTATCACCCCCCCACACACTGGAATCTTTATTACATCACACTAATCTAATTTAAATGCATTTTTACTATACTTGGTTTAATGAATGTGGAATGTGTCACCATGAAATTGCACCATTAATTTGATAAATAGGACTTGAAGGTATAATTTTTTCCAGCATTGCCGACTAATGAAGCTAAAATACATATATAATAAGAAGTGTAAATAATAAATTATTCTTAGGAGCAAAAAAATTAATTAGATCTTACCACAAATTGCATCTCAATGTCAATTTTTTTTTCTCAAAACTACTGACTTTCAAACTACTTGGAACACCATTGTAAACGTTGGAAAGTTTCTCAAGTGATTACCTTCCATCCTGGGAATCTGCTTTAAGAAACTGCTATTGTTCAAAAAGTCCTTTCAAGATGCCAGTATGGGTCCCCTGTTGTCATTTCTACCTGGCATTTAGAGTATCTTGATGAATTAATCTTCTTCTTTAAGTTGCATTGTTTTATTTATTTGTAAAGACTCCTAAAATCCTTTCAGATAGTGTGCTGTGGAAGTGGAAAAAACCAGGAGACCTTATATGCAAATTTGCACACAAAGGTGACAGAACTTTATTTCTAGGGATTTTAGAGAAAGTTGCTCCTGCAAGCTTGCTTTTCACCAGGAGGCTAGGTCTGTGTCATCCATAGGCTAAAGGATGGGCTAACAGACAACGATGGATCACGCTCCAATTACTGTACAGATGCACACTCTGTGGCTAGATAAGCTGGAAATTAGCTGGTTAATATGCACACTGAAACCAGAGACCAGATAATGCTCCAAATGAGATTCTATTCCTTGGGTGGAGAAGAAGGAATTGCTGTTATGACTGGCATAAGTGTGTTTGGTTCAGGTTCAGCATAGGAGCAGTGACTTTAGCATGTGTACATATTAGCCAGTAATTCCTAGAACTCTAATTAATGAAATACTTGCAGAGGACATTAGCTACAGCATGTCTGCCTGCTTAGAACCACAAAGACTAAGAAAGCCAAAATGTATAGGCAACAGGAAGCCCATCTGGAGACTCTAGTCTTTGTTTTTAGTATGTATATTAATTTTAAAAACAAAATACCTACCACGTACAATAACTATGTTTTTCTGTTGTGGTTGTTTATCAGATATGAGGATTGTTTCAGCTTCATAGTCAAGATAAGACTAAATTTGTCCTCCTACAAAGATTCCAAGGAGAGCAGGAAAGATGCTGTAAGAATTAAAATGAATTATATGGGGTCCAGCCACCCCTCTCTTTGTCCCCACCTGCAGGTTGAAGCCATGCAATCACAGGCAACTTGACAAAGCTCTGTCCCTTCCTGGACTGATGCAGGACCCTAGGCCAAATGCTGTCCCTGGCCTTATTTTCCATTCCTAGTGTGTCATTTAACAAACAATGTTTTTATTCCTTGCTATTTGATTTGAAGCCAAAATTCTGACGTGGCATCGGTTTTGCTGCCAGATAATGCATTAAACCTTACTAAGGGGTAAACATAATGATCTTCATTAAACCCTTTAAATGAACCCACCTCCCGCTTCTTCAGGTTGAGAAAAGCATTGACAGGGAACGTTGTGGAAGCGTCTTGGAGCTATTTTCTTCTTGTAACAGGGGGAGGGAGAGATGAGTGGCAGCTTTTAGGGGCAAAAAGAAAGTTAGGTAAACATAAAAGGTTTTGTAAGATTTCCTCTCCTAATGGCAAAGTTTTAGAGCAATAAATCACAATTCAGTCAATACCATTAGTTTTGGGGCATTATATACCCTCATTAAAGTGCATAAACAATTATATTTATTGAAGGTAATGTACTGTGTAGTGCATTATAACGACACTCATTAACATATGTAATCATCATTTGAATGGGCTTTACTACAATGTAAACTGATAATGGCATGATTACACACTGGGTTATTAACTTTTCAGTCTTAAGATAATAAAAGGTGATGCAAAAAACCAGAAGCACATATGCATTGCCCTTCATTTGTGAGTTATGCATTTCCATACCAAATTCTAAGCTCAGATACCCATGCTCAGAAGCTGTCTCTTCACTGCCTATTGTCTTGACAAAATACTAAATTCCATGCAGTGCTTTGAGGGTTGGGGCTATTTCAGACCCAATTATGAAGACAACTCTGTGAGTGACCCTATTTCTGTCTTATATTGTGGCTTAATCTATCCACGCTTTGGTTTCCATACCTTTCTACCCTAGACCTTGTTAATATCACATGCTCTAAGAAAAATGAGAACTTCCTCCAAACCTTCTCTTTGAAAAATCTCATGTAAGAGTCATTTGGCTGATGATGGGGAAACATGGAGAAAACCCAGAGTAAGGCACATTGTATGAAAAGTGACAAGGTCATGAAAGACAGGGTAAGGAAATGTTCTAGAGTCAAAGAGATGCGAAAGACAAAACGAAATGCAATGTATGACCTCAGATTGGATCCTGACCCAGAATTTTCTTCTCTCTTTTGCTGTAAAGCTGTTTTTATTAGGACAATTGGAAAACTTTGAAAAAAGTCTTTAAATCAGATAATGGCACCTTATTAAATACTTTTTCTTGATTTTGATAATTTTACTGTGGTTATGCAGAGTGTCCTTGTTCTTTATACACACAAAAAAAACTATTTAAAAGTAAAGTCCCTTTATGTCTACAGCTTACTCTCAAATGAATCAGAAAAAACAATATTTTTTAGGCCTACTAAGAATAGTAATTATAATATAGATGAAAAGCGCAAATCGTGAAGCAAATGTGGTAAAAAGTTAACATAATATGGGTGAAGGATATTTAGGAATTCTTTGCACTATTTTTGCAACATTTGCTATGTCTGAAATTATTTCAAAATTTAAAAAAAGAGAGATATTTAGAATTTAAGAACTGACCATGAAAAGGCCATGACTGTAACTAAGCAGGTCTGGTGGTTGATGTTATCGGCGATGAGTCAGAATAATGATCAGGATCCCAGTACTCATGTATGTTCTTTATCTCCTCTGTCAGTGAAAGTCCCAGATTTGATACAACAGTTTTTAATTCCTTTCTTCCCAGCAATATTTATTTCCTATATCTTAGGGTCAGGAATGACAAAAGGTTTGTGATACAAAAGGTAAAAGACATTGTACTTTAATCACTTAGATTAAAAAGTTACAGCAGTAGCCACTTAAAATTCCCTCTGAACGATGACTTCACAACCAAGTTTGGAATCAGCATGAGAGCTAGACTCAAAAGAATGATTGACTTACATCTCTGTATAAGCCCTAAGGAACAGACTCCTGTCTTCATCTCAAATAAACTGCTGCATTCTCACTCCTAAGTGGCATCCAAACTTTAACCATCAGATCCAGTGGAATAGGCATAAGTTTACCAACCACACTTATTTTGGGTTGAATGAAGTAAACAAAAACAAAATAAATTACCTAGAACACTGAGGAAGAACAAAGATAAAACTAAACTCAGAGGTTTCTGGTATTCGTTCTTTTTTTTCCATTAGACCACATAACCCGATGAAAGCAGTAATGTCGATATATTTTAAATTTTTCTCTAGAATATATTTTCTTCAGTGTCTAATTTGCACCAAATTTCATGGAAATTGGGGAGTTCTATAGCTAAGAGCTACCCATTTTAAAGTACAATTATAAAAGCAGAACAGCCTGATCATCCTTACAAACTACAAAGCAAAACTAATCAATACCTCTCTATAAACAAGAGGAAATGCGTACTCTGTATGCATTTCTACATAGATAACTAGACTTGAAGACTACATTTGCTGGGTTAATGTTTTTATTAAATCATATTCATGTTGGCACAATCGTCTTTTCTCATTATAAACACTGAGCACTTTTATTTGCTACAGAGTATAGCTTTAAGAAATTTTCAATTGACTGACAGCTGCCTGTCAACTTCTGACTAGAGAAATCCAGGAACTCAGCCTGTAAAGCTCCAGGGAGTTCTAGGGAGCTCCAACATGGTTAATGGCCATCCATTAGCATAGGGCCCAGCAGAGCCCCAGAATCTGTTAAGTGGGAAGTTCTTGCTGTAGAAGGTCATATAATTCCCTATTGCCATCTGAGAGAACTGGGAAAATTCAACTTGAAGCAAAGACTGGGGTGCTATAAGTTTATGTACTAAGGGAAATCATTTCATGCAGTTTGGTATTACTGTACACCATGTTTTATTTATATTCTATACTGGATGAGAAATTGAATACTATGCTCTTTTCTGGCAATGGAAACCTGCCTTATTCTCCTAAACTGGGCACGGCATCAATACAGCAGCTTGCAGCCTTTTTGACTATGTATTATAGAGTGGCTTCTGTGCATTATATATTAAATCCGATATGCACTGTGAGTTTATATGCCACACACACTACATTTTTCTATATTACGTCCTGCAATCTATCATATTAAGTGAAAGGGGTGATGGAGTGGGCCTCAGGTAATGTAAAGAAGATTGCTAACAGCTTGCATGCTGCGTTGAGAGTAGGTAGGCATTTCTGCAGTGTACTCTGTGTATATATCGGGAGAGCACGCTGCAAACTGACCATGTAGAGAGTTCCACATCCCTGGCAATGGAATTAACCACCTGTATACTACTAAAATTACCTACCAGCCCCAAACAACATGCCTACCCCATTAACAAAGCCCGGCAAAGGTCAAGAAAGCCAAATAGTTCTTCCCAGAAGTGGGAATAAAAATGAGGTCTGGGCTGTCAAAGGAAAAGCAGGCTCTACTTAAAAGCAGTCAACCCAGGCTAACAAAGGTCTTCAACACAAGAAACTTGGGCAAACATTTAGCAATCACTGCCTGTGAGCTGTTAATCTAGATCTCATGTTCTTTGGTCTAACACATGGAAGAAACCTGCAGGTCCCATATCCAAACATCACATTTAAAAAAAAAAAAACCCACAAAAGCCATAATTAAAAAGTATTGACTATGCTTTTTGAAATAAAAGTGTGTTTTCTATGGCATTATCTATTCATGCAACAGAATTCCTAAATTCAGGAAGACTCAGAATTATGTTGCTTACCTCATCACTGTTCCTTAAATTATTTTTTCTGGAATTTTCTAGGATAAGGAAATACACATAGACAGGATCACTGTCTTTTTGGCATAACATTTATGGCTTATGAGGAATTCTGATGGCAATTTTTTCTTTTTTTTTTTGGCTGTGAAAACTTCTTGGTTCTGCTTACCCATTGATTTAAAGGTAAAATGTTTTTCCGTTACCTGGGAACTAGGTATTATGTTTGCCCATCAAGACTTTGACCTTGTGTTCAGCCACTGTGAGATCCACTGGTCCTCACTGTCTGAGATCCTGCGGTTACTTTAATCTATAGTTACTAATCTTGGAATTACACTTTAAAAAAATAAAGAAGAAGAACCCCGCTATTAGACACTCGTGACCAACCACAGGGCTCTCTTGCCTTCGCATTGTCACTGCAGACGTCTTTTTCTAAGAGCAGTGAAAGTGGTCATAAGGATGAAGAATCTTTGCTATCAATATTAGTGAAAAGAACCCCCTTTTAAGGTGCTGTATAATCACTCATTATTTCTATTCTTCTAGCACTTATATACTTCATGCAGTGAGGGGATTGTAGCTTTTGTGGAAAGGGATATTTGGCCTTGAGTGTCAGGCTTTACAGTGCATCTCTGGTGCAATATTACCAGGTGACGCCAATTCATCCCAGCGCATTTTATAGCTTAACAGAAGGTTTTGATTTCCTGGTGGAGTCTTAATTGATTCTGAATTCTTTAGCATTCAACCTTCCTCGTGGTGATTGTTATAAGATTTAATACAGGAAATATTAAGTTTAAACAAAGAAGGCCCAGAAGGGATACTTCTGTGGACTGTCAGATATATTTTTCCCTGTGAAGTGGAAGTGCCAAGCTAGCCAAGGAGACTTGGGGTTTGCTTTAGACCACCTTACGGATTTCTACAGCTGCCCCAGAGGGAGAGGATCCAAACGGCTCTGCTATCCACAATCTCAGCTGCTAGATGATGCACAGAGTGACAGTGATGAGCCAAGGAAAACTAGTAGGAGGTACTTCCAGCTTCCTTCTATCAAAGGGAAGGCTGCCAAATTCAAAACTCTAAAGATGCCAGGGAGCTGGAAAATATAGCATCAGAAAAATGGCTAGACCAGGTGAAGCCCCTGGGCTGCATACGGAGGAGCGTCTGTAACATGCTTGGCCACATTTGCACCAAGTTTCTTTCCTGCCATCGTTAGCAGCCTGTGTGCAGACCTTCCCTTATGCTTTTTAGAAGGACTGAGTCAAAGCAGGGAAATGGGATTTTAATAAAATAGCACCAGTGATAGCAAATGTTTGTTTTCCTAGGTGGAGAGGAACTGATCATCACTGAATTGCTTACAATATCTGTGTGCCTGTCCCTGGATGATAAGGATGTGAGCACCTTGCCTCTTTCTCTAGAGCAGGGCGATTCACGTTGCTCCACAGCAATGCTAGTAGGTAGGTGCAGAGATCAATCCTTCAGTCACCAGGAAGAAATGACCTCAACTGAATAGTTATTCATTCTTTCATGTGTTAAAAAGGTTCCTAAGAAACCTTTTTGATATGGTAGAGTAGAAATATAGCAGAGTGGTGGGCACATAGTAGGTTCCTGGTATGTTGATGGGAGAAACTGTGGACGAGAGGATCTCCCTCCATTCCTGAGGTGATGAAGTTATGACAGGAGGCAAAATTTTCCCAACCTGGCATTGCTCAGCAGAGATGCTCTACCACGTGGCATTCTACAAACCAAACCACAGGGCATTCTCTACCCTCGTATTGTATTCATCACAGTGCATACCCATGCAGGGTTCCCCAGTATACAATCTTATACCAATTTACACATATATCTATAGATGTATATATAATGTACATAATCATTCTGCAGCTGTCAGAAGCTCCTGGAAAGCCCAAGAGTTCAGTATGAAAGGTGCGATTAGGCTGGGAAAAACACCACGGCTGCCACAGATGGCTCATTTTCACAATAGACCTGAGGTTTAAAAAAAAAAAAAAAAAAAACAGAAAACCTAGTTGTTTTGCCTGCAGCATAAACAAGGAATGTTCTCCTTGAGCAAGTGGAACTGGCTTTGCAGAAATGAGGCTCCAATCAGTCTTGCTAAATTCTAACATTAAATATACGCACATATGTACACATACAAATGGACTCCAGACAAAGATGCAGGTTTGAGGCAGCTGTATTCAAAGCTTGACTTTATAACTTGTCATGGTGGTGCTAGTAGTATTTTAAAAATTAATAAGAATATTGAATTATAAAAGTAACACATGCTCATTCCTGAAAATTTGAAAAATAGAGAAAAATCCACCCATAAATTTGTTATCCTGGGATATTTACATATTTATAAGTATTATTTTATAGATAACTTATAATTACATATTATATATAATTAATGAGTTGTACTATATGAAATAAATTATACAAAATAAAATATATAATATATAAACAACATATATAGTTAATATATATTATCTTTAAACATACAAATAAATTTTTATTTATTCATATGTGTATATATGTACACACACATATATATCCTGGAAATATATATAAAGCAGACATATGTCGTATACATTATAGACATATCATCTGTGTATATATATTATACACTTTTTTACATAATACATTTATATATGTATACATTTTCATGTCATGTTTTTCTTTCTTAATATTTTAATTATAATAGGAACAATTTCCCATGTCATTAATCATTAATTACACCTACTGAACATTTTTAATGACTACATATTATTCTATCGTGTGTATATATCACAACTTTTTCCAACAAGTCATCTACTACTAGAAATCTCCAAAAAATGGTCCCAGTTTTTTGCCTCAAACAATTTTCCATTAACTGTCCTTCTATTTAAATCTTTAGCTGTGTCTCCAATTACTCGAATTACTAGTCAAAGAGTATAAACATTTTACAGACTCATACATTTAGCCAAATACTTTGCCCAAAACAAACCTTTTTAACTGAGGATAATAAATATTCCTGGTTAGATATGAAGGCATATTGCAATGGGGCCAATCTGATATAACAAATATAATTTCATAACTTTTCACAACTTCCTAGGCACGTCTAGCCACAAAGATAAACCAAAATAAAACTATTTCCTAGCTGACTAACTGTAACTCTACAACGATTACACGGATCTTAGATAGATTGACTTTAATCTCAGCCTCAAACCCTCAAAAATGGCATTACTATCCTACATTTTATTTGTAACCATTTTATCTCATTTAGAGATACATCTCTATTACTTAGCTCTTAAGGTTATAATTTCCTGAATCTCCTCACCATTAGGACCTTTCACAAGAACAAACAGTTGTATTAGAAGAAGGACATGATAAAGTCCCTTATTCACCCTAATGCACAAAGTATTCTGGACCCACCTGAGAATTTCTTAATGTCTTTCAGGAGACAATATACTCTTGGAACTCTCACCCAGCTACCCTCAAGTCTCCTTTGAGATGCAAAGTATCTGAAAATTCGGAAGAATGCTTTATTGTGTATTTTTTTAAAACTGCTAGTTGTAGAGTGTCATTTTGTCCCTTGATTTTGTGGCTTAAAATCCATCTTCTGCATAAATACACTGCTAGGCAGTCCCTCTGTGATCAATCTTATGTTTATCAAGGACACTAAAGCAGTGAACAGATTGCTGTGCGTGGCCCCACATGGATCTGCATGGAGTGTGGATTGGAACCCATAGTCTACACATTTCCAATTCCAGCCCCAGCAGTTGAGCTACTCGCCCCCCTCCAGAATGATCTATGCCCTTTTGTGGAAAGTTTGATGGATAGAGACAGCTCAAGCACTAAACTGGAACCCAAAATCAATAAACGTATTAGGACTGGGTGCTCACAAATTGGTAGCCATTTAATTCCCCTGCTATTAATTTTTTTCCCTTCCAGACATGAAGTGGGGTGTAGTGTGTGAACTTGTTAAACCACAGCTGCAGGTTGCCCTTGAAGGTGCCTTAGTGGGCTTAAGGAGGGGCCTTGCTAGTACTTCAAGCAATCTCCTCGGCAGGCGTTTATTTCAAAAGTCAGGAAAAGACTCCTATTTCTCTACTTGGTATTTATTGGTTAAGAGGAACACTTCATGCCATTTAATTCTTTAAAAACTTTTTATATTGATATTTTCAAATATTCACAAATAGATTGAGATAATAATGTAATAAACCTTATGCTTATCACCTATTTTACATTTTTAGTTTTCACCCATTTTTAACATATTTTGTTTGTATTTTTTGTTGTTGTTGTTTAGTTTTTGCTTATGCTTCTAATTTTAAGAATCCCAGTTGATTTTCTGGAAACAATGGGCTCCTCTTGGTAGTGGCAGCACAAAGGTCACAATGTTAAGAGCATTTGTTATGGAGTTTTTCTCATCTCAGTAGTATGAGATATAACCATCCAATCAATTTGCTAAGATAAAACACCCTAGGGTCCTTACTAGTTCCAACCCATCAGCTAGTCCTGTTGACTCCACCTCCAAAGTAGATCCCATATCTGTCCACTCCTCTTCATCTCCACTGCTTCCTCCCCAGTGTGAATCCTCATCCTTCTTGCCCTGATTACAGTAGCCTCCTAGTTATCCTTCCTACTTCTACTCTTTCCTCCCAGCTCCACCAGAATCCACTCCCTGCATGGCAACTCCAGCAACCATACCACCCTCCTGCTTACCATCTCCCAGTGACTTTTACTTTTGTCACCTACAACCCCTCTCCACTAATCCATGATGGCCAGTATCATCTTTTACAAATACAAATAGACCATGCCATTCCATTTCTGAAAGCCCTCCAGTGGCTGCCTATTGCACTCAAAAGTTCAGACTCCTTGACCTGCAGGCAGCCTCTGCCTCCCTCTCAGAAGCTAATTTCCCATCTATTTTCATCTTTCGCAATATGCTCCACCTACACCTGCTTTCCTTCAGCACCTCCAACCTGTACAGCCACGCTCCTTTCCTCCTGTGGGCTTTGCTCTTGTTTCCCACCCTCCATGATCTCCCCTATGTCTTCACTGTTGACTCCTTCCTGTCATCCAGGAATAGTCTCAAAAACCCCGTCCTTGAGAAGCCTTCTCTTATCACCTGAACTAAACTAGCTTCCCAGCCCCAAAACCTTATTACTTAGGAACTTGCATTGTATTGTATGCTTATTATCCCTTCACCCCACTGCAGTAACAGCTCTATGAAAGAAGACACCTTTTCTGCCTTATTCATCATTATGTCTTGAGATTCTGGGACATGATAGGTATAGAAACTCTATAAAACTGTGCTGAAAGAAAGAATGAATGAATACAACAAGAAAGAACTTTAGATCTTATTGTAAGGATTTTAAGTAACAGCTACTTTTCCGAATGATAAAGGTATGTCTAATAGCAGAGAAAGCAGATTATAAAAGCTCCTGGGGGCTTTGGTGGTTTGTGTGGAACCACGGAAAATGCTAAGGAACTGCCACATGCAGAGACGAAGTCAATAGTTAAGTCAGCAACAACTGTAGAAAGGCTTATTTATCCCCCAGATCATATTTTCTTCCTGCCTTCCTCTGTCTGATATTCCTGTCATCAGATTAATGACTTGGGGTGAAACATGTTTGCCCAGTGGTCCGCTGAGTACAGAGGTCATATCTACCACCTCCTAGTAAGTTACTAAGCTCTTAAGGCAGTTTATTTTCTCATTGCCTTCTCATTCCCTAACACCTGACAATATTACTTCCACTCCACATTATCTTCTGAAATTGATCTCCGCATATTTATATTGGTATCCTAATCCTCAATTACTGTAGACTCTTAGTTATCTTTCCTGCTTCATTTTTTTCTCCAGAACCATCTTCCCTTCTACATTTCCCTCTTTCTGTCATTATATTTATTCATTCATTTAAAAAAGATTAAAAAGCAACTTGGATTCTCCCTTTTTTTCCTAACCTCCCCTACAAGGAGCATTCAATTTTTATTTTATTGTATTTTCCATTTAAGCCCTTTCTCTGACTAACAATATCAACAAATCCTCCACACTTCCATATCTTATCTACTCCAGTAAATCCAGTTAATCTTGAAACAATGCTTTGCCCACATCACTGCATTGCTGAAAAACCACCTTTGACTCCCATTGCCTATTCAATAAAACCTGAACTTGGTTTAAGAGGATGCCTACCTAAAGTTGGGTCTTTCAGTCTTCGCTGATGTCATTTCCCACTACTCCTGACAAAACTTCTGCTCCCACCAAACACTTCTGTTCCCTGACTGCTATTCTTTCTTGATATATCCTCCCTCCACCCTATAGTCTTGACATAATAAAGGAGGAAGGATCTTGACTACTATAAAATATTAACTGTCTGAATAGAGGCTGGCTGTTCAACATGGTAGGCACTGGCCATACGTGGCTCCTCAGCTCTTGAAATGTGGCTAGTGAGACTGAGGATCTGAACTCTTAATCATCAAAATTAAATTTAATTGAAACACCAATACTCAGTGTAGGTACTGGGAAACTTTTAAGCATATTTAGAACAACTTGGATGTGTAAATCTACTTTTTCAACTGTAAGTTTTATGAAATAAAATTGTAGATCCAGTATTTCTGATGAGATTTTCGGGTCCAAATTGAGATATGCTGTAAGTATAGAGTCCACACCAGAGTCTGAAGACTGAACATGAATATAGGAATGTAGAGTATTTCATTAAAATTTTTTATTTTGATTACCTGTTGAAATCATGCTATTTTGAATATAGTAGGCTAAATAAGATATATTATAAATAGTAATTTTATTTTACGTGTTTTACATTTTACAATATTTCTGCTAGAAAGATTTAAATTATACATGTGGCTCACATTGTATTTCTTTGGAACAGTGTTTTTCTAAATATCATCTGCATAAAAATGGTGTCATAGCCCAAAAGACTTTGATTCTGATCCCAAGGCCCATTCATAGATGGAACAAATCATAATCTCTAGGAGAGGGTCCTGGGGTTGTTATTTTTAAGTGCCCCAGGAGATCCCAATCATGAGGCACATTTGGGAAACCTGCCCTAAGTGATGGCCCTGCCTCTGGCATTTATTGTCTTCATTGCTCATTTAATGCATCCACTTAATGTGTTCATTTAATACAAGCTCTGTCATGCTATCACTCTATGTCACACATGTGTATTCCCAAGTAGACTAAAAGCGCTCAGAAAGGGGAGGTGCTAATAATTATAGCTAACATGCATTGAGTGCTAATAAGGTGTCGAATACCCTGCCAAGTGTTCTATGTTTATTTCCTCATTTAATTAATAATAGCACCTACAGTCCAGTGAAGTGGGTGCTACTCTATCCCCATTTTACAGAGGAAAGAGAGATTTGGGTCAGACGGGTATTGACTGATGCTGCTATGACCTGGACCAATTCTGTCCAACATTACAGCCTGTGCTGCTCTTACGTGACATTGCCCAGGAGCCTAATGCAGTATCTATTTGTACAGGAAAAGGCAGCATTTGTGCAGTTGTCTTCTAACAAGGTCAAAGTGCAATTTACATTAATAAATTCAAATGCTGGTAACATTCAGCACCCACACAAGAAAGATGGTG
Source organism: Nomascus leucogenys (assembly GCF_006542625.1). Classification (NCBI taxonomy): domain Eukaryota; kingdom Metazoa; phylum Chordata; class Mammalia; order Primates; family Hylobatidae; genus Nomascus; species Nomascus leucogenys. Next base: position 54,203,297 of record NC_044384.1, on the reverse strand, counting down.
GGCGGGCACTCAGTTAAGTGCTGTGGTGGCGCCTTCAGGATGTAGTGCTGCATGTGAAGAGGCAGGACTGTGTTTGCCTCATTCGTGCTCAAGTCAAATGCATGTCCCCTGTCAACGGAGCAACTGCTGTGGTTTCAAAGGCCCTGGTTGATGAAGAGCTCCCTGCCTTCAGAACTCAACTATAGGAGCACCTGTTCCAGAGCCCCAGAGGACATGGCTGTAGCTCTCTGCATTCAGGGGCTTGTGTGGGGGGAGTACAGCATTGGAGCAGGGCAGCACAGTTGTCAGCAGGCCAAGGAGAGACCAGCTGAAGCCATGATGCCAAGGACATTCTGTTCAGGCTGCGCGGATGTTAAGATTCCCAGAAAGAGAAAGAAATGTTGGATCAGAAACCGAAGCAAGATTCACCAGGCTTGTACAAGGCATTTAGCTCTTAGTTGTTATAAAAATGAAAATAATTGTGAAAGCAGAGAGAAATCTGCAGCTGCTCGGGGCTATTCATACCGTAAGAGATCCCACCAGGCCCTCTTTATTGTTGCAGTTTTGGCAAATTATTTTCTTATCACACATAACCTTCTCACTTCTGTTCCTGGATAAGCACTTAGGCCCATAAAGCTGTGGGTCAGCCACAGTTGAGCATCCAGCACACGGAACAGGCGGCCATGGGGAGCTCCAGAGCCCGCCTGTCAGAAAAGCAGCAACTGGAGTCTATAAAAAGTTGGCCTGGCCGGTCCATTAATGGACCCAAGTCTGGGGCTCTGGCTTGGATCACCCTCCCCCTCCACAGAGCCTCACCTGCAGGGATGGCCACCTTGGGAGGGCCACCTTGTGGGCTGGGGCCCACCTTCCCTGGGTGCTGAGCCCCTAGTGGCCTCAAGGGCAAGGGGCAGGTGCATGGGCAAGCACTCAGCTGCGAGGCGCTGGTCCCACCATGGACAGAAGGGGCCGGGTGCCCACCACACATGTGTGCTGGACAAATGCGCTGGCATCTCCGGCGTGGGCAGACAGCATGCCGCTCCCATTATCCTGGCCCATTAGGGAAGCAATTGGAAAAAAAACATTTAACAATTTGGACAAGAGTGAGGCTGCAGAATGGCTCGTTTCTCTGTGACAGCCTGCCACGTACAGATGAAAGGGAAGGCTTATAACAAATTTTCATTACCCCCAAATAAAAAAGCAACAGCAGGCAAAGCAAGGGCTTTGAGGCTGAGAGGTGGGGCCAGAAATCCACCCAGAAGACCACAAAGGAGCCTCAGCAAAACAAATCAATCAATCTCTCAGTCACTTCCACTTGCCTAGCACAGTTCATGCCAGTGGCAATCAGGCCTGTCAGCCTGTCAGGCTCTGGCCTTCAGCTCCTTGCCTCACACTGTTAGAAAATGCACCAAAGTACTACCTCCAGGGCTCTCCCCTTGCAAAACCCCTTGCCCACCTTCCCTCAACAGCCTATGCTCTGTAGGAAAACCTACCCCCAACCTGAGAGGCAGCACTGCAGGATTTGGTAAAGGGAAGCGATTGGGGTTTGCAAACAGCACCGGCATCTTTGCCTTTTGCTCTGCTTCCAACTTCAGTGAGCGCCGAGTGGAAATCAAACCTCAGATTCAGGAGGGCATGGGCCCTACAGGGTTCCCAGATTCCCAGAGCTGGGGCTTCGTCAATGTTCCTCCCACCCCCAGTTCATGTTCTGCCAAGAGAGTTCAGGACACCCACCAGGCACAGACACAGACCCCAAATGAAACCCCACCTCTGAATACCCCACACAGGTCCTGCAACCCACTCCCGCTCTAATGAGTCTGGCTGCCCGCAGAGCTGCATAATACATTGCGCCTTTGACCTTATTAGAAGACAACTACACAAATACTGCCTTTTCCTGGCCTGGGTGTCTGTCCGCAGGTATCCCCAGCACGTTTACCATTGCAGATAAAAATGAATTGTGATGGGGAGCTGCAGGCTGGATGTTGGATAAGACCAGGGCTGGAATAGAGAGGCTTTCCCTTCCATGATTTCTCTAAACCCTCGTCATTCCTTATCAACAGCTTCAAAAACACATGTTATTAAACATCTGGGTTTTAGTGACATCCAAAACTGTGTGGAGAGTAAATGGGATTCGTGGGTGTAAGTATTTTTACCTTTGGGAATGGCTAGTGTTGACAGCTAAAGGACAGAGTCGGGTCACAGGCTCAAGAATATTGAAGCAGGGTCCCCAAATTACCATTTTTTTATTTGTATGGGATTCAGGAAAAGAGTTTGCAAAAAAAATAGCATACACACAGAAATGTATAAAAGATGTTTTAATCTCCCTAATGTGACAGATGTTAATTGTGAAGGATTTGTGGTGTTTGTGGTGCATACACACAGGTAACTACTGAAAGCTACTGAGAGTTCAGAGGAAGAACATCCCTTAACAGCTGAGTGATCAAAGGACTCACTAAAGACAGGGATAAACACTGATCGAGCACTTTCTTATGTACCAAGTCCCTTAGAAAAATTGTCTTTTTGAATGGTAAACTGAGGCCCAAAAAGGGAGGGGCAGAGCAAGGGGAAGGAGTATAGTTTGACAAGGAGGATTGGCCAAGGACAATCAGAGAACAAAAGCACAGAGACAGAAAATCAAATTCCATGGTTGAATGCCTACTCTGTACCAGGTACTGTCCCAGACATGAGGGGAAAACAAAGATGCAGGAGGCATGGGCTTCTCCTTCAAGGAGCTTGAGACTAAGACACTCCCGGGGCACCACGACCATGAAATGCCATGATGGACAATAGAGGATATCACAGAACAAGGATACAATAACTGGGTGGCAAGGGTGCAGGGGGCACAAGGCGGTGGAATGTTTGGGAGGCAGTGGTAGGCTGTTTTGACAAAGGGACTGCCCAGAAATTTCTCCCTTTTACATCCAAGGATCCAACCTAGTATCAAGGGAACTGCATATTGGCCTTTTTAATCTCCCCTCATTTTCCCAGTCCAACAGGACACAGTCACTGGCCATGGGAGGAAAGGAATGGGAGATAGGGTGAAGGTTAAGAATTTTTTCCTGGCTTGTGCTATATCTTTGCTAGGAAAATTGTACCACTCCTAGTTTTTTCTGAGATTTATGCTCTCCATGGACAGATGAAAAGAGCATAAAGAAGTAGGGAATTTCAGAACTAAAGACTTCCTTGGTATTACATTCACCTTGGCCTGGTTTCATTCATGGGCTCTTCATTGATAGGCACTGGCTTTGACCCAGGATAGAGAGAGAGGGGGCTTGGAATTATTGATACATTGGTCACAGAACATGCTCTGACATTCTTACAAATAATCTGCAGGCCCTGGATTTTAGAATAAATGATTCACTTGCACAGTCTTTTGACATCTCTTTTCCTGTTTTAAGAAATACTAAAGATATTAATAAATTCAAGCCTACCTTATAGAATACCCTGAGGTAGAGGGCCCAAGTATACGCTATGACTAAAACTATGTACAGAAGAACAAATATTCTATAATCCAACATTCAATTTCTTGGGAAAGTTTGTAAATGATTATAAGGTGCGAATGGTAGCATTCTTTTGCAAAGCACTCCTGCATGTATTGCCTTATTCACTCCTCTCTATTACCTGAACTAGATGGGCATTTTTATCCCATTTCAGGTCCAGGGTAACAATATGACTTGTCAATTGCCACATCATTGACAAATGGCAAACTCTGAACCTAGAATTTTTTAAAAACATAATTATTTTGCTCTTTGAGTACCTAATACCATGTATTGTATACTCATTTTATTTTATCCTTATAATTACCTGCATAGTAGGTTATTATCATCTTTGATTTATGATTGAGAAATGAAGGCTCCAAGAAAGAAAGTGACTTTCTCAGGGTACTGCTGCTCATAGTGGGTTCTGGGATATGAGGATTTTCCCCAGAAAGGAAGTCTTTAAAGAGCTAAAAGACTCTTTTACAGAGGGAATGAACACCAGACTTAGAACAATGAAACTGAATTCCAGGTTCTGTCCACTAAATCTTCAGGCAAATCATTTTCATGTACTGAGCCTTTGCTTCCTCCTCTATTAAATAAACCTATAGGAATGTTTCAACCCATGGGTGAGGATGGATGCCAAACAGCTGCACATCAGTTTACATCATATTTCACTGTCAAACTCAGCAAAATTACCTTGGATTTTGGAATATGATTTTGCGGACGCTTGCTGCACAAACAAGCAATATGAGTCGGATAGGCATATTCTTGAGTGAAAGAGGCAAATGACAGAATTATTCTTGCCATGTAGCTTTGTTCATTCAGAGTTCAAAAGCATGCAAAACTAAGCAAGATATTGCTAATATATTTATTAAAATATAATTTGAAATAAATAAATAAACTTAGAATATGGCACCTCAAATTCTAAGTCCAGGGCTTTTTTCACCACAATACATTGTATCATGAATGCACTGTGTTCCTACAAATTTCTTTCTCTGGAAAAAATAATCCTAAAATTCTTTCTATGGAAAAAACAATTCTGAAATTCTTATGTAACCACAAAAGATTGAAAAGAGCCAAAGCAACTTTGAGCAAAAAGAACAAAGCCGGAGGTATCATGCATCCCAAATTAAAAATATACTGCAAAGCTACAGTAATCAAAACAGTATAGTAACCCACAAAAATGCACTCAACTTATCTTTGACAAAGGAGCAAAGGCAATACAATCTAGCAAAGATAGCCTTCAACAAATGATGCTGGAATAACTGGATACCCACATGCATACACACAAAAAGAATCTAGACACAGACCTTATTTCCTTCACAGAAATTAACTCCAAATGGATCATAGACCTAAATATAAAATGATCAAAGGGCTGTGAAATAAATCATTGCTAAACTAGACTTCATTAAAATTAAAAACCTTTTCTCTGCAATAGATAATGTCAAGAAAATGAGAAGACAAGTCACAAACTAAAGGAAAATATCTGCAAAAGACACATCTGAAAAAGGACTGTTATCCAAACATAAAGGATGCTTAAAACTCAACAATAAGAGAATAAACTTTTCTATTAAAAAATAGGCCAAAGACCTTAACGGGCAATTTACCAAAGAAGATACACAGATGGCAAATAAGCAGGTAAAAAAAATGCCCCATGTCATATGTCATCAGAAAAATGTGAATTAAAACAATAACAAGATAACACTACACACCTATGAAAGTGAAAATCCAAAACACTGACAATACCATATGCTGGTGAGGATGTGGAATGAAAGGAACTCTCATTCACTGCTGATGGAACTGCAAAATGGTATACAGCCACTTTGGAAAACCATTTGGCTATTGCTTACAAAACTGAACATACTCTTACCAAAAGATCTGTAATTGTTCTCCTTGATATCTACACCAAATAATTGAAAACACGTCCACACAAAAATCTGCACATGGATGATTATAGGAGCTTTATTTATAATTGCCAAAATTTGGAAACAACCAAGATGTCCTTCAGCAGGTGAATGGATAAATAAAATATGGTACATTCAGACAATGGGATATTATTCAGCACTAAAAAGAGATGAGCTATCAAGTTATAAAAAGACATAGAGGAAAATTAAATGCTTATTACTAAGTGAAAGTAGCTGGTCTACAAAGTCTACATAGTGTATAATTCCAACTATATGACATTCTGGAAAAGGCAATATGAAGACAATAAAAAGATCAGTGGTTTTCAGGGGTTCGCATAGGGGAGAAATGATAAGGAGACCACAGAGAACCCTTAAGGCAGTGAAAATACTCTGCATGATATTTTAATTGTGGCTACATGTAATTATACAATTCGTCCAAACCCACACAATGCACAATACCAAGAATGAATCCTAATGTAAACTCTGGATTTTGTGTGATATGATGTGTCAATGGAGGTCCATAAACTGTAATAAACGAACTACTCTGGTGGGGGATATTGATAATGGAGAAGTTACGTGGGGACAGAGGGTGTATGGGAAATCTCTTACTTTCTTCTTAATTTTGCTGAGAACATAAAACTGCTCTAAATAAATTAAATCTTTAAAAAAAAGTATGATGTTGGCATAAAAACAACATATAAACCAATAGAACAGAATGAAGAGCCCAGAAATAAATCCACACATATATGACCAATGGATCTTCAACAAGGGTACCAATGAACAAAGGACAGTCTCTTCAATAAACAGTGTTGAAAAAACTGGATATCCACATGCAACAACATGAAATTAGATTATTTTACTGAATATATAAAAATCAACTCAAAATGGATTAAAGAAATAAATGTTTAAATCCTGAAACCATAAAACTCCTACAAGAAAACATAGGGAAAACCCTCCTGACATTGGCCTTGGCAATGATTTCTTGAATATGGCCCCAAAAGCACAGGCAACAAAAACAAAAATAGACAAATGGGACTACATCAAACTAAAAAGCTCTGCACAGTAATCAACTAGTGAAAAGACAACCTATGGAATGGGAGGAAGTCTTTGCAAAACATACATCTGATAAGAAGTTAATATCCAAAATTTAGAGAAACTCAAACAACTCAATAGCAAATAAATAAATAACCTGACTGAAAAATGAGCAAAGGGCCTGAATAGATATTTCTCCAAAGAAGATATACAAATGGCCAATAGGTATATGAAAAGGTGCTCAACATCACTAATCATCAGGGAAATGCAAATTAAAACCATTATGAGATATGATCTCACACCTATTGGGATGACCATTATCAAAAAAAAAAAAAATAGATAACAAATGTGAGCAAGGATATAGAGAAAAAACCCTTGTATACTGTTGGTGAAAATGTAAATTTTGTAGCCATGACAGAAAATAATATGAAGGTTCCTCAAAAAATTAAAAATAGGGCTACCATATGATCCAGCAATTACATTTATGTGTTTATAGCCAAAGGAATTGAAATCAGGATCTAGGAGAGACATCTACACTCTCATGTTCATTGCAGCATTATTCACAATAGCCAAGATATGGAGACAACCTAAATGTCTGTCAACAGATGAATGGATAAAGGAAATTCAGTATATACATACAATGGAATATTATTCAACCTTAAAAAAAAAAAGAAGGAAATCCTGCCATTTGCTACAACATGGATGAAATGGTAGGTCATTATGAAACAAGCCAGACACAGAAGAATAAATACTATGTAATACCACTTACATAGAGAATCTAAAATAGTCAAACTCATAGAAGCAGAGAGAAGAATGGTGGTTGCCTGAGGCTGGGGGAGGGGGAAATGAGGCGTAAGTCAAAGGCACAAAGCCTTCATTATACAAGCTGAATAAATCCTGGAGATCTACTGTATAACGTTGTGCCTGTGGTTAACAGTAATATATTGTATACTTAAAAATTTGCTAAGAAGGTATATCTTATGTTAAGTATTCTTTTCACCAAAATAATGAATAAGTAAATAAATAAAGACAGTGGAAGGAAACTTCTGGACGCAATAGATAAGTTTATGGCATAGACTGTAGTGATGGTTTTAGGATGTATGCAGATCTCCAAACTCATCAAGTTGTATACATTAAATATGTAAGCTTTTTGTAAGTCAATCATACCTCAATAATGTCAATTTAAAAAACAAAAAGAAAGCTCTTTCTACACTAAAACGTGGACAAGCATTCTGATTTACTTGGCCATGTTGCAACTCGCCATTAAACGGAACTCCAATATCAAAGAAACAAGGAATGAGACTGCCACTTGGGTTATTTAGATCGAAAATTTCTACATCAAGTAATGAACATGAAAAAGTTCTGAATTTTTTAGGAAATCACTCCAACTTTCCACTTGCCACTGCTAAGAGACTTCATAACTGAAAGGCCACATGGCTAGGATAGAGCTGTGTCTAAAGCCGAAGGCCTCCATGACCAGATGAGGACTGCAGTTCCTGGAATATTCTCATTTCAGGAGGGCGAGGCGGTAGGGGATGCCTGGACTCAGTGCTTACATGTTTTCATTGCAGTATTATGCAGCATTTTGCTGTGACATCTCTCAGGAAGGGATGCACTGAGAATATCACCATTCTGCCAGACTTACACTAGGGAGTAGCTAGGAAATTTTAAGTCTATACGTGGATTTCTGGCGAGAATAGAAAGTCTTTCTTTCATAAGATTATCCTGATTTAAAATTCACAAATCGCTGTTTCCCAAAGTGTGGCCTGCACATCATATTGCAAGCATCACTTGGGGTATTAGTTAAAAATACAGATCCCTTGTTCCCATTACAGTTCCACCAAATCAGAATCTGTAGGAGGGGTCCCCAAAATTTGCATTTTAACTTTCCAGGTGATCTCTATATGCCCTGAAGTTCATGAGCCACCATTCTAAACAAAACAAACCACTCCCATATCCACGATGCCCTCCTTTAAACAAGGATTCTGGCCAGCTAAAATAATAAAATTTGTACTTCTCCCAGGACACAGAATCGCTCCCCAAAGAAAGCAATTGGCAGATATTCCTGCTGACGGGTGGCGGCTGTGGCTGCAGTAGTTATTTCCAGGCAATGGACAATTCTTCCAGCCCAAATGAAACTTAAGCTTAAAATAACAATGATGGTTTTTCTGTAGCAGTGACGAATCTTTCAATTTATCATTCCCCAAAATCATACGGACTGCTGAAGCCATTAGATCCAATAGTGCCCATCCATGAGCAAGCTGGACTTTGATTTAACCTCAAATACCATCTGAGAAAGTCAAAATAATGTCACAGGGCTGGCTTCCATTTTGCTTTTTCTGAGCACTTTCGTACTCAGCTCACCTCTGAGCATAGATGCTATTCTGCTGACCTCCACCCTTTCTTTATTTGCTTCTTTTTGATCCTTCTCCTTTCTCATGTGCCTTTCCGAACTCAGCCCCTGTGAGCATGTAAGAGTCTTAGAAAACATGGAGTCCTTCGGAGCCTGATGGGAGACGCCTAAAGCAACTAAAAAAACCATAATTCATGTTTCCAAATTCCAGAGGGGGAGAAAAACAGCAAAGTGAACAGACTTGTGAAAAAAAATAAGGAATTTATCAACATTTATCAGTTTGATTCAGAGCAAAGCATGATTAAATATTTATTGCAGATGCTGGTGAATTCCGGCTTCTCCTTAGTGAAGGGGCTGCAGTCAAGGACACCTGGGAGACCCCTTTTCCTTAGCTCGCCCCTCCACTTTCTGTCTGACCCACAAAGGGCCAGAGCACACTTTCTCTGCATAGAAGGAAAACCTACTGGGGACATTTCTTCTTTTACAACCAAATGCAAAGCTGCCTGCTGTGTAAATAGATGGAACTAAGAGACTAAGTGACACCATTCTCAATGCAAAAGATGTTAACCCTAAGTTTTCACAGCAATGCACTGGAATTCTCAGAGGCTGAAAGAAGCCCACAAAGCCCTCTGCAAAAGTAGAGCAACCTTTTCTACCAGTGAGCTCCGATTATGTACATTTTAGTTCAACCACTGACTCAAGAGGATGCTTAGAGTCAGCGGGAAAGCATGGCTGCAGGTGGAAGGGATAATGGTGTTGGGTCAGGTGGATTAGATTTATCAGGAGAAATTGGTCAAATATGCATGTGGTTCTTCTCATGGTCATGCTCATCCTCTTAGTCTACTGTTAATAGCAAAAGACGCCCTTTTAAAGGTAATTGCTACATTTCATCACTTGTTCATGTGGCTTGCACAGTTTGATATTTATGACTGTCTCATTTTTCATACAAATGGAAATCCTGGGAGTCTGCCCTCATAGGCTTCTAGTATTAGCCCTTCCTGTCTCTCAACCTGTGTTTTTCCTTCAATGGCCATTTGCTCCCTTTGTGGTAATACATGGCCTCAATTAGCAGGTTATGTTTGGACTGTAACCTGTTGTATTCCAGTTTTTCTGACTGTATCTCCCCTACCATCTTTTGCAGTCTTTCTAGAAAAAAAAATTCTGCCAGGGGGTAAGTAAAATAATGGGTTTCATCCTCCTGGCAAAGAGGAGCATGCTAGCAAAACACACAGAAGAGAGGGTGAAGGGCATTCACGTCTTCTCCGTTTTGCCCTCTGGTAAAGCTGCCCAAGGTGTGTATACACAGGTTCTCTCTGTCAACCTGCTCACCCCATAGTCTGGGAAGAATTGGGCTCAGTGTAAATAAATGATAATGAGTCCATCGAAGCATTATATGGAATGGTCCCCTAGTGGCAGGAAAGAGTTAATGTACCTCCCAAAGTGCCTAACTCACAATCAGGGAGAGACCTCACTCTGGGAGAACCAGGCTTCCACAAACCCAAACTTTGATAAAAGATGTCAGCAAGATGGAAAAGTAGAAAAAGGAGGGTAATTATTTTTTTAATCATGCATGAGTACTTCACTCTGGTAGGTATTAACTCAGTCATTTCTAGTAGGCCAGGAGATTTAAAAAAAAAAAAGGCAGAGGATGAAAGAAGAGAGACCCATAGAAAAGAAAAAAAGACACAGCAGAAGAGACACAAAAAGAAGAAAGAGCAAGTGACAGGTATGGTATTTTTTTTATTTTTCCTGACTGCATTTGAAATTTCTGAGTTGCAAAAACTGAATCCCCCATGTCTCAAAGCCCCTCCAGGTAGTTGAAAACAGTCACCATCTGCCTCCCAGAGGAGGTTGATCCTTGGCTTTTATCAACTACAGTAAACTCTATTTTAGAATATATTTGTTACAGGTATCAGAATTCCCTCCCTGGAATTATATTTTAAGATCTATGTATCTCTATCTTTTGCAAAGGTACAATAAAAGACCATGTTTTAAAAAAAACTTTTTGTACACTTCAACTTTATTTTTTATCCCCTAAATGTGATTGCCTAGATACACATAAGATTGTTAAAAACTGGAAGCTCTTTGAGGGCAATTGTTTTTAGTAATAGTAGCAGTAGTTGTAATCTTTCTTACAAAACTTTATTAAAGTATTTGCTTGGTAATAGATATTATATTTTACAAATGGTGAGCCAGAAAATAATGTTACTCAATTATAAAACTTTAAGTAAACATTTACAATCTTTTATTTTTTCACGTATATATTTAAACCATCATATCTATTCTAAAAAACAATTTAGAACATAAAGATATACATAAAAAGGAAGAGAATTCTCACATAATTCCACCTACCAAGTGTAACTACTCTTTACATTTGAGGTCTATATATTCATTTTATATATATATATATATATATATATATATATATATACACACACATATATATTTAATTAATTTTATTAAAATAATTTGCATGCATATTTTGTCACATGCTTTTTAAAAACTAAACAACATAATTTTCCACGTCTTTCCATTTCACCAATTATTATGTAAAATTCCAAACATTATTTTTAATAAGTGCGTGTGTCTCATGATGTGGGTAAATAAAAATTATTTACTGCCATTTGTCTGATTTACGATGAAACATTTATGTTGGTTACATGTATTTGTATTTGAAACAATGCTGAGATGAACATTCTCAGAGTTAAATGTGTACATTCCTAATTTTATAATTCTATGAAATGGAATTATGAGATCAAAGGATTCAGCCATTTATTTATTTATTTTATTTTCAGAGATGGGGTCTCTCTCTGTTGCTAGAGTGCAGTGGCATGATCATAGCTTACTGCAGCCTCAAACTCCTGGGTTCAAGTGATCCTCCCACCTCAGCCTTCTGAGTAGCTAGGACTGCAGGCACGCACCATATCTGGCTAATTTATTTTTATTTCATAGAAATGGCATCTCACTATGTTGCCCAGGTGAGGCATTCAGTCTTTTAAAGGTGGCTATTTTATATTGCAAACTTAATATCCCAAAAGCTTGTATCAATTTATTTTTCCACCAGCAGTAGGCATATATATATCTTCAAAGTAAACAGTCAAACAGCAGATCCTATCCAAAAAGATAATTTGAATTCTGACTCCAATACAAATTTGTGGTAGATAGTAAGAGTCCCAGCAATAGGATCACAAAGATTTGTATTAGTTTGGTTGCAAAGATGATAAAGAAGATTCAACATGCCTTTTTAATAAAAGATTTTTCTATATGCTTAAATTTGGACTGGATCTGAGGATTGCTACTAATCACAAGCTATAAACACATGAAAGAAGATTACATCATTTTATGATTTACTTTCAGAGGCATGAAATAGACAAGGTTTTATGTACGAAATGGTCTAAGGAGAAGATAAGACTGAAAAATCAAATTCAGGACTCCATTCACTCATTTATTAGTTCTTTAACATTTATTGACTATCCCTGTTTTCACTATACTGTGCTAAGTTCTACAGAAGCTCAAAACTGAGAGGAATTAAAATCTAATTCTTATAATAGATCATAGATTCCCCAGAAAGCTCTTCCAAACTTTAGGAACTTCTAATAGTTGTTCAAAATGGTAGCTGATTGTTTTACAAAACCATACCAGCAAAGTACATAACTGAGCAATTAATCAACTGATTTATTGAACACCTCCTTTAAACAAGGCACACCAAATGCTATGAGATCGTCTCTGCCCTTCAAATCTAATGCAAAAGACTTGACGATAAACACACATAAAAATGTAACTGGCAATCCATGGTACAGAAAGAAAGTGCCACAGAGAGAGTCAGCTGAGTGGAAGGCCTGATTTGCTCTGTGCGCAGAAGTCCTTCCAGCCTAAATGGCAAGAATTGAATTTGGGATGGGCCTTACTGGATGGTGGAATGTGCATGAATAAAGGACACAGAGGTAGGAAATCAGCCTCAGCAAAGCTTCAGAAACCAGAATGTGCAAGGCGTATTTGGGAAGGAGCAATGAGAACTCCAGGAAGGTCTGGCTGGAGCACAGAGTTCAGGGTGAAGAAAAGGGAAAGAAAGTGCCAACAAAGCAGCTGAAGCCACATTGTTGCACAGGACGAAAGCAAAGCCAGGCAGTTCGAACTCTATCTGAAGGCAATGTGTAACCAGAAAAGATCTTAGAGGGAGGAAATAAGGGAGTGTGGACAGGATTGTAGAAAGATCAGTCTCTACTGAGAGCAAGCTGGGATGGTGGTGGTGAAGGGGAAGGCAGTTTGGAGACTTGCAATAATCTAGGTGTGCGTTCACTATGTGCTGGGAACCAAGTAGACATAGTGAGACGAGAAAGGTGAAGAACTCCAAATATTAGGACAGAAGAGTTTTAGGGAAGTCTGGAGGCTCTTCGTCCTTCGATCACCTTTTCTTCCTATGGTCAATTTAAAACACACAAATGGATGGCAGCAGCTTGCCTCTCCCTGGTTCTGCCAGTATTTCTACTCCTATTGTCCCCTGATTCGGGGACAACAGTTACATTAGGCAAGTATAAAACCAAGTGTGGACTTTAGTAACCATTGTTGGGGATATTTTTAACATAATTACTAAAGCCTTAAATATTTTAAAAAGGTCATTCTCCTTTATGAATGCATGTATTACATATACATTTACATATTGTGCATTTTGATGTGATTCACAGACTGTACATCTAACTTTAGAAGAAGTAAAGCTCTTATTAAATATCCCATGCTTGAAAATGTTAGAATAATTTGCAGAAAATATTTCAAAGCTTCTCTAAATGGCTCAGAAGCATTTACAACTTAAGAAAAACTACAGCTTGCCGAAAAGCATGAATTGCTTACCGTCTTTTTTTAATGAGAATTTAAGAAGGCTTATTAAAAAAGAAATAAATTTTCCATTTCAGCTCATTTGGCTTCATCTGCTATTAAATCCTACATATACCCAAGAGTTGCACTGATGTACTTAAATATTGTTTCTGTATTGAGATTGCCTAATGAGGCAATTAGTGGAACTCCTCAGATAGCTGGACCAAACACTTTTCAGCAGACAGAAGAGGTCCACTAAAGCAACAATGCAAAGTGCTTACATTCCCTGCCCACTTCTATTTGACCATGTGTCTTAGACAAGGCGAGTGGTGATTTTGGAAGGTGGGCAAAACCATGCACTTTGCCTAGATGAAAGAGGACCTTTGAGGCATTGTTTCTGAAAACCATGCAAAAGGCACAACATAGAAGAATAAAACTTTCTCTTTTCTCTCAGAATTACCAGCTTTGCTTTAATCCAAAGCTTTCTAAACTTGAGTTTTCAAGAAACCACCTTTTTGTTGTTGCTATTTATTTACTGTCTTTAAATATAAATTAACTACTTTCTTCAAATTGATGAAAAACTTTTACTAAAATTTATTTGTAAACTATATATAAATACCATAAATGGAATGTCAGAATCATTTGATACAAAAAGAAGATAACTATAAAAGATAATATCATGAGAATAAAATTGGCTTATTAAGTGCTGTTGCAATATCATCTTCTGTCAGAGGGGAGCTTGGGATATTTTCTTTTTCTTGCAGTGGGAGATTGGCAAAGGCTAGAGAGGTATTAAAGTCATTCTGGCACCAGGCAGAGACTTTCTTTCTGACTTCGTCATAAGGATTGAAAGAGAATTGAAAAGGAAATAGCTTCCTTCCAGTGTGATTGCTTATTTATTCATTATTTAACAAATACATGCATAACACTCACCAGGTGCCTAGGTGCCTATATTGGCCTAAATAATTCACATCTATTAACTTATCTAATCCTCATATTGACCCTATAAGGTAGTATATTATTATCCCCATTTTACAGATGAGAAAAGGTACACAGAGTTTAAGTATTTTGTTTAAGGTCACACAGCTAAAAAGTGGCAGAGCCAGGCTCAAACCCAGGCATTTTCACTACCGTTTGTTCACTCAACACCACTCCACACTGCCTTTGACAGTGGGATTCAACACTCTACAGAGCCACTTTCACACATGACCTAAAATCATAGCATGTCTCATGTAGAAGCATTAGCCCACACTGCACTACATGCCCCACGGTTGAAGAGCACTGAACTGCCGGCTGTCTTCAAATCCTATCTCCTTTGCAAATCTTATGATCCAGCCCTCAGTGACTGCTTTGTCCCCTGACCCACTGAACCACTTACTGTTGGTTTTCTCTGGATTGTTAGCATTGATGAACTTGAATGGTTATTTGAAGTTTTAGTATTAGTATACCAATATTAAATACTATTAATAACATATTAGTAAATAATATTAGTATTTTAAATCCTTTAAATGAAGGAAATGTTTTGTATGTCTTTGAATCAATCCTTAAAACTTAATAGGTGTTTTATAAATGATTTAATGATAATCATTGTGTCATATATAGACCAGAGTTTCAAGAGAAGGAATTATATATCAATATCTATTATATATATTAATGTATATATACACAAAAGTTTCATAAGAATAAATGTTCACACACACACACACACACACACACACACACAAATGCAATTTCTAGAGAGGCTGAAGGTAAAGACAGAGTCATAAGGCCCATGCAATAAGATGTTGCCTCCAAAATATTTTACATGTGATTTGGTAATGACATAAAGAAACAAATTAGCTGTTAGTTAGAACTAACTACATGGCAAGCACCATTATGTGATTTTACAAAAGATAAAACTGAGTATCAGAAAGGGTAATTTGTGCAACGTGATATTAACATAATCTCTGAGATTTGAGATTGGAAACAGGGCTGCCTGAATCCAAGGACTGCATTCATTTCTTAACTATGACACCACACAGGGAAGAAGGGTCAATTGTGAATTGTCACTTGTCAGTTGTGAATTTTGAATTGTCGATTGTGAATCTCATAGATTTCTATGAGAAAATCTAAATGTGGCATTGTATGTGCATTTTGTATTGTGATTTAAAACATATTACATGAAATCTACCCACTTCATAAATGCTTGAGTGTACAGTACAGTATTGTTAACTATCAACACAATGTTGTACTGCAGATCTCTAGAACTTTCACCTTGTGTGACTGAAAGTCTATAACCACTGAGCCACTCCTCATTTCTCCTGACAGCCCCCGGCAAGTGTCATTCTACTTTCTGTTTCAATGAGTCTGACTATCTTAGATATCCATATAAGTGGAATCATGTAGTATTTGTCCTTTTGTGACTGGCTTATTTCACTTAGCATAATGTCCTTAAAGTCCATCCATATTGTAGCACGTGACAGGAGTTCCTTCTTTTTTAATGGCTGGAGAATTTTCTATTGTGTATATAAATACACACACTCACACACACACACACACACACTCCTACATTTTCTTTATTCATTTATCCATCCATCCATGAACACTTAGGTTGTTTCTACCTCTTAACTATTTGAATAATGCTACAATGAACATGGAAGTACAAATATCTCTTCAATATTTTGATTTTGATTCCTCTGGATAAATACCCAAAAGTGGGCTGCTGAGTCATATGATGGTTCTCTGTACCATTTTCTGTAATGGCTGTACCGTTTTCCATTCTCGCCAGTAATATACAAGGGTTCATTTTTCTCCACATCCTTGCTGACATTTGGTGTTTTATTTTTTTTAATAATGGCAATCCTAACAGATATGAGTGATATCTTTTTGTGGTTTTGATTTTTCTTTCTCTATTATTAGTGATTTTGAGTACCTTTTCATATATCTCTTGGTCATTTGTATGTCTTCTTTGGAGAAATAGCTATTGAGGTCCTTTGCTTATTTTTTTAATCAGGTTGTTTGTTTGATTTTTTGCTGTTGAGTTGTAGGAGTTCCTCAAACATTTTAGACATTAACTTTTTATCAGATGCATGGTTTGCAAACATTTTCTCCCATTCCATAGGTTGTCTTTTCACTCTGTTGACTATTTCTTTTGCTGTGCAGAAGCTTTTTAGTTTGATGTAGTCCCACTCGTCTATTTTTGCTTTTGTTACCTGTGCTTTTAGTGTCATATCCAAGAAATCATTGTCAAGCCAAATATCAATAAGGTTTTTTTCCTGTGTTTTCTTCTAGGAGTTTTATGATATCAGGTATTACACTTAAGTCTTTAATCCATTTTGAGTTGATTTTTATGTGTGGCGTAAGATAAGGACCCAGTTTTCTTCTTCTGAATGTAGATATCCTGTTTTCAAGCATGTTGTGAATTCTTACAAGTTTATGTTGCCTCAGCATCCATCTTAAATATGAGATTAACTTTCTCATATCAGTAGCAGGGCTTAGTCATCCGTGACACAATTTCCAGTTCTCTGCCTCCTCCCAGTTCCTCAAAGTAGTCAATCCAGATGTCTCCCTTATATAACCACTTCCTAGTGACTATTGCCCTATGAGACAGCTAGATACAACTTACCTAAACGACCTCCACCTCCTACATGCACAATGCAGAGAAGCCACAGCAACCACCTTTTAGTCACAGTGTGATCGCACGGAACTTGCTCTAGCTTGCTGTAAATCCACCGGTTAGAATCCCCAATGGGAAACCCACCTAGATGATACCTGGACGCCAATAAAAGCTTCAGCCTACAGGTCCCTCATTTTGTCTCCCTCTTATTCCCCACCCACTGGTTGAGAATGCCTTATGGCTCCCCCCTTTCCATTGGTCCTCCAAGGCATGTTGACCTCTTCTCTCTGGGATCTGTCAAGTAGTAAACTTTCAGTTATTTCATGTGTTTTGTTGAGTTGACTCCTCTGTGTCTTTTTTCCTGGTCAGGGTTCTCCTAGAGAGTGGCTATCTTGGTAGGAATAAACTGGACACAGGGCAGACAAGAGCCACAGAGTGTTCACCAGCATAAACATGTTTCCTGTGAGAGGAACACCTGGTCATGGGTCAGAAATTGAGGCATCTTCTCAATAAAGAAGTATCCCACGAAGGACGCATTTTAAATATTCATGACCAAATACCCTGGAGCCCCATAAAGGCGAGACTAGAGTTTATAGCCACTAATCCAGAAAAACAACTCAAGACCAAATTAGAGGAAAATACAACACAGCACCATTTGTTGAAAAGACTGTCATTCCCTATTGTGTAGTCTTCACACCCTTGTTGAAGATCTTTTGATCTCATATGTGTGGGTTTATTCCTGGGCTCTCTATTCTAGTCCATTGAACTATTTCTGTTTTTATACCAGCACTATACTGTTTTGATGACTGTAGCTTTGTAATGTGTTTTGAATTCAAGAAGTCTGAGGCCCCTAGCTTTGTCCTTCTTTTTCAAGATTGTTTTGGCTACTTGGTCTCCTTTTTGGTTTTATAGACTTTTAAAATTGTTTTCTCTAGTTCTATAAAAAAAAAATGCCATTGGGATTTTCAAAGAGACTGCGCTGAATCTGTAGATCATTTTGAGTAGTATGGATATTTTAACAAAATTAAATCTTCTAATTACAAACATGGGATGTCTTTCCATTTATTTGTGTCTTTAATTTCTTTCATCAATGTTTTGTACTTTTCAGTGTATGTGTCTTTCACCTCCTTAGTTAAGTTTATTATTAAGTATCTTATTCTTTTGAGCACTATTGTAAATGGGATTATTTTCTTAATTTCCTTTTGAATTGTGCATTTTTAGAATAGAACACAATGGGTTTCTATATGTTGATTTTGTGTTCTGAACCTTTACTATATTCATTTATTGGTTCTGATACTCTCTCTCTCTCTCTGTCACTCTCTCTCTCTCTCTCTCTCTCTCTCTGTGTGTGTGTGTGTGTGTGTGTGTGTGTGTGTAATATTTAGGGTTTTCTATATATGATTAGGTCATCAATGAACAGAGATAATTTTACTTCTTTCTTCCCAGTGCAAATGACTTTTACTCCTTTTTCATGTCTAATTTCTCTGGCTAGTGCTTCTAGTACGATGTTGACTAGAAGTGGTAAGGGTAGCTATACCCGTCTTACTCCTGATTATAGAGGAAAAGCTTTCAGTTTTTCACCATTATGATGTTAGCTGTGGGCTTTTTAGATATGGCCTTCATTATGTTGAAGTCATTTGCTTCCTAATTTGTTGAGTGTTTTTACTATGAAAGGATATTGAGTTTTGTTATTTTTTTTATATTGAGATAACCATGTGATTTTTATTCTTTGTTCTGTTAATGTAGGGTATATGTTGATTGATTTTTGTACATTGAACCATCCTTACATACCAGGGATAAATCCCACTTAATCATGGTATATGATCCCTTTAGTATGCTGTTAAATTTGGCTTGCTGGTATTTTGCTGAGGATTTTTGCACTTAAATTCACCTGGGATATTAGTCTGCAGTTTTCTTATACTGCTATGTCAGACTTTGGTATTAGGGTAATGCTGGCCTCATAAAATGACTTTGGACATGTCCTTTTTCTCCAGTTTTCTGGAAGAGTTTCATAAGGATTGGCATTAATTCTTCCTAAATGTTTGGTAGAATTCACCAGTGAAGCCATCTTGTCCTGGGCTTTTCTTTGCTGAGAGGGTTTTGATTATTGATTCAATCTTTTACTGAGTATAGGTGTATTCAAATTTATACTTCTTCATAATTTAGTCTTCATGATTTAGTCTAGGAATTTATCCATTTCTTGTAGGTTACCCCATTTTTTGGTGTATAATTGTTCAGAGTAGTTTCTTATGATCCTTTTTATTTCTTTGACATCAATTGTAATGTCTCCTTTTTCATTACTGATTTTTGTGATTTGAGTCTTGTCTCTTTGTTTCTTAATCTAGCTAAATGTTTATCAATTTTATCTTTCCTCAAAACCAACTTTTAGTTTTGTTTATTTTTTCCTGTTGTTTTTCTATTCCGTATTTTACTTATTCTTCCTCTAATCTAATTATTTCCTTCCTTCTGCTAACTTTGGCCTTAGTTTGTTCTCCTTTTTCTAGTTCTTGGATATGTAATATTAAATTGTTTATGTGAGATCTTTCTTCTTCTTTAATTTGGGCATTTATCATTATAAATATTCATCTTAGTACTGCTTTTGTTGCATCCCATAAGTTTTGATATGTTGCATTTTCATTTTCATTTGTCCCCAGATATTTCGTAATTTCCCTTTTGATTACTACTTTGACCCATTGACTGTTTAGTGGGTCACATATTTGTAAATATTTCAGTTTTCTGTCTGCCATTAATTTCTAGTTTCATACCATTGTGGTCACAACATACATTTGGTATGATTTCAATCTTCTTGAATGTATTAAAAATTATTTAGTGACCTAACATGCAATCTGTGCTAGGGAATGTTATGGGTTGCTTGAGAAGAATAATAAAATAGGGGTATTGAAGACAACAATAATTGTGTTACTATTTCTCCTTTCAGTTCTGTCAATGTTTACTTCATATATTTTGGCAGTCCAGTGTTGGGTGCATATATATTTATAATTGTTGTATCTTCCTGATGAATTGATCCTTTTGTTATATAATGTCCTTCTTTATATATTTTGATAATTTTTGACTAAAAGTCTATTTTATCTGATATAAGTATGTTCACCCCACTCTCTTTTGGTTATTATATTATGGAATATCTGTTTTCATTCTTTACTTTTAACCTATGTGTGTCCATAATTTGAAAATGGATCTCTTATAGAAAGTATATAGTTGGATCTTGGTGTTTTAATCCATTGAGCTATTCTGTGTCTTTTGATTGGGGAATTTAATCCATTTACCTTTCAAGTTATTATTGCTAGAGAAGGAGTTACTATTGTCATTTTGTTACTTGTTTTCTGTCTTGTAGATTTCTGTTACTCTTTTCCTTTCTTTCTGTCTTCCTTTATGTTTCATTAATTTTTTAAATAGTAACATGCTTCATTCCTTTCTCATTTTCCTTTACTTATATTCTATAGGTATTTTCTTTGTGGTTACCATGGTGCTTACATAAAGCATCTTACAGTTAAAGCACTCTGTTTTAAACTGATAACAACTTATCTTCAATCACATACAAATACTCTACAATTCCTCTCCCCACACACTTTACGTTATTTATTTTACAAATTACATGTTTTTATTTTGTATATCCATTAACATGTTTTTATAGTTGCAGTTATTTTTATACTCATCTTTTAATTTCTATACCTGGTATTAAAAGTGACTTGCTTATCACCATTACAGTATTATGGTATTCTGTATGTCTATAGACTTAGCTTTACCAGCTGGCTTTATACTTTCATATGGTTTTGTGCTGCTGTTAAGTGTCCTTTTGTTTCAACTTGAAGGACTTTCTTTAGCATCAGTTGTAAGATCTGGTGATAATGAATCCCACAGCTTCTGTTTTCTTGAAAGTCTTTATTTCTCCTTCATTCTTGAATGACAGTTTTGTTAGATGTAGTATTCTTGGTTAACAGTCTTTTTCTTTCAGCACTTTGAATGTATCATTCCACTTCCTGCTAGCTTGCAAGGTTTCTGCTGAGAAATCTACTAATGGATGTATGGAGGTTTTCTCATATAAATCATTTGTCTCTTTTTGCTTTCAAAATCTCTTTGCTTTTGACTTTTGACAATTTGATTGCATATCTTGGTATGGGTTTATTTTGGTGCACTGTAATTGGAGCCACTGGGCTTAATTCTGGATGTCTATTTCCTTCCCCAAATTTGAAGTTTTTGGCCATTTTCTTTTTAAATAAGCCTTCTTTCGTTTCCTTTTTTCTCTCTGTTCTTCTTCTGGGACTCCTTTTTGTGTAAATTGGTGAGCTAAATGGTGTTTCATTAAGTCCCTTAGGCTGTCTTCACTCTTTTTGTTTTTTGAGACAGGGTCTCACTCTGTTGCTCAGGCTGGAGTGTACTGGCATGATCATGGCTCACTGTAGCCTCAACTTTCTGGGCTCAAGCAATTCTCCTGCTTCAGCCTTCTGAATAGCTGGGACTACAGGCATGTGCCACCACACCTGGCTATTTTTTTATTTTTATTTTTGTAAAGACAGGGTCGCACTGTGTTGCCCAGCATGATCTAAAGTCATGGCCTCAAGTAATCCTCCTGCCTTGGCCTTCTAAAGTGCTGGGGCTAGAGTCATCAGCCACTGCACTTGGCCCTTTCTTCACTCTTTTTTATTCTTTTTTTTTTTCTTTTTTTTTTTTTTTTGATGGAGTCTCACTCTGTCTCCCAGGTTGGAGTGCAGTGGCACAATCTCAGCTCACTGCAACTTCTGTCTCCTGGGTTCAAGTGATTCTCCTGCCTCAGCCTCCCAGGTAGCTGGGATTATAGGAGCCCACCACCATGCCCAGCTAATTTTTGTATTTTTAGTAGAGATGGGTTTTCTTTCACCATGCTGGCCAGGCTGGTCTCAAACTCCTGACCTCAGGTGATCCACCAGCCTCAGCCTCCCAAAGTGCTGGGATTACAGGTGTGAGCCACCACACCCAGCCTTTTTTATTCTTTTTATCTTTTTGTTTCTCTGATTGGATAATTTCAAATGACCTGTCTTCAAGTTTGCTGAACCTTTTCTGTTTGAAAAAGTCTGCTATTAAAACCCTTTAGTGAATTTTTTAGTTCAGTTATTATAGTCTTCAGCTCCCAAATTTCTATTTGACTCTTTCAAATATATTCTATATATTTGGTGATATTCTTGTTCTGTTTATGCACTATCTTCTTGAACTCACAGAGCATCTTTATGGCAGTTACTTTGAATTATTTGTCAGATAACTCATATACCTCCAGTTCAGTTCTTAGGATCACTTTCTGAATATGTGTTTTGGTCCTTTACTTGAGCTATGTTTCCCTGTTCCTTCGTGTGTCTCATAACTTTGTGTTGGAATTCACACATCTGAAAAAACAGCCACCTCTCTCAGTCTTATTGGATTGGCTTTATACAAGGGAAGACACTCACCAATCAGCCTGACTAGAGCTTCTGTAATCTCTGAAACCTTTTTTAAGGGGATGATGCATTTTCTTTGAGTCTGTGTGTAATTTCCATTAGACAGGCATATTCCTTTCTTTTTCATAATTTCTTTCTCTCTCTGGTATCTGTCTGTGGCACTGCAAGTTCTTTGAGTCTATAGCACCAATCTGGGTCACACTCCTTGTTCCTAGTGCCCACCAGGTATTCAGATTATGCAGATTCTCTGTCAGTACCCTGAAATGTAGACAGATACCTGACAGGAGAGATGAATAACAATCCCTAGAATAGCTCTCAAAAAAGCCAGAATGCTGGACCCATGCTTCATTTCTCTCCCTCTTTCCCAAGTGGATAGCCTCAAGTTGAGAACTTTCTTCTGATCACAGTAAGCCATGATGGCTACAGCAATCTACCACTCCCTCCCCCACCACACACACTTCTTTTTTCTCAGCAGTCACCAGGCATTGAAATTATATTTGTTCAACCAGTGCTCTGAATGAGACAAGATGGAAACCAGCCCACTGGGCAGCCCTCTGAAAAGCCAAAATGTTAGATGCACACTCTACCCTTCTCTTTCACTCAAAGGAGGAGTTGTGAGCTAGGGCATGCTCTTCTGGTACTGAGCTGTGCTAACTTGGGGAAAGTTGTTAGGGTAGACTGAAACTGCCCTTCTTACTCGTTTTAGTGATATTGTTCTTAGCTTTGTGCTCACCTAGAGTGCTGAAACTTATTAACTGGATTTTGGAATTCTCATAAAGATATTTTATCCCTATATTGTTGTTAAATCAGGGTAACTGTGGGGAAACAAGGGCTGGGATTTTTATTATGCCATTTTGCTGACTTTACTCCTGTGCTTTTTTTTAAGTAGGGTTCTTTTATTGTAATTATTTTAAAATAAATTGTCTATTATATATCTATCAAGTAAGCATTAGAGGTTGAATCGATTCTAAATGGAGCAAAAATGACAGAATGAACCCTCAAAATCCATGTTTTCTTTCCTGACCTTCTCCAGATTCACATTTACAATTGGTCTAGATATTCTGTGACTCATGACTATCACTGGTTTACTAAAATAGCTTGACTTGCTATGATGCAAACAAAAATCAACTTTATTCTGTCATTGCACCATGCTTACAAACCAACTCAACCAACCCCCATCTCTCTAACCTTTGTTGAAATCTTAGGCAAGTCATATAGCTCTTCCCATCACTCTCAGTTATTATCAATGAGTATCAATTATTACAAAATAAAACATCCAGTCTAGTCTAATTTCAAAATTCCAAACTCTAATCCAGTTTATAATGTCATCCTTCCTCCAGCTCATGTTTGATACAAGCAGGGAACCTGAATTGGGAGAGGGGACATAGGTGATTTCACTCTGCCCTCATTTTCCTACCGTGCTTTTCCACTGACTCCCCCTTTAATTATATTATCTCTGACACCCATGAAACTGAAGCAGTGGGTGGGAGAGAGGTAAGGGGAAGAAACAATCTTACCTTTGAAATCTGGCACTGGTGGGGTGATTTTGGATTCTTTGGAACCCAAAGAATTGGAATTCCAAACTCTCCACCATCACTGGGATCTCCCACTTCAGTTCTCTTTACAAGGGCAATAATTCTTTTAGAGGGATGCTTATGATTCCCCCTCTACCTCTGGCTTCCAGTGGTTGCACACACATACCACACTCCTGTTGGGAGTCATTCTGTCCCTTCAAGAAGTCCTTTTAAAAGATAGATAGACTGACAGACAGATATTCTATTTTTTTTAATTTTTGAGACAGAGTCTCACTCTGTTGCCCAGGCTGGAGTGCAGTGGCACGATCTTGGCTCACTGCAACCTCCACCTCCCAGGTTCAAACGATTCTCCTGAATCAGCCTCCCAAGTGGCTGGGATCACAGGTGCCTGCTACCATATCCAGCTAATTTTTGCATTTGTAGTAGAAACAGGGTTTCACCATGTTGGCCAGGCTGGTCTTGAACTCCTGACCTTAAGTGATCCGCCCACCTTGGCCTCCCAAAGTGCTGGGATTACAGGTGTGAGCCACTGTGCCCAGCCGGGTTCTCTTTTGACCTATGGAAAATACCATAGAGCTTTAAAATGTTAGCAGCCTTATTTCTTTGCTTTGCCACCAGCAGACTGCTCCAGCTAGACATTACCTCTTGGGCATTGCAGATCCTCCATCTCTCAAATTCCAGTGTGGCTTACTTACTATCACATCACACCAGTGTGGCACACTTGGTATCATATGTTCTCCAAAGGATCCTCCTGAATTCTTCCTTACTGGACTTGATGTGAAGACAGAGCACCTTTCCTCTCCTACCTCATAGGGGGTACACAATGCACTTTTCACTCTCTCCAAAACAAGCCTCACCACCAGACCTTCAAACTCTGGATGAATTCAGAGCCTTTGACAACATTTCAATATAAACTTTATGATAAAAAACTTTCAGAAAACTAGGAAAGAACTTACTCAAACTGATACACAGCATCTACACACACAAAGAAAATCCTAGAGCTAGCATCTTAATTAATGGACAACAGTTAGTTGCTTTTCCTTTAGATTAAGAGCAAAGAAGAGAAGTCTTAGCCAATGTAATAAAGCATGTAAAGGAAATAAAAGTCATATAGATAAGAAAGAAAGAATTAAAACTGTTGTCATTTGCAGACAACATAGAAAATCTCAAGGAATTTACCCAAAAAAAACCTCATGAAATGAATAAGTAAGTCATAAGTTTAGCAAGCTTGCAGAAAACAAGGCTAACACACAAGAAGCCAATCACACTTCTATGAATATATGTTAACAATGAACAATTGGAAACTGACATTTAAAACCCAGTGCTGTTTACAATCACTCCAAGAAAATCAAACTCTCAGGTATAAAACTAACAAAGCATGCACAGGATCTGTTTGTAGAAATCTACAAAACACTAATGAAAAAAATCGAAGACTTAAATAAATGGATAGATACGGTGTGTTCAGGGTTGATAGACTCAATAAATTGACCTATAATGTGATGCAATTCCCATCAAAATTCTAAGACATTTTTAGACATAAACAAGCTGGTTCAAAATTTATGTGAAAAGCCAGAGACTAGAATAGCAAAAATAATTTTGAAAAAGTAGCATAAAGTTGGAGGAATCACATTACCTGATTTAAGTTGTACTGCATAGCTACAATAATCAAAACAATGTGGTATTGGCAGAGGGACAGAAACACAGATCTATCGAACAAAATAAAGAATCCAGATGTAGATCCAAACAAGTATAGCCAACTGATTTTTGGCAAAGATGCAAAAGCAACTTAATGGAGGAAGTGTAGTCTTTTCAACAATTAGTTTTGGAATATTTGGGTAATCATAGGCAGAAAAGGAAAAAAAAACCCTCAACGCAAGCCTCATACCTCATATAAAAATTTATTCAAAGTGTTTTATATATCTAAATGTAAAGCAAATAACTGTAAAACTTTTGGAAGAAAACAAAAAACATTCATGACCTATGATTAGTTAAATAGTTCTTAGATATGACGCCAAAGAGAATTTATAACAGCAAAATTAATAAACCGGATTTCATCAAAATTCATAATTTGCTTTGTGAAATACCCAAAGAGGATAGAAAAACAAGCCAAAAAATAGGAAAAAATATTTGCAAATCATATATCTGACAAAAAGACTCATATCCAGAATATACAAAGAATGCTATAAACTCACCTGCAAGAAAACAAACAGGTCTTGTAACACAAAGGATAAATGCTGAGGGGATGGATACCCCATTCTCCATGATGTGGTTATTGTGCATCGCATGCTTGCATCAAAACATCTCATGTATCCTATAAATATATATACCTACTATGTACCCACAAAAATCAAAAATGAGAAAATTCTAAAAAGAAAACAAATAGTTCAATGATAAAATGGGCAAAATACTTAAATGGACACTTTGCCAAAGAAGATCTACAGATGGTAAATAAACACATGAAAAGATTTCAACATCATTAGCCATTTAGAAATTTCAAATTAAAACCACAATGAGATATCACCATATACTTGTCAGAACAGCTAAAATAAAAAATACTGTCAGTACTAAATGCTGGCCATGATGTAGAGAAACTGTTTCCCTCATATGTTGTTGATGAGAATGTAAAATGGTATGGCCACTCTGGAGACAGTTTGGCACTTCCTTATCAGGTTATGTGCATTGACTATATGGCCCAGAAAAATTAAAACTTGTGTTCACACAGAAACCTGTACACAAATATTCACAGCAGCTTTATGTGTAATAGACAAAACACAGAAATGAGGCAATTGCCCTTTAACAGGTAAATGAATGAGCAAAGCATGGTGCACCCACACAATGCAGCATTACTCCACAATAAAAAGGAAGTGACTATTAATATATGCAGCAACATAGATGAACCTCCAGGCAGTTTATCTTAAAAAAGCCAATCTCAAAGGGTTATATACTCGTATAATACCATTTATATAACAACCTCAAAGAGACAAAGTTATAGTGATGGAGAAGAGACTTGTGGTTGCCAAGGTTGGATTTGGAAGAAGTATATGATTATTAAGAGGCAACATAAAGGAGTTTCTTTGTGTTGGTGGAACAATTCTATATCCTGTTGGAGGTGATGGTTACTTGAATCTACACACATGATAAAATTTCACAGAAGTATATATCAAAAAAAGCTTATGTAAAAACTTGTGAAATCTGAATAACTCAGGTGCAGATGTCCGAACCTAGATGTGGAGTATATTATGTGCTATGTGACTGTGGCTTCTACTGAATTACAAACTCAAGGGCAGGATCCCCTGGTGTAGACCTGGGTTAATAATATTGGACCGATGATAGTTTCCTGGTTTCAACAGTGTACTACGGTTATGTAAGATATTATCATTGGGGGAATCTGGGTAAAGTGCATACAGGAAGTTCCTATATTATTTTTGTAACTTCTTGTGGCTCTTATACTCCTTCAAAAAAAGATTATTACATCTATACACTCACAGTCACACAAATATGATGGTGTCCCTTTCTTGTTGTAATGTACTCCACTTTGCCAATAGAATGTAGTCCACATTACTTAGCATGATATTCAAACTCTGAAGTGTTTTCCAAACCTACATTCCCTGACCCACCCTCTTCAATTTCCCTTCCACTCCCCTGCATATCGAATGCTGCTGTTTCCCAGATACCCTGTTTTTCACTCAGCCATGTCTTTACACAGATTATTCCTTTCCTTCTACTTTTTATGACAAACCTTGTCTATCCTTCACCTGTATAGGGAAGATTCCTCCTCCTCCTCCTTGTCTAGTCACTTTCCTGCTTTGCTGATACAAAGGGAAAATACCCAGCACACTCCTGCAGACACTTTTCAAATGACCCTTCACCTTCTCTTCACTCCTGACCTATGCCCTCTCAAAGACAGAGAAGGCAGCAGCAGGTGGTCTGAATGGGAGGAGCCAAATGTCCACAGGATCTCTTTTGTTAGTGGGTGGGATTTTTGTGTGCGAAATGAGACATCTCTTCCTTTTTTCCCCTCCCTTCCCTTTTCACACATTAAAAAACAAACAAAACACAGGATATCACTCACCCAGGCTGGAAGGCATTGGCACGATCTTGAACTTCCCAAGCTCAAGTGATGCTCCTGGCTCAGTCTCCTGAGTAGCTGGGGCTACAGGCATGTGCCACCATATCTGGCTAATTTTTCTTTTCTTTTTTTTTTTTTTTTTTTTTTTTTTTTTTTTTAGATATGGGGTTTTGCTATGTTGGTCAATCTGGTCTCAATCCCCTGGCCTCAAGCAATCCTCCCATCTCAGCCTCGCAAGGTGCTAGGATCACAGGCATGAACCACTGCACCAAGCCCATTTTCACACGTTTGGTTATTAAGAGGAACTTTTGCTCCATTTGGCTCAGAATCTCAGTAAGAGATGTGCAGGTGCTGGCATTTGGTCCTTGAGACAGGCCTTGAATCTATAGCAGAGACTCAACCTAAAAGACTCCTCCTCCATGAAGCCTCCCCAGCTTCTCCCAGGCAGTCAGTCACCTGCCATTTATATCCTCAGAATACTCGTGTTATAGCACACAGTATAACAACAACATGCTGTGTGACTGTGGCTTCCACTGAACTATGAACTCAAGGGCAGAATCCCCAGGTTTCTTTCATCTTTGTATTTACAGTAACTGAAAGACAGTGTGGCATAGAGTTACCTAGAAAGAGATCCATCTAGTGATTAGAAGAGCAAGCACAGGGCATTATAAAGAGTCCTGGAGCTGAGAATCATTTGCTGTAAAATTATCTCAGATACATTTTTAATATGTAAGAAGGAAGACGAAAATAACTCCTAAGGGTATTCAAGATGGTGGGTATGTGCTAAAAGAGCAGAATTCAACATTAACCAGACATGAAGTAGGAGAAAAGTTTCTCTTACTTTTCAGAGGGAGCCAGAGGGAGTTGAATAGGACCACTAAACACCAGCGTTTTTGCCTAGAAAGTCCTTCAGTGAGCATGCAGAGGAGGGCCTTTGGCCCTATTTTTTAGCAAGCCTCTTTTTCTCTACCACCTATATTCCTTTGTGTTCAGGATGTTTTTTCTCATTATATTCTATAGTCTTGTCCAGTCCACTACACATTCATGCTCATGAAACTGTAAAGCAATAGATATGGCATTGTCAATGGCACTGATTTTGTTTCCACCATCAACAACAGATCTGACTTCAATAGGGCAGCCAAAATGTGCTCATTTTCCAACCTACCACTAAGATTTCTTTGGAATCAAGCATTTCACTGTGTTAAACTTTTTTTTTCTTCTAGGAACAATCTAGCCAGCTAACATAGAATTTATGGCTTTGCAGAATTCCCTGAGAACAGGTGAAGTGAAAAATCATACCCATGTTGTCAACAAATTCCAAGAATAACGTTCCTGTCTATCCATCCATACAAGGAAGTTTACATGCCATAAACATATGGATGAAAACAGTAATTCACCAGTATCACAAGAAGGTATTTTTTTTAAGTGTGAGAAAGACACAGTAAATTTTAAAACCTGCTAAAAAAAAGTAGGGTATAATCTCCCTGCCCCATAATTTTGCAACTTATTTCTTGCTCATGTGAAATACGCCTGGAACACACAATGTAAAATGTACCTTCTTTAAGCTCATATTCAGGCCAAAACTGTTAGTCTCAAAAGAAGAAAGTAAAACTTATCAATGTATTGATTTTAGTAGAAAGAACATGTTACATATGTATAAATTTCAGTATTTATTCATATTCTTGTACCTGTTTCATTTTCTCTTAGTGAGTGTTTGTCAATGTACATGCTTTTGTACAATAAATTTTTCAAAAAGAATTTTTTTAAGAAGAGCGTTTCCGCCTAACTTTCTGCCTCTTAGCTAGTATACGTGTGTGATGAAAAATTATTACCGGTCAGACCATCCTAGCACATGAGATATTAGCTTTTCTGATTGAACCATCTCACATGATATTCACTCCTAAAAATTCTGGTTCTAAGACCCTCGCAGATTTTCATGCTAATAATTTTCTGTGTCTGCACACCTGCAAAAATGGACCTAAAATTGTTCCTAAAAACATAACTCAAAGATTGGCAAACACCTGAAAAATTAATCATGCTTTCTTTATATTTTAAAAACAATTTATATTGCTCCTAACTCAGAACCATTGAAATAGTGGGCAGCCAGTCAATATTATTTGTGGTAAATAACTGTATACATAGCCAATGAATTGTGCTGCTCTATGCTCTGAAAGGTAAATGTAGCAATTAATTTTGGCCCCACCCTTCATTAGAGGAGAAATTAAAGAGGAGGAAGAACACTTCTTGAAGTTATCACCGTAAGAGTCACAGGTAGATTCTGAGATGAGATGTCATTTTCAAAACACACCAAACTCCAGTCTTTCCTGCTCCTATACTGGCTGGGGAGGTCACAGCTATTCAGCAATATTAAATAAAATAATAATAATGCGCTTTATTTACAAGGCACTTATCCTCCATTGGCATGCAAGGTGTCTGCCTGGAAGCACAGCAGTAAAACAATTAAACTTCATTGAGCTGTCTAATGCCATCCCCATGTGGATGTTGGCATATTGTAAGACCTTGCTCAGGGTTCTTTGTATAAGACTTGCGTTTTCACTATAACCACTGTTGATTCTTTGTGTATCTCTAATTTCTTTCCATAACATCAATAAAAGAGAATATTGAGGGGAGAAAGGTCTCTTCCAAACAGGGGGTCTGACTCTCGGCTGTGATTTGCTTGGCAATTGGAGATTTTGTGTACAATCTCTTGCAGCAAAAGGTGAGAAATGCAGAAGCAATGGCTTTTATAAAAACACAGAGCAGCAGGAAGCCCTCTCTGCCCAATTACAAGGTGATCCCAGTTCATTTTTACGGTTTGTTTCTTTTTTTTTTTTTTTATCACATATGTTTCCAAACACAGTCTTGATATCCTGTGGGGCTGCTTTTGTAAAAAGCCATAGCTTCTGATTTAAGGAGCTTCAAAAATAGCTCTCTGCTTCTTCAGTCTGAAAGAGAGCAGTCAAGTTACAGCACATTTATTCTCTTTGAAAAATAGAAAGATGTCAGAAGCAAAGTTCATGGCAAAATTAGGCTGATTTGTTTTGTGTTTCTGTGATTCTGGCTGTAGAAGTAAACAGGAAAAAAAACCCACAGTGGTTTGTTTAATAAGCAAAAACTGCTATTAAAATGAATTTTGTGCTCAAAAACTTATCCTGGCAGGAAGAATCATCAATTATACAAGCTTTGGGAGAGGGGGGTGGAAAGCAAAGCTTAATATCCACTGTCAGCATACAATCCAGGCCTCATGTTCAGATAAAGGACACCTCATTAGTTTGATACGAATGATCAGTAGTTCTCAGAGATTCTGTGCTTCGGCTGTGACAGACACAATGCAGTAACCTGGTATGGAAACATTCTTAGCAGAAGCACTTTGGCTGATAATGACAAAAGGGTGGCCCCAATCTGGAAAACTTTCAGACACCCAGATGGGATTCTCCAGGAAGTGCCACCCAGAAAGAGACTGCTGACACTCTAATCAAGACAGTATCCACAGCACCACTTTTTTCTTGAGCATGCTTTGACACTGCTGTTAAGTGGTGGCAATTCTGCTTTCCCAACCTTGCGTATTTCTAAGGATGGAGCATGAGCGTATTTGCGGGGTTTGCATCCCCCGTCCACTCCTGCTTTTCTTGATTTGTATACCTGGGGCCTAGAGTGAAAGTCGGATTTGGCTCTAATCCCTAAGAAAGCAACCCTATGATTTCTCGTTCCAGTGCTTGCAACTGACACAAAGGTTTTGGGTTTTTGAAGTGATAGTGAACTAAACTATAGTATACTGAGGTTTCGTTGTTGTTTCTCTGTTGTTTGCAGCCATTCGTAATGAGAGAGAACGGAAAGAAAGCATACTAAATTTTCTCAGTTAGCTCCCTGTGACATTATTAGCCATGTGAACCAAGCAGCCTTTTTGAGCCTCTATTTCTATTTTTTATATGAATATTAAATTAACATTTCTGGAAAGGAGAGTTTTGCACTCTGCATCAATGCAGTGGTTTTCCAGAAGCAGAAATTTTACTTAGAAGTGTTGGCTATATCTTTGTGTTTCTCAAGTGCACCAACCTTCCACATACCACAAGGTGATTGTACCTGCTATTGCTGCTGCTCAGAACATCTACTCTCAGCTGTGTCCAGTTAACTTCTACACTTCCAGTAGATCCCAGCCCAGTAATCACTTCTTCAAGGAAGCCTTCCCTGGCGGTCCTGTATTATATGTGACTAGGAGCACGCGCTTCCCCTTGCTAGCCCTTATCACAGGTGTAATTTTTCAGTATTTAAGTAATCCTTTGATTACTGTCTTCAATAATACACAGAGGCTAGAATGTGATAAATGCCTGTGTGCTACAGACATGGCTAATTTTCAATCAATTGTGTAGAGTTTCACAATTAAATTGATCGATTGTCTAGAGGCACACAACTTAATAAATCCACAGATAATTTAAAGACCACTTTTTAACCAAGATTTTTGGTCCCTTCCTGCTGTCATCTCTCATCGGGGTAGAAGTTAAAGAAAGAACCAAATTAACTCACCTGTGTTTCCTCTCTTTGCTTCTGATTCATTGTGTCAGTTCTCCTCGTGAACACTGAAATTGTTACCAGCAACACCAAGTAGAAAGACAGGATCCTCAGACTGGGAAATAGAAAGTGAATACCAACAGTTAGATCAAAAGCCAACAGTGCAGTGTAATCAAAGATAACTCCTAAGATTTTAGACAATGGCTTTTGATAGCATGGAATAGAAGGAAACAACACTTTTTTCTATGTCTACCTCCAATTTTTGGATAAGTGCATGGATAATCTAGAATCCCTTTGTTTATTTTTTAACAGATAGGTAGATAATAGATAGCCAAGAAGGCAGAAAATAGATTGAAAGATAGGTTGTCCTACGTTGTTATATACTTTATGCAATTTTGTCCAAGAGTATAACTGATACTATGTGAACTTTCAAATATTATGGACATGACCTCTTGTAGCTCCCACTTTTTCTCTTTTAGCTTCACTTATCCATTTCATTTTACCATAGAATTCACCTTGAGACGCATCTATGATTGACATTCCCATCGTCTATTCACGTGCGGCCAACAAATTGCTTTCCTGAGTGTGATTCTTGGTCCTACTGTTTTGACGTTGGAAGCCGATGAGAAACATTAGCCTGCCAAGGAGATGGGCAGTATTCCATAGACCACTCCAATGGTCTGTGTGGAACTCGTTCTGCTTCTTGAGGAGCTAAGACAATAACAGACTTGTTCTAAGATTTGAGCTACAAACCGCAAAGTACTGCAGAGGCTGACCAGAGCTTCAGCATACAAAAGGTTTTCCATGAGAAGCAAACCCATTCCATTTGTGGCTTTTGATAGTTTTGCACTATGAAGAAATGTATTTTAAAAAAATCTTTTCTGCAAAGCTAGCAAAAGCCACAAATTCGATACCTTTGGTTTACGTGCAAAACATGATGCCCAACTCAGCTTAGGTTTTGTACTGCATTAGCTAATGTAATAGAACTTCTAAGACGTACCCAGGTCAATCAGCTTAACCTCCACATTTCAAATACACTTTGATTTGAGACCTCACCAATACATTCACAAAGTGCTGAATGGCGAGGTAATTGTTGAATTCAACCTTAAAATATTTAAATGAACCATCGTCCCCATTCCAACACTTCTGATAAGCTCTCATGAAAATCATGGGCTTGACCTGACAGTTGATTCCATTACTGTAGTAGAGGCAAGTTCATATCAGAGAAACAGGAAATGATGCAGGTTGGAATCATTCACTCAAATATGACATGAATTAAAGAAATACAGTATAGATGGAGTCCAAGAAGAAATCTTACAGTTAGAAGTAGTTGAAGGGCTTTAAATTGGGGTCCATAGGACAAGTTGTAAATCTCATTTGTAAGAAATCTGCAACAGGCCTCACAGGCTATTCTATGACCCATATTAGATTCTGCAACCTCTGTGAGTATTGAGCCTCACTATTGTTCTGCTACGCTCAGTTTTGCTGTCTAAAAATTGGGTTTCATTGGATTTACTAGGGCTTTTCTTGCCTTCTTTTCCATGGAGATTGATGCTGACATGCGTCAGATGATGGTAACACTCCACCCTGCAGCATTTGGGGTCACAGCATTTGTAGGGTAAGTAAAACTATTCCCATCATTGTATATGTAGTCTGAAATATAAGTTGGATTAGTTGGTAGGAAAGGTTTTGGGTATTATCATTTTAGCAGCACAATATAATTGAGGAATGGATAAGAAACATCTGAGAATTTACTGATCTTTTCCTATTGATTCTGTTACTTGTGATTCTACAATTTTAAAAAATCTTAGAAAGAGTAATAGTAAGAAATTTTTTA
The DNA here is from genome assembly GCF_006542625.1 of Nomascus leucogenys. Classification (NCBI taxonomy): domain Eukaryota; kingdom Metazoa; phylum Chordata; class Mammalia; order Primates; family Hylobatidae; genus Nomascus; species Nomascus leucogenys. Next base: position 54,168,770 of record NC_044384.1, on the reverse strand, counting down.
AATATCTCTTCTTTATCTCCCAACATATCTTTAAGCTTTGGATTCACAGAAGCAAAATGGCCTTAGATGATGAAGATGTAGATTATGGACTGAGGGCTACATAATTAAACGTGTAAGATATCAAGGTAAAGTACCAGAATACATAAAGAGGATAATTTCTTTAGTCAGCAAATGGGCAATAACAGGAAAAGAATTTTTGTCTTGGGATAGTGAGCAGTTGTATAAACATATGATGCAAAGGCTTTTTCAAATAGACATAACATTGCCATATGTTCAATCTGAGAACTGCGGCGGGACTTGGGAAAATCAGAATGATTTAAGATCGCCTATACACATCTCTGCCACCACTTGGTTAGCTGAGCCCAAGCAGCTAAAAGTAAGGAGCGTAGTTAAATAGGGACATGTTGAGAAGCCATAGTGTGCCCCAGAGATTGTTGTGTTGAGATAAAGCCATCAAACATCACCGACAAACTGCTGCTTCCCTTAAGATATGGTAGAGTGTGGTGCTCTGCCTCTGGTCGTCCCACTCTCCAGTGCTCATGGACTGCCTCCCTCCAGATTCAGGCAGGAGCTGCTTAACACGGCAAAAGAGATTTAGACTGTGGGGAGCATATGGATTTGCCCTTCCTCAGTACTTAGCTATGAGAAAGAGACAATGCTGCCAGGGTGTCAAAAGACCACTAACGTAAACAGATCCCTCTACATAAAGGGAAGGCAGCCTACAAAGCAGGCACAATGGAAACAACAGCACCTCGATGCCAAGTGCAGGTTGTGTCTGCACAATATCAAATAAACCAATCAAAGGGTGAGAAAAATTAACACAAACTAATGTTTTGTCTACATAACCTAGCTTGTTTGCTTTCTTCTTATGACTGGAGTGAACAATTTTTTTTATAGTATGTAGACACAGCCACCGTGTAAAAAATTGGCACCTGAAGATGAGCTGTTGAATGCCAGTGGTGTAGACTATTGCTCTCCATTTCACAGATTGAGTGGGGCAAATGAGATTGATGGGGGAAGCAAATCGTATTACCAGCAGTGTAGATCACAATGGCCAATCTGCTCCACTGAGGTGGCTTCATTAATCTTGCGATGATTCAATCAATCAGTAAGATGACCAGCAATGATCTTTCTGAAAGGTGTTTTCTCCCATTTAGAGGATCAGATCCATTCATACACAGATACTTTTATTGTCTAAGTTTTTAATAAAGGGTATATACAAATGACTTTTCCTAGCCAGAATTAATCAGATTGTCCTTAGAACTTGAATTTACCTGGTCATTACTTAAATGTTCACTTCAATTTGCTTCTATTGAATCTACAGAGTCTTTTCTCAAAAATAAAAACAAAACCCATATCATGTAAAACTACCCAACCATAAGAACATAAATAATACTCAAGTGAGTCAAACCAAGCTGCTCAAAATTATGTCCCTGCAATACGCATTCATACATGCATGCATTTTCTTATTTATTTTTCACTCTGCATGGCACTTAGTGGATTCTCCACTTGAAGTCTTTCTTCAGTTACAGAAATGCTCTAATTATTTCCTTCTATATTAATTTCCCTCTACTCCCCCAATTTCATTTTTCCTGTAAGTCCTACTTGATGAATGGTGAAACCCCCAGATCTCCCCTTCGAATCTCTGAAACACCTCCCCTCACTTAAACTCACTGTTTCATTCATCAGGTATATCCAGTATGCTACTCAACCCACCATGAATTTTTTATTTCAACAATTTTGTTTTTCATTTCTAAGAAGTTGTAGACTGCCAGATCTTGTTTCTTGTGTACCGCTTGTAGTTTAATAATCATGTTTACAAAAACCTCTTTTATCTCTGTGGTGATATTACATATTCTTAAAATCATTTTTGGATTGCTTCTATTAGTTTTCATTCCTGGGGTATAAATTTTTTTCTATTTGTTGTATCGGTGGTCTCTCTTTCATTGCATTAGCCATCCTCATATATTAGTTAATTCTTGGTTGTTCACTGTTTTAGTTTAGGTTCCTTCAAGATAGAGCCTGCGAGAGTGGTCGTAAGTAGTTTATTTGAAAGGAATTCTAAGAAACACAAGCAAAAGAGCAATGAGAGTAAGATAAAGAATCAGGAAAAGCCCATTTAAGGCAGCATTTGGAGGTTTCTCAGTTCCCCCTAGGACCTGAGAAGCGTGTAGAATGCCTTCCAGAACTGTTTGCTAAAGAGTTCCAATCCCCCCATGAGTTGAGGGTTGCCCCCTGGGAATACTGACTCCCTCACACTTTTAACTGTGATTGCCTATTGGCCAAAGGGGTCCCTCTGCTTTGGAGACAGCCCTGAGGCATAAAATAGAAAAGACCTGCATTTCAGGTAGGACCTGGTTGGTGTCTATCCAGACATGCATGGAAACTGTACAAGGCTGTGCAGCTGAAATTAGAGGTGGCCAAAATAATCTTCCGGTTGTTTATATGTGGAAGATTTCTCTATCATGTGTTCTACGTTGTGATAGTACCTGATACAGTGACCTTTCTGCAACAGTGGCCTTTGGGCAATGACATCAGCCCCAGTCTTTTAGCAGAAGCATCCAATTTGGCCTGGCAGTGAGGGCTGCCCATCTAAAGCCGTCTTTTTGGAGTGCCTCTTTTATTCCAGTCCGTAGAGAACTCTCATTCTTGTTTTTAGGAATAACTGAATATTTTTTAATGCTGTCTATGATATCTTGCAGATGAGAAAGATTTTCACCTATGCTCAGCTGTCTGCCTAATGTGTAAATTGATCTCTTCTATTATATCTTTAAACATCATGTCCGAGATCAAAGAGATTGCCTTATTTTCCAGCAAACTTGGATTTCAAGAACACCCTACATTTGTAACATTCATCTCTACCTGGTTTCACAAACATTGACTTCCTCTCTGCTATCATCTCACTTGAGTTCAAAATGTTAATTAATAGAGATGATCCACTGGTCCTCTGAAAAAGTCTCACAAGGACAGCTCAAGTTAGTCCGTTTAAAACATTCCAAACCCCAAATCCTAAAATACTTTATCTATTAAATGTTTGACACCAGTGCTGTTTTTTCACTACATGAGATTGCTTTGCATTATTATGTTATATTTGTTTGCTAAGGCTGCCATAACAAGGTACCACAGACTGAGTGGCTTAAACACAGCGGTTTACTTTGTCACTGTTTGGAGGCTAGAAGTCCATGGCAATGTATTCACAGAGTTGATTTCTTCTGAGGCCTCTCTCCTTGGCTCATAGATGGCTGTCTTCTCCCTGTGTCCTCATATGATCTTCTCCCTGGACTCATCTGTGTCCAAATCTCCTCTTTTTTTTTTTTTTTTTTTGTTTGTTTTTTTTGCTTTCAACTAAAATTTTTATTTTTTTTAATTTTTTTTATTATTATACTTTAGGTTTTAGGGTACATGTGCACAATGTGCAGGTTTGTTACATATGTATCCATGTGCCATGTTGATTTCCTGCACCCATTAACTCGTCATTTAGCATTAGGTATATCTCCTAATGCTGTCCCTCCCCCCTCCCACAACCCCACAACAGTCCCCGGAGTGTGATGTTCCCCTTCCTGTGTCCACGAGTTCTCATTATTCAATTCCCACCTATGAGTGAGAACATGCGGTGTTTGGTTTTTTGTCCTTGCGATAGTTTACTGAGAATGATGTTTTCCAGTTTCATCCATGTCCCTACAAAGGACATGAACTCATCATTTTTTATGGCTGCATAGTATTCCATGGCATATATGTGCCACATTTGCTTAATCCAGTCTATCGTTGTTGGACATTTGGGTTGGTTCCAACTCTTTGCTATTGTGAATAGTGCCGCAATAAACATACGTGTGCATGTGTCTTTATAGCAGCATGATTTATAGTCCTTTGGGTATATACCCAGTAATGGGATGGCTGGGTCAAATGGTATTTCTAGTTCTAGATCCCTGAGGAATCGCCACACTGACTTCCACAATGGTTGAACTAGTTTACAGTCCCACCAATAGTGTAAAAGTGTTCCTATTTCTCCACATCCTCTCCAGCACCTGTTGTTTCCTGATTCTTAGAAGGACTCCAGTGCTGCTGAGTTAGGGCCCACCTTAATGACCTCATTTTTAACTTAATTGCCCCTTTAAAGACTATCTCCAAATCCAATCTCATTCTGAGGTTTTGGGGTTTAGGATTTCAATATATGAATTTTAGGAGGACAAAATTCAGCCCATAACACAAACCTATTAAGAATTCTCCAGATTTTACTTCAACATTGTTCAAATGCAATGAAACATTATTCCAATCCCCATTTCACTTCCAATAGAAGGACTTATGTACCATTGCCAAAGACTTTTAAACTATGGTATTATTTTCTTCCACTTTTGCTAGAAAAACATATCTCCTAATAATTCCTTGCAGTGTGCAGGAAGGAACACAGGAACATATAATAAACTAAAAAGATAAAGACTTTTGTCAAATCTAAATACACCAAAGCACCCCTAATATGGGATAATATTCTACAACTTATGTGAGAGGATGAAACTAAGTTTTAAATTTATTTTTTAAAATAATATGTACACCTTGTTAAAAAAATTAATTGAAGAGTTCAAAGGGATAGAGAGAGTAAAGAATGTCTTCTCCCACCTCAACCCTCAGTTCCCAGCTGTCCTTCCCAGAGGCAACCACTATTATCTGTTTCTTAATTATCACTCCAGAGATATTGCATGGAACTGCAAACAAATATATTAATGCGTCCTTTTTGCTTTATACAGTTGGAGTATACTTTACACACATTTGGCATTGTGCCTTTTCCACTTTACAATCCTCAAGATTACTCCATATCACAGAAAGAAGCTATACCTAATTATTTTCAAAGGCTGCATGTTATTCTGCTGTATGGATATACAAATAATTTTTAGCCATATCCTTCTGATGCACATTTAGATTATTCCAGCCTTTTGCTAGCATAAATAATGATGTAAAATAGCCTTCTTTATACAACTTTGCACAGATGTGTAAGTACACTTGAAGAATAAATTTCCACCAGTGAAACTGCAAGTTCAAATGTTACCTGTATTCTTAATTTTGAAATATGTTGAGAAATTTCCCTTCAAAGAGTTCACATCTATTCGGAGTCCTACCAACTATGTATGTGAGTACTTGCTTCCAACACTCTGTTAGTACAAACTTTTGGAAATTTGTCAGTTTCATGAGCAAAAAGTGGCATATCAGTATGTTTCTAATTTGCATTTCCCTAATTATAGGTGAAGTTGAGCATCTTTTCCTACACTTAAAAACATTGAGGCAAGGTGCAGTGGCTCATGCCTGTAATTCCAGCACTTGGGGAAGCTGAGGCGGGTGAATCTCCTGAACTCGGAAGGAGACTAGCCTGTGGCAACATGGTGAAATCCTGTCTCTACCAAAAATACAAAAAAATTAGCTGCACATGGTGGCATACACCTGTGGTCCCAGCTACTCAGGAGGCTGAGGTGAGAGGATCATTTGAGCCTGAGAGGCAGAGGTTGCAGTGAGCCAAGATCATGCTACTGCACTCCAACCTGGGTGACAGAGTGAGACCCCATCTCAAAAAACAAACAGAAAAACCCCAAAATTGGTATTTCTTTTTTGAAAAGCTATTTGCTCATAATCTTTGTCCATTTATTAATTGTTATTATTTTCTTAATAAAAAACAGGTTTTAAACAAATGTAGAGTCGTATTTATTATTTCTAGAACAAGTGTCAGATGAATAATGTAGGTTTCCAGGTCTGCTTAGGTCTCCTAAGTCTGCCTTTATAAATAAATAGCAGGGAATATGGATCCACCACTAGATAAGGAGTCTCCATACTACTACTATTGAAAAAATCCTAATCATCTGAATAAATGGAGAGAGACACATATTCGTTGATGAGACGACTTAACAGTAAAAGACGTCAGTCCTCCCTAATCTCCACATGCAATGCAATTCCAATAAAAATTCTAAGCAGAATTAGTTTTAAAGGAACTCTATGAATTCATCCTGCAATGTTGTGGAAGAAAACAAGCGTACAAATAGCCAAGTCAATTTTGAAAAAGAGGAGCAAAGAAAAAGAATCATGTTCTATCATAGAGCAATGTATCCAAAAAGCTTTAGTAAGAAAAACAATATGGCAATTAAAAAACCTTCAAGAGAACATAAAAGATCTCAGAAAAATAGGAAAGTGGCATACTGCTTAGAAAATGATATAGGGGAAACTCTATAGAGAAAAACAGTATTGAATTTCTATATACACCGTATTAAAAGTGGATGCCAGATGGAATAAAGACTTAAATAAGAAAGGTAAAATTAAAATGGAAATACTTTCACACTGCTGTTGAGATTATAAATTAGTACAGTAAAATCAGTAAATTAGTATAGCCGCTGTGGAAAACAGCATAGGGATATTTCAAAAAAAACAAAAGTAGAATTACCATATGATCCAGCAATCCCACTCTTGAATATTTACCCAAAAGATTTGAAATCAGTTTGTTGAAGAGATGTCTGAACTCCCATGTTTATTGCAGCACTATTCATACAGTAGCCAAGATATGGAATCAACCTAAGTTTCTATCAATGGATGAATGAATTTTTAAAATGTGGTATTTATACACAATGGAATATCATTCAGCCTTACAAAAGGAAAGAAGTGCTGTCATCTGTGACAACATGAATGGAATTGGAGAACATTATGCTAAGTGAAATGTCAGGCTCAGAATGACAAATATTGCGTGTTCACACTTACATGTGGGATCTAAAACAATTGAATTCATAGAAGCGAAGAGCAGAATGGTAGTGATAGTCAAGGGAGTGGAGGGATGGGGAGAGGATAGTCAAAAGGTAAAAAATCTCAAATAGAAGGAATTTTTTTTTTTTGAGTTTTATCACACACTGTGGTGAATATTTGAGGTGATGGATATATTAACTAGCTTGATTTAATTATTCCACATTATATTCCTAAATTATGACATCATTTATTACTCCATAAATTTATGTAATTATAAGCTATGAATTTACAATTTTTAAATCCTCTAGAATTAAAAATAAATAAAGCCAATAGAATAAAATGTTCAGGGCATGCTTGGAACTTTCTAAAATACATACCTAAATAAAAAACTTGTCTAGCTGTCTATAAAATAAAGGGCATTATAGGCAAAGTTAATGGACAGATCATGGTTTTGGGGAAGATATTTGCAACTTCTAAAATGGAACCAGGATTGATATTTATTAATAGACTACCTACAAACTCCCGGAAATTAATGAGAAAAGGTAGAAAACACAGTAGAAAATGAAGTGGAGGACAATTATTATGCAGTTCACAGCAGGGAAAACCTAAATGGCTATTGAGCTGTTGCAGGTCAGGTTTCCTGGAAGGGAGACTGGGCAATGAAGATCATAATGAAGGAAGTTTATTAAGAAGTGCTTTCAGGATCAACACCTATTGCTATGGTTTGGATGTGGTTTGTTTGTTCTCACCAAATGTCATGTTGAAATTTAACCTGCAGTGTGGTGGTGTTGGGAGGTGGGGCCTAGCGAGAGGTGTTTGGGTCATGAGGGTGCATCTCTTATGAATGGCTCAGTGTCATTCTTGCAGTTGTGAGTGAATTTTCGCTCTCATGAGATTGGATTGGTTCAGGGGAACAGATGCGTTTCTGTTAGAGTGGTTTGTTATAAAGCCAGGACGCCCCTCAGGTTTGGCTCCTGTTTGGATAGGACTACTTCTCCTTTGACCTTCAACATGTTTTGCCTCAGCTTTTGTGCCAGAAGTCGAGCAGATGCCAGCATCGTGCTTCTTGTAAAGCTTCCAGAACCATGAGCTAAATAAACCTCTTTTCTTTGTAAATGATCCAGCCTCAGATATCCCTTTATAGCAACACAAAATAGACTAAGACACCTTTGGAAGAAGAAAAGGAAGAAGGTATGGGCCAAGGGAGAAGTTGGCCTGTAATGCAGTCTCAACAAAGGACCTAAGGGGAGCTCCAAGTTGGAATAGTGTGGCAGATTGTATTTTCCAAAAACACCTGCCGTAACGTCTTCTATACTACATGCTGTTCTTACAATGTGACTGTGACACTCCTCCTATAAAAAAGGAAGGTCTATATCTACTTTCCTTAGAAGCGGTAAATTTTCTTGATTATTTCAACCAACAGAGAATAAAAAAAGCAATGCTTTGTGGCTTTAAAGGCCATAGAGCTTCTGAGTTGTTTGCTTATTCTTGAAGTATTCTGCTGCCATAGAAGCAATCTGAATGGCCTGAGACCACTACGCTATGAGAAAGACCAAACTAGCTCATATGGAAAGACCAGACTAGCACATGGCAAGGCCCTGAGATTACATAGAGAGATGCCTAGCCAACCTTCAGCTGATTTGGCTCTCTGTTACTTTAGCTCTAACCATTATTTGGCAGAAACCACATGAGAAACCCTAAGCCACAACTTCTTAGCTGATTCCTTTCCAAATTACTGACTCACATAAACCTTGCAAAATAATAAAATGATTCTTGTTCTTTCAAGTCACTAAGTTTCAGGGTGATTTGATATGCAGCAATGGATCACTGGAACACATGGCTCTTCAGAATTTGGGCAAAAGATCTCTATTCTATGTGCCTACATCTACCCATCATTGAATAAGGACTGGTCTGAAATTCAGGAGTGACGTTGGGCAAGGTGGCTTTCTTCAACCTAGGGCAATTCTCAAAAAGTATTGATATCTGAGGACTGTCAATCAGCAAAATTCCCAGAAACTTAGGGTGTTTCAGTGTTGAGGCAGGATCTGGATGGCATATCACAGCCTCCATCATAGTCCACCACTTGTACCACTTAGATCACTTCTTTTTACAAGTTCTGTGAGCACTTCAAGATGCTAGTGGGCCTCTTTCCTGTGAGAAACTTAGATGAGGAAGGTAAGTGGCATGACCCACAGCCTCTGCTGCTGCAGCTTGTCTTAAGGCCCCAGCTGATTTTCATCCGTCTCCTTCTTTATCACTTATTCTAGACTCCCCACACCTTCAGTTAGCACATCTCCTGGTCTAAGTGACTTATCTGATGGGGTGACCCAGATCCTCATCACTGAAGAGTCCAACTCTTGGTCACCAAGGTTTTCTGTGGCAGCTATAATTATCCATTTAAATCAAAGTTGGGCAAGGGAATACTAAGATACCAAAGTGGAACTTATGGGTGATAAATACATTTTTCCTCACTGTATTCTGTACTAGAAGCCCTAACTCCTCCTGAATCACAGTCAGTTGGTCTAACGTGATTTTATGTGGGATGCCATGTTGGTGAATAGAACATTCTGTAAATCCTCAGATAGTGGTGCTGGCAAAGGCTATGAGAGAAGAAAAGAATATGTGTCTATTCTAGTGAAAAATAATTGATGTCCCTCTCAAGGTGAATGGTTTCAAGATACTCAACCTACCATCAAATGGTTCTTCAAGAGATAGTGTCAAATTGGGGGGTGGGTTCAGGGTTGCTTTCTGTTGGTGGCAGCTCAAACTTTTGGCAGTGACAGTAGCTAGATAGTAGACAGCAGCTAGATAGGCCATAGTGAGTATGAACCCATGCATAGCTTCCATCCCTGTTACCATGGTGATTTTATTCCTGTGTCCATTGTGCCAGACACTTTAATAGCCGATGGCGCACGCTAGTTTACATCACCTGACCAAGTTATTGTGTCAACTTGGCTGTGCAGTGCTTCTTGCATGATAGATGCTCTCTGGTAGACATTACCATATTGCAAGATTTTCACATTTCATGCTTATTCCCATACATCAATGCATATGCATCTAATCCACACCATATTTTTACAGACCTTCCAATCATTCTCTTTCAGGTCCCCGGTGAACTGGCCAAGTCATTTTCTATTGCCATAAGTCCATATATACTTGAACCTTGGTCCACTTATTTTCCTACATAAAGAATATGATCAGGTGTACCACCCAAAATGTAGCCTATTTGTAGTATTTCCCCTCACAACTACACTTGAAGGCCACTTGTGATTGGGCTGTGTTGCAGCTTCTGTTCTTGTTATCTATGCATACATAACCCAAAATTCAGTGGCTTTAAACACAACATTTATTTTTCTCACATATCTCAAATTTGGACAGGACTTTGTGGGAACAGCTTGCCTTGCTCCATGTAACAGGTGGGGCAGCTGACAGCTGAGTCTGGACTCATGAGAAGGCTTGCTTACCCACATGTCTGCGGCTGATGCTGGCTCTTCACTGGGATCTCAGTGGCTGCTGTGGCTGAAAGACCTACACACAGCCTTTTAATATGGCTATTTAGCATTCACAAAGCATGGCGGCTTGGTTCCAAGAGCAAACATCTCACAAAAAAGAAAGGGCCAATAGGAAAACATAGCACCTTTTATGACCTAGCCTTGGAAATTGCTCAGTGTCACCTCTGTTTCATTGTATTAGTTAGAAGTGAGGGACTAAGGCCAGCCTATATTCAAGGAGAGAAGAATTAGGCTCTATCTTTTGATAGGGTCAAAAGAATGTCAGAAAATATCAAAAAATTTTCAGGCATGTTTTAAAACCACACTAGCTTAACATAACCAAGTTAACCTATCTGTGAACCAAGCTAGGCTTTTTTCTTCCTTTGTCAGCTGGTCATGGGGGTCCTCCCATTTGACCATGAATGTGAGCTAAGGGAGATGCACTAGGGTAAGAGTATTGGTGACATGGCAGGCTGAGTCACCTGCTTGTGCCATTGATTTTTGTCCTCTGGTCCTAATTGGGCTGGATCCAAGATGTACCATTTCCATCTTACAATAGATAGCTGCTAGGCTTGTCCAACTTTATGCCTTAGAAGGGCTGACAGAATCTATCTTATCATGGGAAGTTCTAACCAGATGGTCATTCAATTAACCATGGTCAGATACTTCATTTCTACCAGGGTCCAGTAGCTGGCCAGGAGGCAATTTTTGAAGGGCATACTATTGTTCACTACAGATGGTATGCGCTTGCTCCAGAACTTCAGGACTCATTATAAAATCTACACAGCATCTTTTCCCACCTCAGATACCTCTAATGTTACAGGATCTGCTGAGTCATACATTCCTGTTGGCAGGAATCCTAGTCTAGTATTCTGGATATGCTACAGAGCTTCTTCCTGTTCTGGGACCCATGCAAAGCTGACAGTTCTTCATATAAATATACTACCATCAAAACCCAAAGAGATGCTGGACGCAGTGGCTCATGCCTGTAATCCCAGCACTTTGGGAGGCCGAGGTGAGCAGATCACCTGAGGTCAGGAGTTCAAGACCAGCCTGACCAATATAGCGAAACCCCGTCTCTACTAAAAATACAAAAATTAGCCGGGTGCTATAATCCCAGCTACTTGGGAGGCTGAGGCAGGAGAATCACTTCAACCCTGGAGGAGGAGGTTGCAGTGAGCCGGGATCACACCACTGCACTCCAGCCTGGGCGACTGAGTGAGATCTCAAAAAACAAAACAAAGAGAGATCACTATACTACTTCTTTCTTTGTGGTGGGAAGTATGAGATGCAATACTTTGTCATTATTCCAGCTACTTTGTGATAGAAAGTTTTGGTATGCTCCAAGCCACTGAATTCCTAAAATATTACTAATATGGTTAGTCCCTAAATCTTTAAGTGCTCATCTCATACTCTGTTAAGCACATATGTCTCACCATGGCTTCCAACACCCTTACTACTTCTTGCTACATTTAATCAAGTTAGCAAAATATCATTGACGTAGTGGAAAAGTGTGTTGTTCTTCAGGATGTCTAGACATTCCGAGTCTCTTCAGACTATATTATGACAGAGCTGAACTATTCATATTTGTCATTTATAGACTGTAAATGAGTACTATTTTCTGTTCCAAGTGAATGCAAACTGTTTCTGATCCTCTGTTTTGAATGAAGTGGAAAGAATGCACCACCAGATCAAAGGCCACATCCTGCATTCCTGAGGTCGTATTACTGTGCTCTAGAACAGATACCACATATGGCACTGCAGAGGCAATTGGGCTATACTTCATTGCATTTGAAGTAGTCTCATGTCATCCTTCAGATTTCATCCGGCTTTTATAGGTGCCAGACTTGTGAACTAAATGGAGATTACGCCAGAGACCACCTCTGAATTATTTATGTCCTTGAGGGAGACACTATCTTCTTCTCCTGTACCTCCCATGGTCAAAATTTTTCTGTAATTGCTATGTTTGTGGGGTGGACACAGTTTCAGAGCTTGGCTTATTTGACTATGACAGCTCCTACCTCACAGAAAAAGAAATTAATATGGGATTCTGCAAGCTCCCAGTGATGTCCATTCCAAGGAAGTGACCACAGAGTGGGTTTGTGGACCCATTGGACCTTCTATGAGCCCAACCTGGGCCAGAACTTCATGTATTACTTAGCTCCCATATGCCCATGCAACAATGGGGCTATGACGACTCTTCAGATCCCTTTAAGGAAGCACTGGGGCAATCAGTACCATATATACTATGACAGTGCTGCAGGTTTCTGCCTTCGGGAAAACTAGCCCCTTCTCCAGTTCAGTGGATTTCAGGTTAGGAAACTGGCCTAGGTTCACAAACTGGACAAAAAGTTTTTTGTTGTTTTTTTTTTGGTGGGGGGAGGCAACTGTGTTCAGTCCCCTAATCAACCATCCTTAGTTTCTTTAGCCTGCATCAATTGAGCAGCACCCTTGTTGGCTTTTCATCTAGCTTGTTCTTAAGGATGGTGAGTTTATTAATCATTTCCATGGTTCTCTATAGAACATGGTTCTCTGGCTGCCACTCAGATCTGCCACTCACTGCGATAATCATATCTGACTTGCTTCTGATGGTTAAATGCAACCACCTCAGTGTCTCTGACTCAGGCTTCTCATGTCTTTATTATTTTGAGATCCTAACATCTTGGTTAGTAGTAGTAAGTCCAGTTCTACAGTCTTGCTCCGGTTGTCTGTCTGTGCATAGTGTCATAAAACAACAATCATTTTATTACGTCTCATGATATTGTGGTTTAAGAATTTGGGCAGAGCTCATCTGGACAATTCTTCTGTTCCAATTGGCATCAACTGGGGTCACTCTGTGTCACTCAACTGGCTGCTATAGAAGTCTAGGGGGTCTTAGATGGCACAGGCCTCTCATGACAACAAGGATAAACAGGCCCTTTCCTTCTTTATATTGTCTCAGGGGGGTTTTCTCTCTCACAAGATAGTCAGACTTCTTACACGTTGGCTCAAGTATCTAAGAGCAAATGTTCCAAGAGGCCCAGAAAAAATCTGCAAGGTTTTCCAGGACCTAGCTTTAGAAGTTCCAGAACTTTATTTCTTCTATATTCTAACGATCAAACAGGTCACTTAAGTCAGTCAAGACACGAAGGAGAATGAGACTCTACCTCTTAATTAGCGAAATAGTAATTTGAGGCCAATTTTAATCACAAATGATACCTCTTACTGCCAACCATAGATTAGAAAAGAAAGCCACTTTAGGGTGACAATTTTCTATTGGTCTTTCAAGTTTCTGCACCTCTTGTAAGCAGAGGCACTGACTGCCTTTGTTCCACACTATCTTTTTTGTTTGTTTGTTTTTTGAGTCAGGGTCTCTGTCACCCAGGCTGGAGTGCAGTGGCGCGATCTTGACTCACTGCAACCTCCGCCTCAGCCTCCCAAGTAGCTGGGATTACAGGCATGCACCACCACACACAGCTAACTTTTTGTATTTTTAGTAAAGATGGTGTTTCTCCATGTTAGCCTCGAACTCCTGACCTCAAGCGATCCGCCCACATCTCTCCCAAAGTGCTGGAATTACAGGCATGAGCCACACCTGGCAAGACTATATTTTTAAGGGTGTTTGTATAGCAAAGCATGGTCAAATAATTTTACTGATAAGATTCAAAAGGACTGAAACTTCTGCCCTTGGCCTCCCAGGTTTGGACAGAGCCTTGTCCTGTTTCCTCAATCCGATGATCAGGGATGTTCTGACATGCTCCTGACAACTCTGTTTTTACAACCATTTTATTGTTTGTCTTTGCTTGTAAAGTCCTCTGTCTGGTGCATGGTTATTTCCCTCTATTACTGTATTCAACCTCTTGTCTCTTCCCCAGACTGGAAAGCTTTTGGCTGTCAGTGTTCTTTCTGAATTTACAATGGATCTGCCCTGCCTTCTCTGGGTAGGGCTTGGCTTATGATCACCATCTGTGGCTATGTGGATGGGTAGTGGACGAATGCAGAGGATCTCATATCAGCCCTCTTTTTATTGTGCTTCCTCCTAGCTTCTCCACACATTTTATTGGTCCATTCATTGCTCTCAAAATGCTGCAAGGAAAAACTCTACCATCATTTCTTGAGGGAAATGTCCCTTCCACTAGTCTAGAGGCTCTCTCTTTTCCAGATTTTATAGATGCTAACATCTATATTATGATGTATCATAGATCTGATGCCGATTTGTCTTCAGCTTGGTAGCATAAATAGAATCTAAGTAGAATACTGATGCACATATAAGAAAGATTTTATTTCTAATAAGGGAGAGAAGGGAAAAATCAAAATAAGATAAAGATCAATAAAAAACAGGACAAAGTATTGTAGACTGAATCAAAGTACTGAAAATAAATGCTAGTATCAACAAGAAGCTTGAGAATCTGAACCTGGTGCCTTACCCATAATAGGTGTTCAATATATATTGATTATTCCTGATTGAACATTATTCATTCAAAGCAGAAAAATAATCTTTTCCTTTATACATTGCTTCTGTGTTTTCATTTTAAAACATCATGAAAAATGATTTTTAGAGAATCATTAAAAACAATTTGTAATTTTCTTGTAATTAGCCACGGAGAACATAACCAAACCAGATTTGTATAAATTGAACACCTTCCTACCTAAGCAGTGAGAGCAGAATTTTGAAAAGATATTGAGGCAGTACTTTTATATAGCATGGAAACCCATTTTACTTTTTGTTCAAATGGAGACACGTTTGAGAGTAAAAGGAGTTAGTGTTAATAAATACAATGGAATAACAGGCATGATAGGATCACCCTAGGCAAACCAAACATCATATAGCCATCCTATCCATGACTTGCCAAACTGATGACAACAGTGATTCAGACCCAAACATGCAGTGATAGGTTTCTCATTATGTGATTCATTGTCACTCAGCCAGTTATAGACCCAGTAGATAAATGTTAGCCAACAGCAAATGGAAAATAAAATTTTTAATTTGAATAAATTACTTAAATCTACCATAATGTTTTTGTTAACCTGCAATCAGAATTGAATTCTAATAAATTTATTTTTCTCTAAGTGACTCATGCATTTCATTACCTGATTTACTACCAAATTTTACAATTGCTTATCAGTCCTTATTTTCTTAACTTCTCAGCAACTTTAGAAATTAATGACCATTACTTTTCAAAACACTGTATTTACCCTGTTTTCCAGTAAAGAATTCCTGCCCCTGCTCTGCCCCAGTTTCTCTGCTTTCTCTCTGGACCCTACTATAGCCTATTCTTTCTTCGTCTGTTTCTTCTTTTCTCACATTTTATACACCCCCTGGGAAGTCTCCTCCACTCCCCTAGCTTCAGTTGCCATCTACTTATTGCTGACTCTTACATCTTCACTCCTGTCCAGATCTCATTTTTTTTTTCTGAGCTCCAAACCTATATAACTGACTGCTATTGGACTTCTCCATTTAAATGTTTCCCAAGAACCTCCAAGAATTCAATAAAATTTAATGTGTTCAAATTCGCATTCATCATCTCAACAATGCACCCAACTTCTCCTCCCTCAGTGTCCCCTCTCTCATTTCCACAATGAAAATAAGAAATGAAGCAGCTAATGATAACAATAATTACAATAATAATACTGCTTATATAACTCTTTTTTTTTTTTGAGACGGTGTCTCGCTTCGTCGCCCAGGCGGCTGGGGTGCAGTGGCGCTATCTCGACTCACTGCAAGCTCCGCCTCCCGGGTTCACGCCATTCTCCTGCCTCAGCCTCCGGAGTAGCTAGGACTACAGGTGCCCGCCACCGCACCCAGCTAATTTTTTGTATTTTTAGTAGAAACGGGGTTTCACCATGTTAGCCAAGATGGTCTTGATCTCCTGACCTCGTGATCCGCCCGCCTCAGCCTCCCAAAGTGCTGGAATTACAGGCGTGAGCCACCGCGCCTGGCCAACTGCTTATATAACTCTTAAGGGATATGTCTACACAAACATGTGAGATGGATATTGAGACAATTTCTAAATAATTCAGAACAAATAGCTTGCAAGTGTGGGCAGAGGGGGGCTTGGAAGAAGATGGTTGATTTGGTCAGATACATTCCCATTAAACCAGAAACCCATATTTTTCCCGACTCCCTATTCTTATTCTACATCCATTGGGTCACCAAGTCCTATTGATTCTACCTCCTGAATGTTCTCTTCTCTCCATCTCCACTGTATTAGTCCGTTCTCACTCTGCTAATAAGGACATACCCGAGAATGGATAATTTATAAAGGAAAGAGGTTTAATTGACTCACAGTTCAGCACAGCTGGGGAGGCCTCAGGAAACTTACAATCATAGCGGAAGGAGAAGCAAACACGTCCTTCTTCACATGGCAGCAGCAAGAAGAAGTGCCAAGTGAATGGGGGAAAAGCCTTTTATAAAACCATCAGATCTTGTGAGAACTCACTATCAGGAGAACAGCATGGGGGAACTACCCCCATGATCTAATCATCACCCATGAGGTTCCTCCCAGCAACATGTGAGGATTACAATTTGGATTATAATTCAAGATGAGAATTGGGTGGAGACATAGAGCCAGACCATAATACCTACCATCACCAGTTTTGACTAAGCTAACACCATCTCCCAGTCTCTCAACCAATCATTCCACCTCCAAACTTGCCTCTCTCTAGTTCATTTTTATATTGTGGCAAGACTGATTTCCAGCCACACAACTAAAATCAGTTTGCTTTTCTGCTTAAAACTATTCCCTGGCTCTTAGATACATTTCAAACAACATGACTTACATGCCCCTCTACTATCTGGCCCTGCCTACCTCTCCAGAACCCTTTCATACCTCTTCCTTTTGCACTTCTTACTAGAGCTCCCCAGCCCAACCAGGCACTCACTTGCTTCTGAGACTTAACACCTCCTATTGTCACTCTTGGCACATTTTCTGCTTCATCTGGCTTACTCCTACTCAATCTACTCCTACTAGCTCAAATACCATTTCCTCAGGGAGCCACTGTCTGGTCCCAAAACTACATTAGGTTCCTTCCTATGTGCTCCTATAACACTCTTTGAATTAGGTTGAAACACATGAAATTGCCTTGTTGTAAATCAGTAACAGTCAAACAAAAGGAAATTTATATAGTTCAAGCCAATACTTGAATCTGCTAGACTATAAATTCCCTAAGGGTAGGAACCTGGCCTATCTTGTACACTGCCTTACACAGTTCCTGGCATATGGTAAATAGTCAATGAATATGTGTTGAATAAATGAATGAATGAACAAATAACTCCATTTTCTTGAAATGTCATTATTTTAAATGACCTAATTAAAGCTAAAATAATTTTCTCTTTAATGCTGATATATTGTTTTTGTTGTACCAGTACTTGCCTAGTCTATTCAGTTTGATTAAATACTCACAAATATATATACTGAGATTTTAGCAGAGTACACTTATGTGAACCAATAAGCAATATCTTGACCTACAGAGTACAAACCTGGAGTAATTTGATAAAAGTCACCATGCTTTATGAGCATGAAAGAAGGCAAAGAATCCAGGGAAAATTGAATTCAAAAACTCTAATAAAGTCTAAAATTGTTTAGCCTCTGTAGAAAGTCTTACAGTGACACCTTTGAAAATGTGATTCCTGGGTTTCTACTTTGAAAAAAGACTTTAAGAATGGGATATTATCAATGAGAATCATTCAACAGGCCTATCACTTTGCATGTTGGATAGCCCCTCAAAAGATGAATATGGGCGTGCTAGCACTTTGCTAATTCCCATTAACTACAGCAATCCTTAGTGAATTGCTGCATTAATGAGGAAGTCATTGCCTATATAGTGCCTGCAAACAGAGGAGTGTGTCTTTGCTTCAGTTCTTCTGACAAGTGTAGTTCTGCTTTAATTATTTATGCTCATATACCACAGCATAGGAGCACTCACAAATATTTTGTATGAGTGATGAAGTTTTAATAATAAGAGACTTCACTCCATCTTGCTGCTGTTAAATCTTACAGAGAAGCAGGGTGAGAATTTAAGGTTTTTGTGGATTAGTCAACTAGGAATTAGCAGGATTCCCTAGGATAGAGTTCTGAATAATACAATGAAAATAAATATCTACAAGTACG
Source organism: Nomascus leucogenys (assembly GCF_006542625.1). Lineage (NCBI taxonomy): Eukaryota > Metazoa > Chordata > Mammalia > Primates > Hylobatidae > Nomascus > Nomascus leucogenys. The sequence continues at coordinate 54,150,478 of NC_044384.1, read as the reverse complement.
ATTCTTATTTTTTTCAAGCTCTTTAACAGCCCTCCGAAGACCCTAAGATGAACCACAAGGAAAATAACAAGAAATGAATCTGCTAATGATAATAATAATTACAATAATAATACTGCTTATATAACTCTTTATGGATATGTCTACACAAATATGTGAGATGGATGTTGAGACAATTTCTAAATAATTCAGAACAAATAGCTTACAAGTGTGGGCAGAGAGAGGCTGGGAAGAAGACAGTTCATTTGGTCAGAATCCTCCAGCCTATATTGGTCAAATTTGCTGAATGATTTATCATATCACTCCTTAAATATTCCAGCTTTACTATTTAATTCCAATTCTGTATGTAACTTTCTTTTGACTAAGGCCAAGTAATTTAATCTCTCTGAGAACAAATCTCTTTTCGTTCAGCAGAATGAGATCCAGCTTAGAATATCTGCAACATGTTTCCCAGCCCTGGCGTTTTGGTTCTATGAAATTCACGGTCCTGGATTTATTATCACTTATTCTTTCAATAATAATTTATCGAGCCCTACCTACCATATAATAAGGACCAAGGAAAAGTGCATCCATAAAGTTGTCTAAAGACAATATTAAGTGTTCCCCACAAAGCCCTGCTTCACCTCCAATCTTCCACCCTTCCGCCATGCATACAATCAGACACAGCCACCTTGTTTCATTTGGTTTTGTCATTTGTTTTAATCAGGATCACAGAAAAAATATGAAGGGATTTATAGATTGTTTTCAGGCCCACAGAGACTTGAAGCATAAGGTGTAAAGTATGCTCCTCCTTTTTTTCAGCTTTATTGAGGTATAATTGACAAATAGAAATTGTATGTATTTAAGGCACACAACTTCATGTTTGGAGGTATATATATACATTATAAAGTGATCACCATCAGCAAGCTAATTAACATATCTGTCCCCTCACTTAGTTAGCATTTTTTCTTTTTTTGTAATAAGAATGCTTAAGATCTATCTCAAGTATAATAGTCACTATGCTATATATTAGATCTCCAGAACTCATTCATCTTGCATAAATGAAACTTCGTGCTCTTTGACCACCACTCCTCCCTACCTCCAGCCCCTGGCAACCACTATTCAACTCTCTGCTTATATGTGTTGGACTTTTAAAAATTCTACCTATATGTGAGATCATGTGGCATTTGTCTTTCTGTGTCTGGCTTATGTCTCATATCATAATGTCCTTCAGATTATATCCACGTTATCACAAGTGGAAAGATTTCCTTCTTTTTAAAGGATGAATAGTATTTTTTATATATACCACATTTTATCCATTCATCCATCGACAGATATTTAGGTTGTTTCCATATCTTGACTGTTGTGACTAATGCTATATGAACATGGGAGTACGGATATGTCTTTGAGATCCTAATTTCACTTGCTTTGGTTATATACCCAAAAGTGAAATTTCTGGGTCACATATGGTAGTTCTGTTATGCTCCTCCCTTTTTCCTCAATCCTCATAGGAAGCCTTATTTGTCTTGGCCCTCAGAGTCACAAAATCCCCCTGGGTTTCTCATCTAGCACCAGACCCAAAGGCAACTTTCTGTATTCACTCAGCTAAACAAAGAGCATCGGAGAGCAGAGGGGCTCCTGTCACTCAACAACTAGAAGGGGAATGAAACCACTGACTCAGGCTAGGGGCATTCAACACCCATATGCCGCTCACTAACCTTGAGGAATGAAAAGTGAACCAAAGACCCCATAGGGCAATCAGATGGCATAAAATGGCTACATTAAGAAATCTTCAGGAGCCAGTAAGAGTGGCCATTGTGAGCTGTCCAAATAAAAGAACAAGTAACAATTCAACTTGGGCAGTAAAATGAATGGTAAACACAGAATAGGAGATAGACCTTGTAAATTACTGGATTGAGTTCTACAGTTCGTTATATCACAGCCTTAGCCAATCAAACTAAAAGAAATAGAGGAAAAACTGGTCTGAGAAAAATTTACTGTCTTAAGAATATGTGTCCAACCTTCACACTGCTCCCGAGTGCAACCTTTAGATAAATAATTTCATATTAATAAGCTATTTTATAGTTTTTTTTCTTTTGCTGGAAAATTGTGCGAGACTCAATGCTCTTAAGTAAAAAGGAATTTAGGGCCTGAGTCAATACTTCAATCTTGGGTCTTTCTTGTAACACGAAATAGTCTCATTAGTATTAACAAAATATTGACAATATTAAAAATGATTCTATTCAACTATTCAACAAATATTTATTGAACACCTGGTATGAGTGAAGCCCAATTTTTTTTTTTTCTTTTTTTGAGACAGAGTCTCACTCTGTCGCCCAGGCTGGAGTGCAGTGACAGGATCTCAGCTCACTGCAACCTCCACCTCCCAGGCTCAAGTGATTCCCCTGTCTCAGCCTCCTCGAGTAGCTGGGATTTAGGCGTGTGCCACCATGCTCAGCTACTTTTTGTATTTTTAGTAGACATGGGGTTTCACCATGTTGGCCAGGCTAGTCTCAAACTCCTGACCTCAAATGATCCACCCACCTTGGCCTTCCAAAGTACTGGGATTACAGGCGTGAACCACTCTACCTGGCCTCCAAAGACTCTTTCTATAGCTTTCTTTAGTAGTCTACTCTAATATTGAACTACCCTCAGTGCCAATGATTTTTTTTTTTTTGAGACGGAGTCTCACTCTGTCGCCCAGGCTGGAGTGCAGTGGCACAGTCTCAGCTCACTGCAATCTCTGCATCCCAGGTTCAAGCAATTCTGCTGCCTCAGCCTCCCAAGTAGCTGGGATTACAGGCGCATGCTGTCATGCCCAGCTAATTTTTGTATTTTTAGCAGAGACTGGGTTTCACCATTTTGGCCAGGCTGGTTTTGAACTCCTGACCTCAAGTGATCCACCTGCCTTGGCCTCCCAAAGTGTTGGGATTACAGGCGTGAGCCACCGTGCCCGGCCTGTGATGTTTTTCGTAGCACAAGTTGTTTTGTGCATCTTCAATAAGACTATCTGTGGGTGTGTATACAAATATATACATAAGAATATGTAATCATCATGTGTCTGCATAAAAGTCTATTTATAATGCTGAAGACTATCAGCAAAATTTTTTTCTATCTTCTCTAGAACATATAGTTCATTATGAGTTTAGAATGTTATTCTACGCTCTGTTCTAGTCTTTATTACTAGGAAATTGGCATTAAAAATATATACACATATACATATATATATTATATATATATACACATTCACTCACACACATAAATACTGCTGGACCTAAAAATAAAGATAGTCAGATTGTTAATAATGAGCTCACAGTTTAACCTGTGAAATGGACAAAAACTGTCATCTACAAAATATCCCTACAGCAATGCCATCTAGCAGTATAAAGCATTATTGCTGGCCAGCCGTGGTGGCTCACACCTGTAATCCCAGCACTTTGGGAGGCCAAGATGGGCAGATGACCTGAGGTCAGGAGTTTGAGACCACCCTGGCCTATGTGGGAAAATCCCGTCTCCACAAAAAAATTAGCCTGGTGCTGTGGCAGTTGCCTGTAATCCCAGCTACTTGATAAACTGAGGCAGGGGAATCACTTGAACCAGGAAACGGAGGTTGCAGTGAGCCAAGATTGTGCCACTGCACTCCAGCCTGGGCAACAGAGCGAGACTCCATCTCAAAAAAAAAAAATGTGTTTTAATAAATAAAATAAAGTATTATTGCTTCTTGATCATTTCCTAAGCCTGTTCTCTCTTTTCATATTCCTTTTTTTTTCCCTTCTGGCCTGGTGCCACACTTGCATTACCAGGGTTACACATTTATATTTCTAGCCTAAACCTTTTGGTAATCTCTTTTCTCTCTTATGAATTACCACCACATGCTCTTAGCATTAACATTTCCCTCCTACATTTATTCATTAGACCTCTCTCATTGAAAACCAAATTCCTTACCTGAAAAACAGTAAATAGAGTGTTCCTAAAATGCAGTATTACTTTAATATAATTATATAATTGTATCTATATTGTGCTTGTAATTTTTCTGTTTATATGCCTGCTCAATTTCCATCTTGTTTCTCTATTACCATATCTATGCAATGTGCTTATAAAAGCTGTCAAAACAACACAACATATAAACTCAGAACAGGTTCAACGAACTGTTTCAGCTGCTTTTTCTTCTCATTTCCTTCCACTCGTTTCAGGAATCCTTGGGCTTTGACAGTGGGAATTGCAAAACCCTCAGGGCAAGTCCCTTTGTGGCTCATTCTGCATCTTATTTAGTGCTGGTGTCCAGAGGCTATAAATAATTCCGAACAGGCCCATGTCACAGCTGGCTCAGGTGACTCGCAACATCATTCACATTTGTCGATATTCTCCGTAACTTTGCTAGAATCAGGTGTCAGTCATCAGGAACTAACACAGCACGTAGAGAGTTCAGCAACACCAGAGTTCCGTCCCCAGCGCCAGGTGTGCATATCTTAATGAGACCAAATTTGGGGCTCGGTGAACGACTCTCCATTCCCCACTCAGAATAAAAGAAAAGCCTTCAAGTGTAGTAGGATGGATTCAAGTTAGATTCAAAGATAAGTCCCCTGAGAACATGGGTTGGTAAACACTGGAACGTGTTACCAAAGGAGGCAGAAGAATATATTTTCCTTAGTGGGTGTTTGTTTATCTTTCACCAGTGTCTGGACTTGCTGACAGATGGTTCTGCTTGAACCCAGGGAAACAGACTTGACGACCTTTGATGTACACTTGGAATGCTCAGAGCTCTCTTTAAATGTCACTTCTCTACAGAATCCTTCCCATCCTACCTATTCTAATTATATTGCCCCCTTTAACTTTCTCTTATTACCCTGTTATTTTCCTTCCCACCTCTTATAATGACTTGTAATTATACATTTATGTACTTGTTTTTTTTCTTTGGAGAGCCAGTTGTTAAACATTTGCCAGCACACCACACCACTGCTCCTAATTGTTCTTCCCGCTTTCCCTTTAGCTCCCACATAGCCACCAAACTGATGCTCTAAATATTTGAATCAGCTCAAGCTATTTCTCCGCTCAGTCGCTTCCAGTTGCTTCCCATCTCACTTCGGCAAAAGCCAAAATTCTTACTCTGGCTAAAAAGTCCCCAAGCCATCTGCCGAGTCCCACTCTCCATATTTTTCTGATCCAGTCCTCTTTCCCCATGGCTGCTCTGCTCTAGCCATTCTTCAGTCCTGCAGTTCCTCAAACATCAGAGCAGGCTCTGCCTCAGAGTCACTGAATTTGCTTTTCTCTTCCTGGAAAACTTTCCCCCAGACAGAAGCTTGGCTCCCTCCCTCGCTTCAAGCATCTTGGTTTTCTAATTCTTCACACTGGCTCAGGCCTGCAATCCTAGCACTTTGGGAGGCCAAGACAGGAGGATCACTTGAGGCCGGGAGTTCAACACCAGCCTGGGCAACATAGCAAAACCCCATCTTCACAAAAAATAAAACAAAGTTCTGTGCAAGAAACATCTTGGATCTGGCTGGCCTTATTTGCTCAGGCCAAAAGAAAGTTGTGAATATGACAGTGTGACAGTTTGGGACTTAGGCTCAAAAGGTCTGAATGCTTTTCTGCTTTTTATTTCAGAACCCTACCCTCTTTTTATGAACTAGCCCACTTTAGTCTGCTGGAGAAGGAAATACCATAGGGAGGAAAACCAAAGTGCCCCCACTTGACAGCCAGCTCACACCAGAAGCTGAGATGTGCTGGAAACACAAAATACACAGAGAGTTTAGAATATCCAGTACCAAAACAAATACATACTTCAATAACAAACTAGAAACTACATGCAGACAATAACCTTTACCACAAGATACTTCCCACAGAGTTGTGTTGTATTGTTTGTTTTTGCATGGTTTGGGTTTTTGGTTTTGTTTTTCATTTTTGTAATTTCATATTTTTTCTTCTAATCTAAAGTGGACTAAGCTATCAAAGTGCAAGACCAAATTTGTGCTCGACAATTTCCTTTCTGTGTTACATACTTACCATGCTTGGGTTATGCTATGGATTTTCTACATGGCATCAATTGGTCTTCGTAATGCCCTATGCTCTGTTCTGGTTGCTAAAGTAAAGAGAAAGCTTCAAATGAGCACTGAGAAGTCTATCATGCATCACTTCTTCAACTTTCCAATTTCTATTTGCTCCTTTACTCTCCATACTTCTCTGTCCTCTCTTTTGTTTAAAATCTCATTTAGCATTCTCTTGAGGGGAGAGCATGAGATTACAATCTAACTATTGTAATGAGAATGGGTTAAGTTGGTGCCTTTTCCCATTTTCATTACAATCTTGGTGGCAAGAATAATGTAACAGAATTTTTAATGCCTCATATATTACATGAACATTTTCCCGTGAGCTCCTGCTCCTTTTCTGCGGACAGCATCGTGGCTGCGTGCTATGGGACTTTGATCTTTTTATATTCTGCATTATAATCAATTGGCCATTTCACCCCTTCCCCATAGATTACAGTCACACAAGTAAAAAATATTTTGATCTATAGCATACCACTGCATCTCATGACTATAAAATCCTGTCACCTGGAGACCAGTACCTGCAAAATGCATGGAACCTCTGAGTCAAATTGGACAGAAGGCACAATCCAGGTGTCTTTATGGGCAGGTACTTCTCTGAAAGGCACTCTGGGAATAGTAGTTTTGTAATTTAAAGCACAAGTGTACAGAGTTTGTTCACTTAAATATCAGGACTTCCTGGAAAACTGGACTTTGAACTCTGAGATGCTCACCCTCCAAATGGAAAGCCTCACAGATTCTTGTTATTCCAAATGTGGTCCTCTGACCAATAGCATCAGCACCACCTGGCGATATGGGAAAAGTGCAAAATCTCAGGCCTCGGCCAGCCCAAACCTCCTGAATTAGAATCTGCATTTTGACAAGAGCTCCAGGTGTCTGGTCTACAGCTACAGAGTTTGGGAAGACCTGCCTTAGAGTTTCTTACAGACTACACATCATACAGAAATTCAAAAGCAGCTCCCCTCTTCCTGAGTGACCCCCAACACTTACTTTGGGTGCCTTGTCAAGGGCTGGGCCCTGGGATCCCAGAGCCCCCACTCCTGGCTTCCCAGAATCTTCCCAGACTCTCCCTGTGATGTCGTCCTCACCTTACCTTTCCTGGCCTTTTGCTTATCATTACCAGCCTTTCTGGGATACACTTTTTTCTTTTTTGAGACAGAGTCTTGCTCTGTTGCCAGCCTGGAGTGCAGTGGCGAGATCTCGGCTCACTGCAACCTCTGCCTCCTGGGTTCAAGCAATTCTCCTCCCTCAGCCTCCCGAGTAGCTGGGACTACAGGCGTGCACCACCATGCCCAGCTAATTTTCATATTTTTAGTAGAGATGGGGTTTCACCATGCTGGCCAGGATAGTCTCCATCTCTTGACCTTGTGATCTGCCCACCTTGGCCTCCCAAAGTTCTGGGATTACAGGCGTGAGCCACCATGCCTGGCCTCTGGGTTACACTTTCTCGGGGACTAAAACCTTTTGACTACTCCTCAAATGGCCTTTCAAGCAGACACATCTTCATCCAAATCTTAGCTCTGTCAATCTTGCTCTGTGCAATCTCGTAACAATAATGATATTTACTATATTAGTTAGAGAGTAAGAACAAACTGCTGTCTTGAAGACATCCCCAAAACACAATGGTCCAAACCAGATAGAAATGTCCTCATATCCTGGGTAACCCACATTGGAAGTCAGCTTGGCTACCCCACTCTTTTGGACAGTGAGGCTTTCCCCAGCACATTTCTTCATGATTCACTAGAGCATTATCTTTGTCTGCCTGGTTCACGCCTTGTTGCAGCAGGCAGAAAGAGGAAAGGGACTTCGCAGTGGGGTCCCACTCAGCTGGGAGGTGGTGCCCCGCTCCAGGTTCATGACTGTGGAAACAGGTGGGCATCTGAGTGGGCAGCTGCAGTCCCTTCTCCACTCCCCTAGCAGGGTGATTTTACAGGCGAACAAGATTATGAAGATAGATTGTGTAGCACACTGCCTGGCACCCATCTCATTAGGTATTCAATAATGGTAACTATTATTCTTATCATCTTATTATTGGCCCTCCTGGTAATTCCTCCTCTTGCTATTTATCAAGTGTGTTCAAAACTTCACTCATGGAATGGAAAGTGAACAAATTTCTTTTTTTTTTTTATATTGAACTTTATTTATTGTACCACATTGCACTGAAAATTTGGCTTAAAAATGTCTCGTGAACAGCAACAATTCTGAATTTGTAACATTCCTGAATTATAGCTAAATGTCTATATTCAGCTTTGAGCAGTTTTAGCAAATCAAATCAAATGTAATAATTATGATTATCCCTATCGATGTTCTAACATTGTAGTGTCCACAAGGGAAGAGAGTTCAGAAAGTGAACACATTTCACCCCGCCCTTTTGAAGGGACCCACTGATGCCTCAGATCAAATCACAGTGGCTTAAAGTCAGGTTTGTGTGACTTTGGCACCAACTTGGAAATGGCTTGGTCACCAGAGAGGTTAACAAACAGCTCTCCCATATATACCACATTTATCTTCCACACTTATATGTCTTCTGTCACAGCAGCATTTGATACAGGGCTTGGAGTGCTTGTGGTTCATCAGTGGTGGGAGAGGTCTTTGGTGAAAGGGTGTGAGGTAGTCTGATCCCACAGGGAACTCTGGAACAGGAGCAGGAGCAGGACTTGTACTACAAAATCAGTCCCCTTTGTACTCCGGTTCCAGGCAGCTTATGGCTGCAGGCCACAGGCTTCATGGGCAGTGAGCTCAATGTCCCTAACAGCCAACTTTGTAGCAACTTAGGAGATGACTGCAACAGCCTGTTAAAGGGGATGTGGGCCGTGCCCATCAGCATCCATTTTCTGTGGATATTTGCTGCTTACTTTCGCCGTGTTAGAGAAACAAAATACTGGGCCAAATCAGAGTAGAAAAAAAGTTCTTATCTAGATGATTGGATCAGGAAAGTTTTTTGTCTCACTGCCACAGACCAAACTTCTCACTCCAGCCATCACTTGGCCACAGGGGCATCATAAGAAACATGCAAATTTTCACTACTACTGGAAAAGTGATTCCTACCACAACAAGAAAAAATGTTTTCTACAAATAGGCATCCAAGCTACTTGTTATTATTTAACCCGTTAATGCAGTACCACTCTTCAGAAGCAACCTAGGTAATTAATATATTGCATGGACCACAAACAAGAATATGGGTTGATTCAAATCACCACCTTTAACATATTTTCAAACCAATCTGAGAAGGCTTTGGGGGAATGATTCAAGGCACTCTTAATCACTGCCTACTGTCCAACTTCCTTTATATAACACCTCTTAGATCTAAACTGAATTCTCCCTTCCCAGGACCCCTTTCCAAGGCCTTATGTCTTCATACCTAGATCAGTACAGTTTCACCTGCCACTAACTCTGAGACAAATCCCAAGGACTAGCTCCATCTCAAGTCAGCCTGAGCTTGGACACTGGTCCTGGGCTTTGTCTTGTTCTTTGTGTACAGGACATCATCTACCCCAGTTCCGGTAATGAGACCAATACTTTCTCCCATGCCTGATTTCCTGCTTTAGTTCCCACTCAGATGCCCCGGGTCCCTTAGGAATAGGTCCTTGTGCCCCTGAGTCCATTTGGAGATTTGCCCACTCACCAGTCCTGTGGCTTCCTGCTGCCTAAAGACAGCCTCCTTGGGCCATGTGCTACCTGCCCACTCACCTGCCTGCCTGCCTGCATCTGCACCTAAGGTCGACTGCCAGACAGCTCTCCTTCCCACAGAATGGGAAGAACAGATGGAATAGTCTTGACAAAGTGGTGTAAAGAGAGAAAATGCCAGCTACACTGCAATAGAAAATGAGAGTTAAACTCCTTTATGAGAAAAGGGAGTTGCTAAAAATGGAGGCCATGGAAAGGGGGAAGCTGCCCTCCTTCCATCCTGATGGTTGCTGTCAGTGGGATTGCAGAACACAGCCATTGAGGGCTTGTGTCCTGGGGTGAGACCTGACTTACAGCCCAGCCCACCACTCACTAACAGCTAAGAGAGGACAAACACATCACCCACCAGGTTCAGGTCCCCATCTGTAAAGTAGGAGTAATAGCACTCTGTCCTCCCAGCTACTTTTCTTGCTGGGATTCAAAGAGATACAATATGTAAAGTCTCTTACAAGTGTTCCTTAAGCATAGGCCTGATACACAGGAAATGTTCAATAAACAGTAATATGCATCAGTTCCAGAGGAAGAGATACATGTAGAGTAGACTTTTGGCGGGGGAGAGGGAATATCATGTATTTAGAATGAAAGCCTAGGCTAGATGATTCAACTTGTAAAAGATCAATAAATTCAGAAAACGTGGAAGTGACAGAAATCAGCGAGGTGAAAACGGGAGCAGAAATCTGAGTCCAGAGCAGAAAGAAGAGTGCAAGAATGGCAGCCTTGGGATTGAGAGTGTTGGGAGACGCGGATCAGCAGGTTGAGGAGGAAAGCTGAAATTGAACCAGAAAGGTTGGAGAGCTAGGGGGAGTGGGACCCCGGCTGTGGTTTAGGGAATAAATGCACTGTAAAATGCCCCCAAGGCAGCAGAGAAAACTATGAGAGAAAAAGGAAAGGGGAATCGAAGAATAGGGCACATTTTATTGGAAGGGCAGTGAATAGAGGGAGGTTCAACAAAGTATTCGAAGCAATTGGGGGAAGAGAGAGAATGATAGGGAAGTCCACAGAGGGAGAGGTAAACAAGCAGTCAGCTGTGACAGAGAGAAGAGGCAATGAAGAAACATAATAATATATAATGCTATTTCGAAACAACAGCTGGGAATAGGGAATTGATAGCGAAGCGATAAATACCAGCAATGAGGGAAGTAAATACCATTAAAATGCACAATAGTTAATAACAATGAAGCCAAAGTGGGGGAAGCAATTAATAAATTAACAAACAATAACATAAAGTTTAAAATGAACAAAGGGAAAAACAAGGTTACAAGTATGACCAGTTAGTGAGAGAAGGGCAGGGTTCCTTGGAGGAGTAACAGGGAAGGATGATTCAACTGTATTGCAGAAGTACAGGCTCCAGGCTCTGCACAGCTAAGAGAGGAGAGGACAGGGTCCATTCAAATACAAACAAATGGATGGAAGAGCGGTGCATAGCAAATGCTGCTCCCAGCTCTCTCCACATTGCTGCGGTCCCCATAGCTACTCATCTACCACCATCACAAAAAAAAAAAAATGGCCTCAGGGAACGACTGCCTAGATTGTGCTGCTAATAGTGCACAAATATGTAAGACTTTATTCTAAAGGTGGTCTCTAAAAATAACGACTAGAGAACTGTCTTAAAAATGTAGATCCTGGAGCAGGTCAGAGACCTCATTCTGAGATTCAGTGTCTTCTCTGCTCCCAAGCCACATCTCCCCCTCAACACATCTTTCTGAGTTGTATTGGGAGTGAGTAGGAATCCCCAAGCCCAGGTGGGCAGTCCCTAGTGACCATATTGACTCCCATCAGTCGTGATTTCATAGACCTGAAAGCCTCAGTCATCATGAGAGCATCTCCCTCTCAGGATAGTTTCTACCCATATGGTTTCTTTTAAATATTTCTCTACTTTTTTAACATAATTCTTGAATTTAGAAGGGCTTCATTTATTTTCCAAAGCACAAGTAAAGGCTTCTGTAATCTTGGGTCAGATAATATTTTCTACTCCAGGGAACACCTACAAAGCAAGAAAAAAAAAAAAAAAGCTTCAGCCAAGTTGGAGAGATGGACAGTGAAAAGAATAGAAGCTGGCTGGGTTGGACTTAATAGGCCAGTTTTCCCTCTTGTTTTAAGAAACGTGTCCCTTTTCCATTTTTGTGTGATATCAGGTTGCTATTCTTGGGGCATTTTCCCAGAGATAAGTTTCTAGAAGGCGATGTCAATTTATTATGCTACTTTGCCTGCCTCACAGCACCTCCTGTCTGTTTTTCCACTGTTTTACCTACTCTCCTCCCATCTTATGCCCAGCATCTCCTGTTCAACCAGGATTTAATAAGCAGAGACCTGCTGTTGGCTCTGTCACAGACTGAGAAGCTCTAGTTCTCCAAAACAGCTCCAACTGGATGGAGACTTCCTAAGCAACTACATTCCCAACTTGCAGTTCAACAGTGAGAACAATAAGAAATCAGAAGAAGAAAATAAGAAAACTAGACCCTAAAAAGAAACAGGTGGTACATAGTGCAGATAATTCCAGGGTTAACAGGGAAAGGATAAAAGGCAAGAGACAGAAGAAAAGGGAAATTGAAATAATTGGCCTAAAGAAGAGGGAAAGGGAAGAAAACAAAAAGGTAAGGAAAGGAAGAAAAGGGGAACAAGGAGAAAATGACACATCGAGGCTTTCCAAAGAATAAAGAATACCAAGAAAAAAAAATACCAAGATGGTGTTACTTTTATATTTGCATAAAAAGAATGTTAATGATAATCCATATGTAATTAGAACTTGAATTTGGTTCAAGTACCCAAATCAAGTAATTTTTATCTTATTGTATGGGATGCATAATATATAATATCAATTGCATTCAGTAGCAATAAATATGAAAGAATATTTTTCTTGAATCTACTGCTGCAAAACAAACATAGCCTATCTCTCTTAAGGAAAAATCATTAAGTAATTATTTGGGAGGCCATTAGACTGGGGTAGCTTCAGAGCCCTGAGTTCCTACACAAGCAAACTGGAAACCACCTCAGTGAAACAGCCATCCTCTAGGCCAATCAGAAACCATCAACTAGCCCTTAACTCAGGGATTATTTACATTGCTTCCACATTCACCCTATAAAATCCTTTCCCTGTGCCCCTTCAGTAGAACGCCCAAATGCTTGCAGTCTGAAATTGCCAGATTCATGAATTGCTGTCTGCGCAAATAAAGCATTTAAAATTTTAATGTGCCTTACTTTATCTTTGAACAAGAACTATCCTAAAAGAAGGAAAATCCAAGGGTATAAGTTATAGCTCAACTGTTCTGACTTCAATAAGTTCCTGTTGAGAGAAAGAAAAAAAAAAGCCTCATTTAATGGAGCAGAGGCTAAGCTTTGTTCTGGGCCCAGCACAGGATTAAACACTGTGCATTGATCATGCCTCACTGATGATCATAATAATTAACATCAATTCTGGAGGCAGTTAATAGACAGATGGGGTGACCTTTTTACTTTAGAATCTACATTATTTGCTATTGGATAAGCAATTTGTTTTTACTGGATTGAACATGAATTAAATTAATTCTAACTACTTTAAGTTTGATACAACTGACATGCTATTGTATTGCCTTTTAATGTTAGGTTGCTTGCATATGCTGTATTTGACTTGTATGTGGGTATAAAGAAGTCAGCTTTCTGATCTTGTTTCATGAAAAAGAAAGCCATCTTAAACAATTTTACAGTGACATCTGCCCTTATGTGAATGATAAACAGTAATAGAGGAAAAAAACAGGCGAGTAGTCAGTGTCCTTATCATTAAAGAAATTGATAATGGCCTTCTGCACTCTATGCAATTCCTTCTGGAAAGCACATTTAACAACAGCAACAACAAGTATCACCTATATATGGGCTAAATATCTAGTGTCATCATCAATGTTCACATGAATGTCACATTCCAAGAGTGCCACATTCTGAATCATCATATAATATGTAAATGGATGATTTGTTTAGTCACATGGGCAAAAAATGGTCTGACTCCATGGGTGCACCGTTCATTCTTCTTCAGTCCCTGACAACTATTCAAATACTTTGGGTGCTAGAATAGGAAGAGGCTTGGAGTCCAGCTCTACTTCAGCCATTGAGTTGTTGTGTAGTTTGGACAAATTACATCCTATCTCCCACCTGTGAAATATGAAGAGTGGTGCTCCCCTGCCCTTCCTACCTCTTGGATTTCTGTAAGGATAACATGAGGCCTTAAAGGAGAAAGCACATTGAAAACGCTCTCTATGCACCATATGCCTTTAACGTAAATATCAGTCAGAGAATAGCAATGTCAGGAGAAAATCAGCAATCATCTAGTCTAGGCTGCTGATTTCACTGATAAAGCCTCTGAGGGCTGGAGTCCAAGGTCAAACAGCTTGTTACCAATGAGCTAGGACAAACCTCTGGTCTCCTGGCTCCCCAGTCCACACTCTGCACTACTCCACTTACTTAATTATTGGTCATCCTGTTTTTCCATATTACACAATTAACCTAAAATATCAGTGTTAAATTGTCTTTCAACATCAATATTGTAAAATAATTTTACTAAACTCATCTAATTATGTGACTAATATTTCTTTAATGAAGCAATGATATTTTAGAATAGCAAAAATGTTGATTTCCAGTATGCTAAGTGTCCCTATTGAAAGTCACGCTGTGAAATATTAGCTAATACTTCTTGAGCACTTTACAGTGTGCCTGACTGTCCTAAGGGTTTCTCATGATCTCATTTAGTCTGGTCAATAATCCTATGACGTTCACACTTTATTATTATTCTCTCAAAGAGGAGGAAACTTCATGTGCTCATTTATGCACACTGCTTGCTTCATTTTGCAGGCAGCCTGAGCCCAGTAAACTTAACTTCCCTGCCTCCTCTGCCAGGGGCTTCTGGGTGGGGTCAGCCAATGATAGGCACTGGCAGGGGCGGACAGCAGCAAGGGAAGAGTCAGGGTATTTCACCTCCCTCCCCTGGGTGGCGCACTGTCTCTCAAAGGGGCTGTTTCTCAGTTTGCTGGACAGCCAAAGGACCCTTCCAGGGTCCTCACTCTCCCATTCCATCCTGGTCCCTGTTATCACTATCTCTCATCCTTTTCTCCCTCTAGTACTAGCAGCACACATCTTGGTGCTGCCTCACTATTTCCTACTGAACTTTTAGCCCCTCTAACACCCTTGTACGTAGTTCCCCACATTGCATTCCCTCTGTTGAACTACTTGTTATTTTCCTGATTGGAAACTGACTGATTATAGGCTTCAGGAAGCACATAACTTAAAGTTACAGAGCATGGGCTGAGTTTGAATTCGGGCTGTCGGATTGCCAAGTCTCTGCCCAGTCTCTGCCCTTAATCTTGAAAGGCTACTGTTTCCGACAATGTCACGGACTAAGATAATGGTCTCCAAACTTTTCATTAATTTTCTTATTGTGCACGTTTATGAAGAAGAAGTTTGTAAGCATGGACCCTTGACACATGTATATTTATTTATAAATTTCATGTAAGCAGATATTCTAAATACTAGTAAAGCTTGTTTTCATTTTGTGTTTTAAAAAAGAATTATGATATTTTTCTCCATGCCGAAGGAAGCCATCATACTGAGATTTTGGGTATAGTTGAAATATACCTTGAATTCTTTATTGCTGTTATATAATTTCAGTCACTTTCTTCTAAAATAGTGAGACATTCTCCAGAATCATGCCATATTTTCTTCTTCTTTAGTTTTCTCATTTTCTCTCTCTCCTTCCTTCAACTATAGGGTGAGCAGCAGAGATAAGGAATGAGGGAAAAGTGGAGTGAAAAGTCTCCCAAATCTTTTTTATTCACAATTTAAGACCAGCTCACACTCTAGAAACAGTCAAGAATTGTAAGCATCTTTTTAATAATAGTTTTACTGAGATATAATTCACATAACATAAAATTCATTTCTTGAAAGTGCATAATTTAATGTTTTTCAGTATATTCACAGAGTTATGCAACCATCACCACTAACTAATGATAGAACATTTTCACCCTCTGAAAAGCCCAAATCCATTATTTGTCACTCCCCGATCACCCCCAGCCTCTGGCGACCACCAATCTACTTTCTGTCTCTATGGATTTGACTATTCTGATCATTTCATATAAACAAAATCATACCATATGTGGCCTTTTGTGATTGCTTTTTTCACTCAGCATAATGTTTTCAAGGTTCATCCATGGCGTAACATGCATTGAAACTTCATTCCTTGCTATGGTCAAATAATATTACATTGTATGGATATACCACATTTAATGTATCTATTCATCAGCTGATGGATATTCGAGTTGCTTTCACTTTTTGGCTATTGTGAATAGTGCTGCTATGAACTTTTATTTACAAGCTTTTATGTTTACATTTCTCTTTTGTATATGGCTAGGAGCAGAATTGCTGGGTCACATGGTAAATGTACCTTTAACATGTTAATGAAGTGCCAAACTACTTTCCAAAGTGGCTGCACTATTTTACATTCCCACTAGCAGGAATGTCTGAGGGCTCCAGTTTCTTCACATTCTTGCCAATGCTTGTTCTTTTTTATTTTCTCCATTTTAGGGGGTGCAAAGTGGGATCTCATTGTGATTTTGATTTGCATTTCCCTAATTATTTGACATGTTTTTAAAAACTAGTTATTTAATTAACACTAATAAAGTAATTATTAATATAAATTAAATATTAATATTTATTTTCAGTGAATGAAACATGAAAGATGGCCAATTTCATCTGCACACAGAAGAGCATTCCAGTGCTCTGATAAAATGTTTAAAAATCACAATGTGAAAGCTAAGTAACCATTCCATTTAAAAATGTAATTTTAAATTTAGAAACTGCACATTTAAAATACAGTGCAACTAGATGTTATGTATAATATTGCATATAATTGGATATGCAATATAACCCCCACCCCTGGACCATGGTCTCTGTAACATTTTAAAGATGCTATGGATCAATGGATCTCTTAAAACTGAGTCTGTGTTCTTAACCACAATGCTAATTTAATTAAGCCAGACATTTGATTAACATTTCCATCTCATTCACCAAAACTTCTCCTACATTGGACTATATTTTAGAGCACTGTATTTTTTCCCTGTTTCTGCCATTCACCTTTAATTGAAATTCAGCATATTACTGTTATTGATAAATATCAATCCTTCCTTTGCTTACATAGCAACAGTTTCTTAAATAAACAACCATTCTTAAAAAGTATCAGGAAGTGGAGGGCATAGTGAGTAATATGGCTGATGGAAGCATCGATTCCAGAGCTGGACATTGAGGACATCATTAGAATCATTACACTGCTCTTGGCAGGAAGGGCTGCCAACCTCTGGGTTCTAAAAGTTTTGTTTCAAGAGGAAACAGTACCAAACGAAAGCGTAACCTATTCAGTCATTCATTTCACAGATAAATAGTAAGGGCCTACCACATGCCAGGAACTGTGCACTGGACACACAGCAATGAACTAGACCCTCAAAGCCCTGCCCTCAAACAGCACACATTCTAATGAAATGCCTTTCACCAGCCTCCTGCTGCCCTTGTGTAAGGAGCGGTGCCTGCCTCTGCAGCAGCCATTTTGCTTCTCTGGGGACAAAAGCCAACACACTGTGGATGACAACGCTTCAAAACAGAAAGAAACTCCTTTAAATGAGCGCGAATGGCTCAAGGCCCCAAAGCAATTCACTTTCAGTGGTCAGGGTTTTCTACTTTTAATTCTCAGAGCTTACTTTCAGGGAGCTAATGTCCACAGAGGAAAAAAGCAAAACAAAAAACAAACAACAAACAAAAACCTCATTCGGACTGTCCAGATCATGGCCCCAATTGCTAGTTGAAACTCTTCTGAGGAGTGAAAACATCCAGAGAATGTATTTCTCTAACTGGCGTTTTCCACATACACCTGTTTTCAGACTGGAAATACCAGACTTCCAGAACAAGGCCTTGTCCCTTGGGGTCAATTCCTCTAACTGCTGATCTCCTTTCTCTTGCAAAGCTCCCAGACAGCTAGCCTACAGTAGCTCTGATGTAGCTAAACCTCAAACTGCTCAGAATCTCTATAAAAGCCTCAATTCCCAGGACATTTCTGGCTCAAGTCTCTAAGTGTACCTGTGCTCTCAGGGCATAAATTGAGCAAGACCCTGAGGATCTCTAATCTGATGCCTTTTCTGATGGCCCAGGGGAGGAAGATACTAAAAAATTGAACTTAAAGGGCCCACCACAAACACAAAAATTTTAAAAACAAAAACAGCAACAGCAACAGATTCAACTAGGTCTCCCTGTTAAATACTCTCATAGCACCTGGCACTTTTCTTTTGTGGCATTTGTCACAGCTTATTATTCAATACTTGTTAGTATTTATATTTGATTCATAAAGAAAGGAAGCTTACCTGTTTTGCTCACCCCTGTATTCCCAGGGGATGAATGAATGCATGCTTTCATTCATTCGTTGGGCCATGCAAGTCTTAACATGGAAAACTGACCTCTTTTAGTTTATGGCATGTCCTTGCCCTTAAGGATGGAAGTCCTGGTATCATAAAACAAGTTGATTACCTATCCATTACTTCATGGCTATTAGCTGACAACTGGGGATTCTTGTAGGCTTACCCACTTCAGGGACCACACACAATAGAATCTCCTTTCCAAGTTGCCTATGTGTGGGTTAGTAATCCGCTCTGTCCCCTGAATATGCTGCCGGCTTTTGATTGCCCCACCAAGCCAGGAGTCAGGTTCCAGCTCTCTCTAAAAG
Source organism: Nomascus leucogenys (assembly GCF_006542625.1). NCBI lineage: Eukaryota > Metazoa > Chordata > Mammalia > Primates > Hylobatidae > Nomascus > Nomascus leucogenys. Next base: position 54,132,046 of record NC_044384.1, on the reverse strand, counting down.
AAGATCCTTGAGATTGTATTTTGTGCAGCCAATTATACCTAAGCTCAGTTTGGGTTTATTCAGTTTCCAAAATTGCCAAGAAAGACAGTTGGCAATATCCGAGATCCTTTTAGAATGGAGTGTTTGAAGTGCCACATATTCAAAATATGCCTTTTCCTTCAACTTATTATTAAAGAACATCCTTAAGGTGACAGATTTGTTCATCATTTGGATTTGAATCGGTAACTGTTACATCATTAATGTTATGGACATTCTGAGTTGTAATGTAAATTCTTTAGTAAACACTAAAATGTCATTCTCCAAGACTTGGATCTTGCTTGATATTGTATCATTTTAATCTCCTATAGCACGCACTTCGGCACCTTCATTTTATTCCCCTAAGGAACTTTTCCTAGAATTCAGATGCTAAAAATGTAAATCTAAATTTAAGCCTATACTAAACACTTGAGCATTCTTTTGCGTACAGAGATAAGCAGAACGGAGGTGACTCTGCATGAAAGCAGTGAGGCTCAGCCTCAAGGCCCTCAGTGCTTCCTCCAAGGCCCTGACAGGGAACCCAG